>NC_053391.1:658338398-658938398 GCF_905171765.1 Bufo bufo
ACTTCTTCCTGTACCACTGCTTGAAGAAGGTGTCTTCCAGAAACTGGCAGTAGGACTGGGAGTTGAGCTTGACTCCATCCTCAACCCGAAAAGGCCCCACAAGCTCATCTTTGATGATACCAGCCCAAACCAGTACTCCACCTCCACATTGCTGGCGTCTGAGTCGGACTGGAGCTCTCTGCCCTTTACCAATCCAGCCACGGGCCCATCCATCTGGCCCATCAAGACTCACTCTCATTTCATCAGTCCATAAAACCTTAGAAAAATCAGTCTTGAGATATTTCTTGGCCCAGTCTTGACGTTTCAGCTTGTGTGTCTTGTTCAGTGGTGGTCGTCTTTCAGCCTTTCTTACCTTGGCCATGTCTCTGAGTATTGCACACCTTGTGCTTTTGGGCACTCCAGTGATGTTGCAGCTCTGAAATATGGCCAAACTGGTGGCAAGTGGCATCTTGGCAGCTGCACGCTTGACTTTTCTCAGTTCATGGGCAGTTATTTTGCGCCTTGGTTTTTCCACACGCTTCTTGCGACCCTGTTGACTATTTTGAATGAAACGCTTGATTGTTCGATGATCACGCTTCAGAAGCTTTGCAAGATATCTCACTATTTTTGACTTTTCTGAGCCTGTCAAGTCCTTCTTTTGACCCATTTTGCCAAAGGAAAGGAAGTTGCCTAATAATTATGCACACCTAATATAGGGTGTTGATGTCATTAGACCACACCCCTTCTCATTACAGAGATGCACATCACCTAATATGCTTAATTGGTAGTAGGCTTTCGAGCCTATACAGCTTGGAGTAAGACAACATGCATAAAGAGGATGATGTGGTCAAAATACTAATTTGCCTAATAATTCTGCACGCAGTGTAATTGCCGTTGTTGTACTTACTTCCTTACCCACATTGTTGAATTTGAATACAATGTGGCAGTAAATGTAACGACTTAGAGAATAAAGCTACTTTCACAGACGAAATTTCAGTTGATGTGTTCAATGACGGAGCTAATCTCCTGTCCCACACACGCACACACGCTCACACTATAACGGGTCTCGCACACTGTTGATTTCACCTACACAGTTCTTTATCAAACACACTGTTTGCTATATACGATGCACACTGTTCTATGCACTTTCCCTGCAAGATAGTTTGATGGCGTCCCTCCGCTGAACCCTGCCTAAAATATAACAGACACTACCCCTCCCGACATGTTTATACAGAGGCATAATAATAAGAATTACACTGCGTGCAGAATTATTAGGCAAATGAGTATTTTGACCACATCATCCTCTTTATGCATGTTGTCTTACTCCAAGCTGTATAGGCTCGAAAGCCTACTACCAATTAAGCCTATTAGGTGATGTGCATCTCTGTAATGAGAAGGGGTGTGGTCTAATGACATCAACACCCTATATTAGGTGTGCATAATTATTAGGCAACTTCCTTTCCTTTGGCAAAATGGGTCAAAAGAAGGACTTGACAGGCTCAGAAAAGTCAAAAATAGTGAGATATCTTGCAGAGGGATGCAGCACTCTTAAAATTGCAAAGCTTCTGAAGCGTGATCATCGAACAATCAAGCGTTTCATTCAAAATAGTCAACAGGGTCGCAAGAAGCGTGTGGAAAAACCAAGGCGCAAAATAACTGCCCATGAACTGAGAAAAGTCAAGCGTGCAGCTGCCAAGATGCCACTTGCCACCAGTTTGGCCATATTTCAGAGCTGCAACATCACTGGAGTGCCCAAAAGCACAAGGTGTGCAATACTCAGAGACATGGCCAAGGTAAGAAAGGCTGAAAGACGACCACCACTGAACAAGACACACAAGCTGAAACGTCAAGACTGGGCCAAGAAATATCTCAAGACTGATTTTTCTAAGGTTTTATGGACTGATGAAATGAGAGTGAGTCTTGATGGGCCAGATGGATGGGCCCGTGGCTGGATTGGTAAAGGGCAGAGAGCTCCAGTCCGACTCAGACGCCAGCAAGGTGGAGATGGAGTACTGGTTTGGGCTGGTATCATCAAAGATGAGCTTGTGGGGCCTTTTCGGGTTGAGGATGGAGTCAAGCTCAACTCCCAGTCCTACTGCCAGTTTCTGGAAGACACCTTCTTCAAGCAGTGGTACAGGAAGAAGTCTGCATCCTTCAAGAAAAACATGATTTTCATGCAGGACAATGCTCCATCACACGCGTCCAAGTACTCCACAGCGTGGCTGGCAAGAAAGGGTATAAAAGAAGAAAATCTAATGACATGGCCTCCTTGTTCACCTGATCTGAACCCCATTGAGAACCTGTGGTCCATCATCAAATGTGAGATTTACAAGGAGGGAAAACAGTACACCTCTCTGAACAGTGTCTGGGAGGCTGTGGTTGCTGCTGCACGCAATGTTGATGGTGAACAGATCAAAACACTGACAGAATCCATGGATGGCAGGCTTTTGAGTGTCCTTGCAAAGAAAGGTGGCTATATTGGTCACTGATTTGTTTTTGTTTTGTTTTTGAATGTCAGAAATGTATATTTGTGAATGTTGAGATGTTATATTGGTTTCACTGGTAAAAATAAATAATTGAAATGGGTATATATTTGTTTTTTGTTAAGTTGCCTAATAATTATGCACAGTAATAGTCACCTGCACACACAGATATCCCCCTAAAATAGCTAAAACTAAAAACAAACTAAAAACTACTTCCAAAAATATTCAGCTTTGATATTAATGAGTTTTTTGGGTTCATTGAGAACATGGTTGTTGTTCAATAATAAAATTAATCCTCAAAAATACAACTTGCCTAATAATTCTGCACTCCCTGTATATATCAAGAACCACCATGAAGTGCCCACATAATTAGAGATGTGGAAGTGGACAGCACATTCCGGCCCCATTGAAAATAAATGGGTCCGCACCTGTTCCACAAAATTGGGGAGCGGATGCGGACCCATTTTGCGGACGTGTGAATGGACCCTAAGAAATTAGAAAAAAAATGTGCGGTACTATACATTATATTGAATGACTCAGGATTTGGGGGTACTATCTCTCCTTGGGTCTATATGGCCTATAAGTCTCCTCATGTCGATTAAGGCGCTCTCTCCCCAAGAAGAGATAGTACCCCCCAAATCCGGACTTAGGCCTCTCACCCAGCTAAGCCAGTGCTCTCTGCTCTGCACTGATGAGGGGCAATTACCCCAAAACAGCTGTCTGCAGATGATATGCTGGCTTAGTTATTATGTGAGTCATGTCTCAAGGCCTATTAAAAGGGTTGAACAATGACTTAGGCTGGGTTCACACGAGCGTGTCCGGATTAGTTCCGGATGTGTCCCGGTGTGTTGCGGCAAACCCGCGCGAGTAGGAATGCAATTGCAGTCAGTTTTGACTGCGATTGCGTTCCGATGTTCAGTTTTTATCGCTCGGGTGCAATGTGTTTTGCACGTGCGTGATAAAAAACCGACTGTGGTACCAGACCCGAACTTCTTCACAGAAGTTCAGGTTTGGGTTCGGTGTTGTGTAGATGTTATTATTTTCCCTTATAACATGGTTATAAGGGAAAATAATAGCATTCTGAAAACAGAATGCATAGTAGGTGATCAATTGAGGGTTAAAAAAAATAAATAAAATTAACTCACCTTCTCCTCTTGTTCGCGTAGTTCTCCCGGTCTTTAGTTCTTTAAAAGATGAACTATGGGCTAAAGGACCTTTGGTGACGTCAGATCACATGCTCCAATCACATGGTCCATCACCGCGGTGATGTACCATGTGATTGGAGCATGTGATCTGACTTCACCAAAGGTCCTTTAGCCCATAGTTCATCTTTTGAGAAGTAAAGAAGAGACAGGGAGCTACGTGAACAAGAGGAGAAGGTGAGTTAATTTATTTTTATTTTTTTAACCCTCAATTGACCACCTACTAAGCGTTCTGTATTCAGAATGCTATTATTTTCCCTTATAACCATGTTATAAGGGAAAATAATACAGTTTATAGACTGTCACCTAGCAACTATGCGTGAAAATCGCACCGCATCCGCACTTGCTTGCGGATGCTTGCGATTTTCACGCAACCCCATTCACTTCTATGGAGCCTGCGTTGCGTGAAAAACGCAGAATATAGAGCATGCTGCGATTTTCACGCAACGCATAAGTGATGCGTGAAAATCATCGCTCATCTGAACAGCCCCATTGAAATGAATGGGTCCAGATTCAGTGCGGGTGCAATGCGTTCACCTACCGCATTGCACCCGCGCGGAAATCTCGCCCGTGTGAACGCAGCCTTATAGGATAGCTTCCTTACATCTGGTGGCATTGGAGGCAGAGCTTATTAGGAGCCCATTGAATGACTCAGTGGCTATGTTAAATTTTTGATTACATATGATTACAAAAGTATTCAGATCCAGGTTCTGGTTTGATAACTGTAGAATTTTTTGTGGCACAACCCCTTTAAAGAGCATGATAGCAGACAGGTCAACAATATCAGATTGGTGGGAATCCAACACCTTGCACACCAACCGATCAGCTATTTTGTGCAGCCGCCAGTGCTGGAAACTAAGATGGAACATGGAAGGCTCCATCCACTGTGTAGTTTCCATTGCTGGCCCTCTGCAGCTCAGCTACTCTTCAGTAACCCACACAGCCACAACTCAATGGAAAGAAACTTGTGCTTGCATTTACTTTTACTGTATAGATTCCAGCTACCACAAACAGCAGATTGGAAGGGTTGTCAGGTGTCAGTCCCCATCGATCTGAGACTGATGATCAGCCCTAAGGCCACCAATATTTAAGTCCTGGAACAGGGGCGTACACAGACCTCATAGGGCACCATAGCGGAACTTAGTCCCAATGCCTCACACAGCTTCCGAGAATGTGTGCATCAATTACTCCCATGCAATGCAGAATGCAAAGCACAACGCCACAGATTTCTGATGAATTTAAGATTTTTTTTATTATTATAAAGCAATATTTTTTTCATTTTATTGTAATAAAAAAGTCACCCTTGACCTCCCCCACTTCATCTAACTTCTGTCAGTAAAGTAGAACTGGTGCTTCATAACTATGGTGCCCATTTTCCCCCCCATAAATTTTTTAATGTATTAACACCTGACAACTGGCATAAATACACTGATAAATCTCCTGCTTCTCATCGACTAGAAAGCTGGCTGCCTGAAGCCACCACTAGATGGAGCTCACTGCATAGGAATTTATACCATTACTGTCTGTAATCATCTGCTTGCATTCAGCTCCCTCTAGTGGTGGCTGCATGAAAATCCAGTGTTTTTACATAGGGAAATAAAAGCAGTTTAGAACCTTACTACCTCGACCTCAAGGCCTCATGACAGTTGTGTGGTCTTGCTCCATTGGAGGTACACCACTGTCCTGGAAAAGCCCTTTAAAAGCATTAGAGAATTATGTATTTTGAGTGGAGCTTCCCTTTAAATGTTGATCTTAATCATCATAAAAAAGTAACATGGAGAATGTTATAAAGAAAAAAATATATATATCTCCAGATCTGCATATTGCAAAGGTTTGTAAGGTTCTGAATTTAATCTAGTGTCCATCTTGTAGCGGACTGTAAAACATGTTCAGTAATTGGTGTTTCGGATTAGAATTCAAAGCAGGTGGAAAGAGTAGCGTTTCATTTCTCCTGCTTCCAGCTAAAGCAACCAATAAAAGGATTTTTCTAAAACTGCAAATTACAATATATCAACTCATCAGCCAAAATACAAAAAAAAAAAGAAATTCTAAATAATCTGACTTCTCCCAACAGACAATAATTGCAGAATCCCATCTCTCTCCTTAGTAAGACCGTAACATTAAGTAGAGATGGGTTAATTATGAATGTAAAACATTCTTTGGGGGATTGTTACCATGGATATCATTGCCAGAGGTTAATGAGCTTCAGATCTTATTAACAAATGGTGCATTCTGTGTGAAGGGCAAACAACAGTCCAAGTATTACCAGTTTACCACTCACATTAACCTTGGGAAAAATCCCCCTCCCACCTCATAAAAAATTACCATTTAAAATCTTGTATTAATTTCAGAGTCATAAAAATGTTATCAGATTTGTAGTAATTAATTACCGTAATATGCTGTATGCCAACATTTGTCTAATCCAGATTTTATTCAGGACTAAAATAATTACAAAGTTAAAAAAAACAACAACTTAAAAATAGATAAATAAATATCATTATTATAATAATAAACATCCATGTACATGTTTTGTAGTGTTGAACGCGAATATTCGAATCGCAAATTTTAGCCTACTTTCACACTGGCGTTTTGGTTTCCATTTGTGAGATCCGTTCAGGGCTCTCACAAGCGGTTCCAAAACGGATCAGTTTTGCCCTAATGCATTCTGAATGGATAAGGATCCGCTCAGAATGTATCAGTTTGGCTCCGATCCGTCTCCATTCCGCTTTGGAGGCGGAAACCAAAACGCTACCTGCAGGGTTTTGCTGTCCTCTTGACGAAACTGAGCCAAACGGATCCGTCCTGGCACACAATGTAAGTCAATGGGGACGGATCCGTTTTCTCTGGCGCAATAGAAAACGGATCCGTCTCCCATTGACTTTCAATGGAGTTCATGACGGATCCGTCTTGGCTATGTTACAGATAATACAATCGGATCCGTTCACGACGGATGCATGCAGTTGTATTATTGTAACGGATCCGTTTTTGCAGATCCATGACGGATACGCCCAAAACGCGAGTGTGAAAGTAGCCTTAATCGCGAATATTGGCACTTAGAGAATTCGCAAATATTTAGAATATAGTGATATATATTCATATTCGCGAAGTGTTGAATATACTAATCATGAATTTATCGAGATTTTATTGCAAATTTATTGCGAATATATTACATTGCCGATTCCGACTGGAGATCTGGAATTCTCAAATTTTCAAATTAATGGCGAATATTCGGCCAAAAATTTGCAAAATATCACAAATTTGAATATTGTCTATGCCGCTCATCACTAATGTTTTGCACCACTATCATCAAAATGCAACATTGGCCCTTATAAGGGTCCATTCACTCGACCGTATTTCTGGGTCCACGTCCTTTTCTCAATTTTACGGAACAGGTGCGGACCCATTCATTTCAATGGGGCCGCCAAAGATGCGGACAGCATCCGTAGTTCCGTTCCGCAGCCCTGCAAAAAAATATAGAGCATGGCCTAATATGCCTATTGTTCTCCACAGTTACGGACAAGAATAGGCATTTCTATCATGGGGCTGGCCGCGTGTGTTCTGCAAAATGCGGAACGCACACGGCCGATACCCATGTTTTTTTTATCCGCAATTTGCGGACTGCAAAACGCTTACTGTCGTTTGAATGGACCCTAAATAAGATGCTATTTTCAGTATTTTATATTGCATGTAATCAAGAATACAAGTTATCACAATGTAAGGGTAGGTTCACACAAAGTTTTTTGGAGCAGGTTTTTCAGCCAAAGTCTGAAGTGGATACGAAATGAACCGGAAGTATATAGGAAGGACTTCTACTTCTCCTTCTTGCTGGATCCATTTCTGGCTTTGGCTGAAAAATCTGCAGGAAAATCGACCTCAAAACCCCCTCCAATCAGCTGTGTGTGAACCTACCCAGACGGTGTTGGCCACGAATTAGGGCGGATATTTGGTTCCGAGCATTGATGATTTACACTATACAGGTAAGTATCCACTCACTGCTTAGAGATAGGAACGGGCGTGTTCTCTGACAATGATTGGCTCCCAGGCATTGCTTTGAGAGAGAGTGGGAGGAGTCTTTAAAGAGGCGTGACTTGAAGCTCCTGCTAATTCTGTTAGGGTACATGTACATGGCACTGTGCTTTATACTGAGTTTGTGTGGTTTTGTGCATTTTTCTCTGTATTTCTGCACCAAATCCACACCGAAAATCTGCATGTGTTACTTGCAGATGTTGTCATGGATTGTTGATGAAGATTTTTTCCAGATCTCTCCAAAAATATGCACCAAAAACCTGCACAAAATCAACACCGCAGGTCAATTTCCTAATGGAAATCGTTGGCACAATGCGCATGAGAGTTTGAAAATCTCATCTACTTAGCTGGAACTGTGTTACGTTGTGGATTTTCCGAATGAAAATCTGTGAGTGATGTGCACCGTGTGCATGTGGCCTAAGGCTACGTCTACACGACGACAATAAGTCGCGCGACAGATAGGGAACAACTACACTGCAACATTTGTTGCGTGACATTTTGTTGCACTAATGTCGCGCGACAATTTTTATATTGGCAGTCTATGGTGTTGCACTGCAACATGCAACATTCTGCGACTGCGACGCAATAGTCGCAGAAAAATCCATCTCGAATGGATTTTCTGCGACTGTTGCATCGCAGTCGCAGCATGTTGCATGTTGCAGTGCAACACAATAGACTGCCATTATAAAAATTGTCGCGCGACATTAGTGCAACAAAATGTCGCGCGACAAATGTCGTCGTGTAGACGTAGCCTTAGGCTGCTTTTATACATACATTGTTGCTGGTGATTTTCTACACTTTAGCATTTTTAATGGCTTCTTTTTTGCCCCTTCCTTTATCGTTGTGTATTTTACGGTAAGGTCTCTTTCACACGAGTGAGTTTTCCACGTGGGTGCGATACGTGAAGTTAACGCATAGCACCCGCACTAAATCCCGACCCCTTTATTTCAATGGGGCTGTGTACATGAGCGTTATTTTTCACGCATCACTTCTGTTTTGCGTGAGAATCGCAGCACGTTCTATTTTCAGCGTTTTTCACGCAGCCCTGGGCCCCATAGCAGTGAATGGGGCTTCAGTGAAAAACGCATTGTATCCGGATGTAATCCGGATACAATCTAGATGCAATGCATTTTTCACTGACGGTTGCTAGCAGATGCTGTTTGTAAGTATTCCGTTTTTTTCAAAACAAATTGCACCCGCGCTGAAAAACTTAAACACTGAACGCAATTGCAGACAAAACTGACTGAACTTGCTTACAAAATGGTCCGAGTTTCACTGAAGGCACCCTGAACTCTTCCGGACACAATCTGTATCGTTCATGTGAGAGAGGCCTAAAAAAGCCAGTTCCAGATGTTGATGAAGGTTTATGGGAAATACTATGAAATGCCGGACGCACGCATTTTTTAGTAGTTGGTGTTTTGTTTTTTTGTCTTTCTTGCTTCTTTTCCAGAATGCTATAACTCCTGGAATTTTGACATCAGCTTCTCTATAGGTGAAAAATGCCAAGAAGAAAACAGTAACACAAACTTTGGCAAAAACACAACAAAAAAAGCAGGTGGCAAAAAAGCATGCCGTTTATTTTGCTTTTCTTAGTGGTAAAAAATTCCCTGCAAAATTTGTGTGAGTAAAGACCCTCACAGGACTGCCACCTACCATGTGCCACTTATTAGTGATGAGCAAAGTTTTCAAAAATTCGATTCAGCTGCTTTGCCAAACTTCAACAAGAAATTCAATTTGTTACAAACCCCTTAAGCATCTGAGAGTCACATAACCCTTTCAGGGGTTAAAAAAAGGAGATACTCACCTCAAATCGAATTTTTGCTGAAATTCGGATCAAAGTCTATTTCACTAACTTCGATTTGCTCAACACTACCACTTATAATGTATATGTCTACTTATGAGACAACCGCTTCTTCTATACTTGCTACGGCTACACCCCGGACCTTATAGGGGTTCTCCGAGAATTAAGAAAATGAAAATACTTAAATATTACTTTATTCTAAATATATTCTCAAATACCTTTCATTATTTATAATGGCTCGTTTTGTCTGGAGAGCAATCATTAGGGGAAACAAAATGGTTGCTGTCCCATTAGTTCACACAAAACCTGTCCTGATCACACATGAGGACATGTTACTTCACAACACTGAGGTAAAGAGCTGCCTCAGCCTCCTCTCTGCTCTACTTGTCAGGGATTATGATCCTCAATACAGATGATAAGATCTTCAGCTGAAACTCTGTAGGAATGGAGTTCATGAGTAGACATGAAGTACAGAGAGGACAGACAGGACAGGCTGTGGTAATGGAGACTGCATTCAAATGCTGCTGCTCATTAGCCGCACCTCACCCCCCTCTCATGTCTCCTCATCATCTCCATTGCCACAGAGATTTATCTGTATTCAGGATCATGATTCCTGACAAGTAGAGCAGAGAGGAGGATGAGGCAGCACTATGGCTCATTGTGGTGAAGTAACTTTCCCTCCTGTGTGATTAGGACAGGTTTTGTGTGTACTGATAGGACGACGGCCATTTTATTTCTCCTAATGATTGCTCCCTAGACAAAACAAGCCATTCTAAGTAATGAAAGGTATTTGTGAATATATTTATTATAAAATAATATTTAAGTATTTTCATTTTTTTAATTCCTGGAGAATCCCTTTAAGGATGGTCAACTGGCAGAAAAAGTAGCCTCATAAACTACTTAATTCATGGTCTAGAAACTGAAAGCAGGAGAAGTGAGATAGGGTTCCTCAGTTCCATTAGATTGGCTTCACATTCAGTACTTTTTTTATCTGCTAGCATATTTTTTAAAAATGCTATGGCCAGATACGATCAAAAAGCCTATAATTAAATAGAAAATGCATTGCAAAGAACATTTGCAATTGGTGGATATTTTTGTAATTTTTAGGTCAGTGGCATTTTATTTCAACAAAAGCTCCCCGGGTCTGCCATTGAGGCATGGCCTAATTAGTTTGCCTGTCAGTGTATCAGTGACTTGCGATAATAATGACATTGGAACACTATATTGTTTGATCGCTACTTTATGCCCCCAGGGGGACAAAAAGAATAAATAAAAAAACAGCAAAAATTTAGTAACTTTGAGTTCAATAAAGTTTAAAAAAAAAGCAAAAATAAATAAATAAAAATAAAAAATAAACCCTTTTTATTATTAAATTATAAACTATTTTATATTTTTAAAAACAGTGCACCATAAAAAAATTTAAATAGATTTGATACCAGAACATTTTTTCCCATTAAAAGGGGTTGTCCGGGTTCAGAGCTAAACCTGGACATAACCTCTTCTTCGCCCAGGTAACATCGTAACATAAGGCTGAAAAAATACATCTGTCCATCCAGTTCAGCCTCTTATCCTGCAAGTTGATCCAGAGGAAGGCGAAAATAACCCTGTGAGGTAGAAGCCAATTTCCCTCACACTAGGGGGAAAAAATTCCTTCCCGACTCCAATCAGGCAATCAGAATAACCCCCTGGAGCCCATTTGAATGCTCCGATGCCTCCTTGAAATATGAGATTTTTAAATTAACCACTAAACAAACTCAGGCTGAGAACATTGCAATGCCACTGCCACAGAGGCCCCCTAGAATAGGGAGATGGGTTACTGTAGGTTCTGGCAGACTGAGAGTTGTGGATAGAAGGCATGTCCCACAGTCTGTGGCTCTCCATAATTCATTTGCAGCACTTTCAGAGTGCAAGAGCAACATGGAGGATGGCTCAAGCACAGTGGGTGAGAAACAATCATCTCCCATGCCTAAAGTATGTAAGACTGCAGCCAAAGACAAAAAGGAGAAGGTGAGGATTGATAGTAAGCAGCTGTTGGTGGGCGATTCCATCATAAGAGGTGTAAAGTTTGAGGAGAATGGTGGTGTCAAATATCTCCCTGGTGCTACCGCTAGCAGGGATAGACGACGGATCCTTAATATTGTTAGGCAAGCAAAGCAGGAAAGGGAAGTGGATGTTATTCTCCATCTTGGGACAAATGATCTGGCTTGCAATGAGGTTTCAAAGGTGAAAGAAGCTTTTCACACACTTGGAAAGGATATACGGGAGGTTGCATCAACTGTTTCATTCTCTGCAGTTTTGCCTGTGCATAACCCTCAGCATGACAGGAAGATGCGCATTAAGGAATTCAATGTATGGCTTGGTGAATGGTGTCTGAACCAAGGGTTTGGCTTTGTGTCTCATGTTAGCTCTTGTTGGAATGGAAAAGAACTGTACAAGAAAGATGGTTTGCATCTTTCTCTCAAAGGAATGAATGTCCTCGGTGAACAGTTCCAGGTATTTGCTAAGAAGCATTTAAACTAGGAAAGGGGGGCAAAAGAGTGATAATCCAGCAGTCCGACTGCCACCCGGAACAATGCCAGAAGAGGCCAGTAGCACAAAGGTTAAGAAATGACAAGCTCAGAGTCTTGTCTACAAATGCTCGCAGTCTAGGGAATAAGATCAATGAACTTGAGGCTATAATGGCATCTGAGAATATAGATGTAGTGGCTGTTACTGAGACGTGGTTCAAGGGGAGTAATGACTGGGATATATCAATACCAGGGTTCTCTCTATACAGGAAAGACAGAGAAGGCAAGAAGGGGGAGGGGTGGCCCTGTATGTGAAAGATAACATAAAATCTAATTTGATACAAGTTAGCGAGAACAATTTAGAGTCAGTTTGGGCTACTGTGCAGCTTGATAATCATAAGGTAACTCGTGTAGGTGTGATATATAGACCATGGTTTGTAGAGTGAAACTAAATCGCACCTCCTCATTCCTATACTATTGACTACTGTATGTAATAAGCAGCATTTCTTATGATAAAACATGGCTATACAGCGGTTATATCAATCATTTGCTGTGCACTATTAGGAGGCAATTAGTATACAGTTTGATCAAAGAGCATAGGCCCACTTACCGCGACAAGGTTTCCTCCTGTTAAGTGGGAACCTACTCTAACCGTAGCGCAGTGCCGTGTGGCGATCACCGTGTCTCCACACTGCTCCAGCAGGCAATGGGATCCAGCAGCCAACCAGCCGCCCCGCTGTACAGCGGAGCCACCTAGGCCTCGGATCCCACAGCTCCACTTGTTGGAATGGAAAAGAACTGTACAAGAAAGATGGTTTGCATCTTTCTCTCAAAGGAACGAATGTCCTCGGTGAACAGTTCCAGGTATTTGCTAAGAAGCATTTAAACTAGGAAAGGGGGGCAAAAGAGTGATAATCCAGCAGTCCAACTGCCACCCGGAACAATGCCAGAAGAGGCCAGTAGCACAAAGGTTAAGAAATGACAAGCTCAGAGTCTTGTCTACAAATGCTCGCAGTCTAGGGAATAAGATCAATGAACTTGAGGCTATAATGGCATCTGAGAATATAGATGTAGTGGCTGTTACTGAGACGTGGTTCAAGGGGAGTAATGACTGGGATATATCAATACCAGGGTTCTCTCTATACAGGAAAGACAGAGAAGGCAAGAAGGGGGAGGGGTGGCCCTGTATGTGAAAGATAACATAAAATCTAATTTGATACAAGTTAGCGAGAACAATTTAGAGTCAGTTTGGGCTACTGTGCAGCTTGATAATCATAAGGTAACTCGTGTAGGTGTGATATATAGACCACCTAGCCAAGTCAAAGAATTAGATGATCTACTAGTTGAGGAAATAGCTAAAATGACATTGAAGGGGGAAGTTATCATTATGGGAGACTTCAATCTTCCAGATGTAAACTGGAAAACCAAAATAGCTAGTTCTGCCAGGAGTACAGATATTCTAAATTCCCTACTGGGATTATCTCTACAGCAAGTAGTGGAGGAGCCAACCCGGAAGGAGGCCATTTTAGATTTACTATTCACAAATGGGAATTTGGTATCTGATATTACTGTAGGGGAAAGCTTGGGATCTAGTGATCACCAGTCAGTGTGGTTTACTATAAGTACAGTGACTGAGTCACACCACACAAAAACAAAAGTTTTAGATTTTAGAAAAACAGACTTTTCTAAAATTAGATTAGTGGCATACAAGTCCCTATCAGACTGGAACAGTTTCACTGGAGTCCAGGAGAAATGGGACTACTTAAAAGTGGCATTATTGAAGGCAACAGAAAATTGCATTAGGCTTGTCAGTAAAAGCAAAAAAAGGAAGAGACCACTGTGGTACTCAGCAGAAGTGGCCAAAATCATTAAAAACAAAAAGATAGCATTTAGGAATTATAAAAAAAAAAAAAACGAGGATGACAGACAAATTTATAAGATTAGGCAGAGAGAGGCCAAACAAGTTATAAGAGCTTCCAAAGCACAGGCAGGAGAGAAATTAGCTCAGTCAGGGAAAAAAGGCCAGAAGGCATTCTTCAGATACATAAATGAAAAAAGGAAACTAAAACAAGGAATTACCAAATTAAAAACAAAAGAAGGAAGGTATATAGAAGAAGATAAAGAACTAGCTGACTGCCTCAATGAATATTTCTGTTCAGTTTTTACAAAGGAAAATGAAGGAGAAGGACCTCAGTTAGGAAAGAAGACTAATGAATCTTTTGATGCATGTGTCTTTACAGAGGAAGAGGTTCTAAGTCAGCTGTCTAAAATTAATACAAATAAGTCACAGGGGCCTGATGGGATACACCCAAAGCTATTAAAAGAGCTCAGCGTTGAACTAGCAAAACCATTAACAGATTTATTTAACCAATCGCTGGCAACAGGAGTCGTCCCAGAAGATTGGAAATTAGCAAATGTTGTGCCAATTCACAAGAAAGGTAGTAGGGAGGAATCGGACAACTATAGGCCAGTAAGCCTGACATCAATAGTGGGGAAATTAATGGAAACCATACTTAAGGAGAGGATTGTGGAACATCTAAAATCCCATGGATTGAAGGATGAAAAACAGCAAGGGTTTACTTCAGGGAGATCATGTCAAACTAATCTTATTGATTTTTTCGATTGGGTGACTAAAATAATAGATGGAGGAGGTGCAGTAGACATCGCTTATCTAGACTTTAGTAAGACTTTTGATACTGTCCCACATAGAAAGCTTATCAATAAAGTGCAGTCTTTGGGCTTGGACTCCCATATTGTTGAATGGATTAGGCAGTGGCTGAGGGACAGACAACAGAGGGTTGTAGTCAATGGAGTATATTCAGACCAAGGTCTTGTTACCAGTGGGGTACCTCAGGGATCTGTTCTGGGACCCATATTGTTTAATATCTTTATCAGCGAAATTGCAGAAGGCCTCGATGGTAAGGTGTGTCTTTTTGCTGATGACACAAAGATTTGTAACAGGGTTGATGTTCCTGGAGGGATACACCAAATGGAAAAGGACTTAGGAAAACTAGAGGAATGGTCAAAAATATGGCAACTAAAATTTAATGTTGATAAGTGCAAGATAATGCACCTGGGACGTAAAAACCCAAGAGCAGAATATAAAATCAGTGATACAGTCCTAACCTCAGTATCTGAGGAAAGGGATTTAGGGGTCATTATTTCAGAAGACTTAAACGTAGGCAGACAATGTCATAGAGCAGCAGGAAATGCTAGCAGAATGCTTGGGTGTATAGGGAGAGGAATTACCAGTAGAAAGAGGGAGGTGCTCATGCCGCTCTACAGAGCACTAGTGAGACCTCATCTGGAGTATTGTGCTCAGTACTGGAGACCATATCTCCAGAAGGATATTGATACTTTGGAGAGAGTTCAGAGAAGAGCTACTAAACTGGTACATGGATTGCAGGATAAAACTTACCAGGAAAGATTAAAGGACCTTAACATGTATAGCTTGGAAGAAAGACGAGACAGAGGGGATATGATAGAAACTTTTAAATACATAAAGGGAATCAACAATGTAAAAGAGGAGAGAATATTTAAAAGAAGAAAAACTGCTACAAGAGGACATAGTTTTAAATTAGAGGGGCAAAGGTTTAAAAGTAATATCAGGAAGTATTACTTTACTGAGAGAGTAGTGGATGCATGGAATAGCCTTCCTGCAGAAGTGGTAGCTGCAAATACAGTGGAGGAGTTTAAGCATGCATGGGATAGGCATGAGGCCATCCTTCATATAAGATAGGGCCAGGGGCTATCCATAGTATTTAGTATATTGGGCAGACTGGATGGGCCAAATGGTTCTTATCTGCCGACACATTCTATGTTTCTATGTTTCCTTGTCCTGCGCTAAATCTCACAGGGCAAGGGCTTTTTAAATTAGCAGATCTGGTGACGTACCAGGTCCATGTATGGGAATGGAATGCTAGGAGTAGGCTTCTGCCTAGCAGTGAGCCCGATGATGTCACTGTCACTAATAGGTGGCCTTTAGCGCTGCCCTAGCCTGTAAAACAGACTAGGGCAGTGCTAAAGCTGTGACATCACATGGAACACTGCTAGGCCAAAGCCTCCGCCTAGCAGTGTAAAAATATAAACAAAAAAGCCCTTGCTCTGTGTGATTCAGTGGAGGGCAAGGGAGAGCATCGGAGCATGAAATGCTCCAATGTTCATGTCAAAAGGGGCTGAGTGGCGGAAGAAGGGGGTTTGTCCGGGTTAAGCTCTGAACCTGGACAACCTCTTTAACCATTTTCAAAAAATTACCCCAAAATGAGATGAATAAAACTTAGAATGCTTGGCTAGTATCCATTCATAGAGAATGCTCGACCAGCCCCTCCATTCATACAGGGACATGGGGCCCCTTTAAGGACTAAAATAGGACAGACCATAACAGGTTAAAGTAAAAAAAAAAGAGTACCCCAAGCTTTCATACTAATAACAGGTTTTCTGCTATTAAAAAAATTCAGGTTGAACAATTCAGAAGCAATTACAGCATTATCTTGATCCTCGCCATTATTAATACTTTGCTTTTCATACACAGGAAGCCGGGAGGCAGAAAGAAGCATTTAATGTCAATTATTACTGTATCGCACCATACTCTTCCTAATACCAAGACAGGCAAGTAATTTACAAGGGTTATGGACCGCTGATTACACTTTTACTGATAACTGTCTTAATGTAATTGCTATTTGTATCTAAAAGCATTTGTCAAACTTGAATTAGGCATGTTATTAATATGCCTGCTCAAATTTACCATTTGTTCAATCACAAAAAAAAAAGGCTCCGTTGTTTGACAAGGCAAATCAGAATTCACAGGATATGTACAAGAAACATTTTAATAAGAGTCCTGTGGTGCATGCGGAATGAGGACAGTATCATACAGGACACCATCCGTACATGACATAGGAGGTCGCCACCAATAGGGGCCACCAGAAGGTGATCTCCTTTATTTCCAACTGCTTACTCTCCTGACATGTCTTGTTCCTCATGTCATGATGATTCTGGAGCATCTATTCCAGGGGTGGCCAACACGGGGGGGGGATAGATCTGGTGATCCAGCTTTTGGATACCAGCTGCTGGATACCCTGAAAAGCATGTTGTGTAGCTTGGGCAGTGTGTGGGCCGACGTTACTTTGATGGAACACCACTTCTCCTATCTAAGCCAGAGAGAAGGATTGGTTCCACAATATTCTGGTAAATGTTCCTTCTAAGAATACCAGATGGGAATGGTCATGGTGGGTAATGACAAGCCACACCATGACATTTGGAATAACCCTAGAAATATGAAAGACGCGCGCTGGGTATGGACACCCTCATGTGTTGCACATCAGACTGAAGTGTTAAAGAATGTGTGTCCTGTTCTGTCTCTGGAAGCTTCGGCTGTGATTATTCAATAGAAACTTTGCAGGAAGAGGAGAGGACAGCATGTTCCACATTCTATTGATAACTGATGGGACACATCAGAAATGTGACTGTACATAGAAGGAAGAATGGAGGCTTTTTGTTTGCTCTTTGTGCGTGGAGCAAGGCTTTTCTTCTTTTTTAATGTTGCATATCAAAGTCCTATTCTGTCCTATTTTTATGTTGTTCATAAAGACAACAGATAATAGCGACTTTATGCTTTTAATTTTTGTTCTCGATGACCTGCCCCGTTACATAATTTGAGAACATTTCATGATTGTCTTATGTATTTGCATTTTTTATTAGACTCTATGAGATTAGGATTCACAGAAGTAAGCAGACAGGGTAGGCAAATGTAATTAACAAGCATTTCAGAAAGGTAACACATTTTAAAGGAGGTCAAGGAAATGCATTTATTAGAATATTACTTAGAATATTACTTGGAAATTGCTTAATTCTGTTCTCAAAGCATATGTATTTTTTTTTTTAAAGTATGCATAATGCCTGTGCTTCTTTGTACAATCATAACTGTGAAGGAACTAGTGTTTTTTGGGATTCCTAAATGTCTCTTTTAGTCATATTATTCCCTGTTTCAGCTGCACAGCTAGATGCAATTCACTCAGAAGCAGCTGGTGTCTCCCTTCTGTTGAATCAGTCAGTACTGTAGGCAGTGATCTAATTTCCCTAACTTCCTTGTTTTCTTCTAAGGAGCTCAGAAATCTGCTGAGGATGGAGAGATCAGATTTACAGACAAACAGGAGCTTTTCCGGTCTTCAGAAGCAGTGTAGAAGCAGTTCTTTTATCAGGCTCAGGAGCTATGACACGCCTACCCACTTCCTGTGAACTGTCTTCTGTGTCTGTTACTAGAGATGGATCTAACCTAACAGGTGGTGGGCTGAAAATTAGGTGGAAGTGAGACCCCCTAGTGGCCATGACCTTACAGATTTTTTAAGGTGGATGCAGGCAGATTTCTTTAATTGACATGATATAGAAATTTGCTAGCTACACCATTCTCTATTAAAGGGGATATCCCATGATTAATGTAAAATATGAAAATCAGACATTATAAACCCCTTTAAAGGAGCTTGAAACCTTTATTTTCTGAGAGGAACTACCAATGTAATTCAGGTTTACTTAAGTTCTGAGAACTGGAGATATGTGTGAGTAGACATTTTTGGAATCACTGCCTGTAAAAGAATAAGAGATATGCGTATGAATAAAATCTGTGTCCTGCTTCACCTACTCCCACTCACAGCTGTGTGTGCTGCCATACAGCGCTATTGAATACTTTATCAGTTGCTCATACACAACCTCTGTATCCCTCAAAATGAACATGGGACCAACACAGAGGCCTTCAGCTGCCAAGTGCACATGTAACAGGTCAGCCAGCTTCATAGGTACAAATCTGCTTACAGATGCCCTGTTTTCATTCATTTACTCATAGCCTTAGGCTACTTTCACACTTGCCTTAGGCTACTTTCACACTCCGCCGATCTGCCGCTGACTGAAAGCATTTGTGAGACGGATCCGGGTGCGGATCCGTCTCATAAATGCATTGCAAGGACGGATCCGTCTCTTCGCTTGTCATGCGGACCGACGGATCCGTCTTGTACATTTTTTCACATTTTTACCGATCTACGCATGCGCATGCCGGACCGACAGATTCCGCATTCCGCTAATTCATTCCTATGGGAAAAAATGCCGGATCCGGTGTTCAGGCAAGTCTTCAGTTTTTTTCGCCGGAGAGAAAACCGTAGCATGCTGCGGTTTTCTCTTTTGCCTGATCAGTCAAAACGACTGAACTGAAGACATCCTGATGCAAACTGAACGGATTACTCTCCATTCAGAATGCATGGGGATATGCCTGATCAGTTCTTTTCCGGTATAGAGCCCCTGTGACGGAACTCTATGCCGGAAAAGAATAACGCAAGTGTGAAAGTAGCCTTATATGTCGCTGTCACTTTAAGATGACTAAAGTTGTCTTCGGGTTAAAGACTTGAAAGCAGTTGCATGAAGTCCAACTTTTCAGGGCAATATGAGCACTTTCGATGTGGGTCGTATTCATAGTCAAATGAATTCTTCTGACCGATTTGTTAGAGTCAGACCTGAAAGGAATTTTAATAAATTTGATAATCTCTAATAATGACCTTCCATGTTGTAGGGTTATATAGTGCAGAGTGGAGGATCATGGGAATGAAGACAGCAGCAGGAGAAGAGTGTGCTGCTTTTGTTGGAGGCAGTGACCTTTCCCCTTATGTGATCAAATTGGAGACAATAGGGATGATCGGTGATGATAGCTTATGTAAAGAAAATAAAGGAAAAAATGTATTAGCTCTGTTCGAAAGAATAACAATTCCTAAGGAAAATATCATCATATTCCCTAATTCTCCCGAGTCTGAATGTATGAATTTGTCTGAACACCGGTGATATGTTTTACTGATTTCCCTAAAATTGGCAATTTAGCCTGAAGCAAGCAATTAAGAATGACTATTACCATCCAATCCATTTTTATATTATCACACTTATTTTGCATAAAATTATATTAGCATTTTTGAACACAGCTAGTTGGGATGATAGGACATTTTAACATTTTAAGTACTTGTTATTATAGGCATAATAACGAAGATAGGGGCGTGATATGATCGATCACCAGTTTATAACATTTCAGATACTGTATATATCTTTGTTTCCATATAAGTGTAAATTCAGGGAGAGGACCTTTGCGTTGATAAAAATATGTGACGTTGGCTCGTGGGCTATGATTCATCTTTGTTTTTGTTTTTTGCTTTTTGTTTTTAAATTAATTTAGGTTGAGGCTTTACCTAGACTTTTTGTAGCATTTTTGATTGAATTTAGCTATTGAGACTGCATACAAATCAATTTACTGCTTTGGTCTGTAGCTCAATAGTTAAAATCAATGAAGAGTGCTACAAAAAGTAAAAGGTGTATGTTCAGTTGTGTTCTGTCACAGACATCTATTTTTCCCTTCATTTATTACCGCAGCCATTCAGGACAAGGACCACTACATATTCAATGGGCAGCGATAGCCTCCATCTCCGCTAGACTGAAGATGGCAGCAGTCATGTGATTTACCGATATGATCACTTGCCCAGGAAAGGGGACAACTATTAGATCGGTGGGGGTCCTACTGCTGGGACCTTCACCTTTTCCCATACCCCGTTAAGCTCCCCAAAATGAATGGAGTGGTGGGTCAGGCATGCACTCAGCCATTCCATTCAGTTCTATGGTGGTTCCAGATATAGCCAAGTACAGTGATAGGCTGTAGAATGAGCACATGCACAGCTGGCCACTCTGTTTTTTCCAGGGGCTTTACAGGGTACGGAGCTCCCATTCTTGTGATCAATGGGGATACCACAGTATGACCCCCACAGATCTAATAGCTATCCTCTATCCTGTGGAAAAGGGACACTTTATATAAGTGGAATACCCCGTTAATGCAATGTTCTTAAGTTAAATCTTGTGAATTATTATGTTTAGAGTCTAGTTTGAGGAGAAGCTACAGGAGAGCACCTGCATGGACTGCGCCAAAGCTCGGAGAATCTCTGAGTCTACAGCTGCCAAGAAAGCAGCACTGCTACCAAAGGATCCCTGAAGGAAGACCAAACATCTAAGAAGGCCTAGAACCCACAAGGCCATGCATTGGACTAAGACAGCAAGGTACTATGCACGTTTATGGTGTAAAGGCTTTGCTGATGTGGAAAGGGAATACTGCTAAAGCATCCCACATATTTTGACACGTATTGGCCATCTGTATATGTTCTGCAGTCCTCAGTCCGGGAACTGCTGAAGAAGTTAACAAGAACCTTAATGCATACCAGTGGTTCTGCTGAGAGACTGCAAAGAGTATTTTAGAGAGAGAGCAAAGGAGTACTACAACTACCATTAGTGTTGCTTCTACACTGCTATAGGAAGATTACACTGTGATATACCTACACTACTTCTCCTATCATTAATTCAGTAAATACTTTATGAATTGCAATCAATGGGTCTTGTTATTATCTCCACTATTCACAGGCCCCTGCTCCTAACCTGCTGCATTGCACCCTGCCAACTATCTACCATCAAGGCCCCCCCCCCCCCCCCCCATTTACCACCAGGCAGGAGCCCCAACACCAGGGAGTGCTCCAAGGAAAAAAAGTGTGCAACCAGGGTGGTCATTGCCACCGCAAACAGTGAGTACAACTACCACCATCATAGCCACTACCACTTCCGAAATACTCCACTTCCCTCTCTTGGGTCACTGGATAGGTGATCAAAATTAGAATCCTGGACAACGCTTTTAAAGTTCTGCTCCTGGCGCAATATTACCTTATAGAATATTGAGATTTGTACTGCACTTATAGAAATGATGACCTTTGTATCAGGTTGATGGGTGTACTATGGAGAGTAGTGTCATCTAGCATGTGACAATGGACGGGGGAGCTTCAAGGTATGCCATTGTCTACTTTCATCTGCCTAATAATATATTTCCGGATTATTAAAGGGGTTGTCCGGGATTGGGGAAATTGTTCTAATTGTACAACAGTAAAACAAATATTACACACATGACTATCCTACCTTTGCCACACATGTCTGATGCCCCGTTTTCATATTGCAAATTCTAAGCCGGAAGTGCCTATTTTCTCATAGTCAGTGACGTACCGGGTCCCTTGCTGCAGAGCGAAGCCTCTTCTTCCGCTTCCCAGGGAGCCCGGTGACGTCACCAACAGCCTCTGTAATTATTCAGATCGCAGGGAGGGGCGGTAACTAGGCTGGAAGACATTGCGCTAAGGCACGCCCCTCCAGTCCGGTGACGTCACCATCAGCCTCAGTAATTATGCAGATCGCAGGGAGGGGCGGTGACTAGGCTGTAAGACATCGTGCTAAGCCACGCCCCTCCGGTCCGGTGACATCACCAGGCATGGCACTTTCTAATGAATGGAGGCGGAATATTAATGAGGGGGCGGAGTTACAGCGGAGATGATAGTTGGCTTTAACCATGTGATGCCGCGCTGCGCTGGAACCCACAGTGCAGTGCGGCAGGAAGTTAGGCAAAGATAAACATATATGCAAACAATGCGTGGGGGACCATCGGAGCCATGTAGAAGTGGCGAAAATACCTCAACACATATGGGGGGAACTTTAATCAACTGTTAATAGTGAGTACACTTTAAAAAAATATATATATTTGATCCCGGACGACCCCTTTGAGTGTTTGTGTAGCACTGGCGGTTCATGCATACTGACATTTTCCTGCTCTCACCGGACATATCCGCCAGAATCCTCACCTGTCCTGCAACTTTATTGTTCCATCTGTCTGTGCCCAACAGCATTCCTGCTCATTCCCACCAGGAACAGCCCCCGGAGCACTCGTAGCTCTGCCCACTCCATACTAGACCTCCGCAACCTCTCTGCTTCCTGCCAGCATAAACACATCCTAATCAGACCCACTTCCTATCCTATGGCTGCCTTCCGTGGGTATTTAAGGCACCTTTAACTATGAAAGGATGCTGAAGCAAAAAGCTTGATAACTTGCCTAGTCCATGTGAAAGTCTGTTTAGTGTCATCTGATCTTCCATGCCTGACTTCTCCCGGTTGATCATGTTGTAACTGTAGTTCTGCCTGCTTATCATACTGACCCTGTGCTGCCTGGCTCTACCTTTGTCCTTTTTACCAGACTATGATTCTGCTTGACCCCTTGGTGCTCCGCACTAGTGTCTCTTGACAGAACTGGGTCCGGAAACACCCCTCCAGTGAAGACGAGATCCCTGTATAAGGATGTGAGGGTGAAAACCAGGGGAGCCACTTAAATAACATCCTTAGGAGCATAGGCGTGTGCACCCTAAAGCAGAAACACACACACACACACACACCGCGCGCGTGTGTATGTATGTCAGGGGCGGACATAAGCGGATGCAGCCGGTGCAGCTGCACAGGGGCCCGGCGTGTGAAGGGGCCCATTCATACTAGTGAGCAATTCTGGAAGCGCTCACTAGTATCATACTAGTAAGCGCATCCAGAAGCGCTCACTAGTATGCAGAGATCGGCGATTACTTACCCCTCCGGTCTGACTGCGAACAGCGCGCACTATGACCTGACGCTGTACGCAGTCAGGCGATGTGACTGTGCAGCGTGGGCTGTTGAAAACCAGCAGGGCAGGGACTCACATCAGGACACGGAGAGCAGCGGAGCAGGAGAGGTAAGTTTTAATTATTTATTCTTAGTCTGATCTGAGGTCTGATGGGGCCGTGGGGGTCTGTCACATCGATATGGGGGGCAACTGAGATATGGGGGGGCTGAATAAATAAACAACTGATATTGGGGGGGTCCTCCTGAGTAACTGATATGGGGGGGTGTCCTGGGCAACTGACATATGGGGGGGCTGAATAAATAAACAACTGAAATTGGATGGTTCCTCCTGAGTAACTGATATGGGGGGGTCCTGGGCAACTGACATATGGGGGGGTCTGAGCAACTGATATGGGGGCCTATCTGAGCAAGTGACATATGGGGGGGGCCTGAGCAATTGACATATGGGGGGCCTGCCTATTTTATATACTGTAATATGCAAAATAACTGTTCTATATACTGGCAGACATGGGGGGCACTATGGAGGGGGGGAGCAATATGGGGGCCCTATCTTATATACTGGAACACATGGGGGGCACTATGGAGAGGGAGGAGCACTATGGGGACCCTATCTTATATACTGGCTCACATGGGGGGCACTATGGAGAAGGGGGGAAAGAAACACTATGGGGGCATCTTCTGGGGCCCTATCTTATATACTGGCAGACATGGGGGCACAATAGAGGGGAGGAGCACTTTGAGGGCCCTATCTTATATACTATCACACATGGGGGGCACTATGGAGAAGGGGGGAGCACTATGGGGGCATCTACTGGGGACCCTAACTTATATACTGGCACACATGGGGGGCACTATGGAGAAGGGGGGAGAGGAGCACTATTGGGGTCATTATATAGGGAAATTATACTGGCACACATTATGGGGCATATTATTCTGGCACATTGTCAGGCACCATGAGGATAAGGGGAGGTGCACTATTGGGGCACGATATAGGAGTATTTTAAACTGGCGCAAATTATAGGGCACTATAGGGACCTTGTCTCATCTGGGGGCACTAAGAGTTTTTTTGGGCACATGGTAAGGGGCATTGGCACATATTATGATGGTACTATTGGGACATTGGCTCTACAGGGGGCAGTAAGAGGAGATATTTTTATACTGCCACACAACAGGGCACTTTTATTTGGCGCTGTATTAGGCTACTTTCACATCTGTGTTAGTGATTCTGGCAGGCTGTTCCAGCAGAGAACAGCCTGCTGGAATTCACTGGATCCGGCACTGCTGGATGGAGACAGAATGCCCGCCGGCCCTATTGACTATAATGGGGTACGGCAGAGATCTGGCCAGAATCTGGCAAAAATGCAGAGAATCAGCGGGACCGCATGCTGCGGTTTGTGTCCGGCCGATTCCTTGCATTTTCTGCCGGATCAGGTGGCCGGAGCGTAGTGTCGCAGGTGTGAAAGTAGCCTTACCCTGTATGTTTTGTATTGTTCTAAGTAATGTTAGGACGGAATAGGTTAAGTTGCGAATTTGGCTTGGGGAGGGACAGGCACATTCTTTGCACAGGGGTCCTCTGCTGTCTGTGTCCGCCCCTGATATATGTGTGTGTATATATATATATATATATATATATATATATTCTTTATGCAATTAGCCCCCATTATCAGCCCTTATGCCTCAATAGCCCCGATTAGCCCCCATATGCATCATTAGCCCCTATTATGCCTCTCATTAGCCCCCATATGTCTCATTAGCCCCCATATGCCTCATTAGACCCCATTATGCTTCTCATTAGCCCCCATTATGCCTCTCATTAGACCCCAGTATGCCCCCAGCAGCCTCATTTTTTATAAAATAATAATCCACTTACCTCTCTGATTTTCTTCCTCCTGATGTCGGCTCTCGGCTGTGCACTCTGAACTGGCGCGCACAGCGTGACGTCACAAAGCGCCTCACGCTGTGCGCAGCCCTGCACAGCCAAGAGCCGAGGACCAGGAAGCGGTAAGTACAGAGCGTTCACCGCTTCCTGGTCCTCGGTACTAATGAGCACTTCCAAAATGGAAGCACTTCATTAGTATTCGCCGGCCAGCGGGGCTCAAGAGGCAGCTGCTGGAGGTGACAGAACCTCAATATTTAAGCTTGATTAGGGTGTGCCCAGGCACACCCGACACATCCTGCGCGCACGCCTATGCTTAGGAGTAGCCCTAAGCCAAATCCTTTGAGTGACACAGTGGATCCACATCCCCTACTCTTTACGCTGATAGTGCTCATCTTCCTCTTATTTACCGACATCTGACTTCCTTGTTAAATGAATAGATTTTGTATTTAAATAGAAATAGATTAATACAAAGGCAAATTACTTGTAAGAACTTCATATTAATCCTAGCCATTTTTGGATTGATTTGCAGTGCTGCCCTCAGCACTTAAAATGACAAGATTATTGAGAAACTCGTTTCAAAGAGTCACATTAAATCACACATCAATCATTGAAGTCGTGCGGAGATAGAAAGTGTGTGGCACATCAATGCCAGGCGGCTGTCGCTAATAAAAACAAGAGACGAAGAGGATAGAGGATTATTTAATTGGAAAATTATTGGATTTAATAAGCCTATAGCACACCCTGATACAGATGTACAGTATGTCATGATTTATTTGGCCTTAAAGTGTAACTGTCATTCTTTTATTTATTTTTGTAATGTATAGGGGCAGTGATACTGACCAGTTTTGTAATATACTTTAATTACTGAAATTTTTTTTTTGTAATATTCGAAAAATAGCTCTAAAGTGGCCCATTTTGAGCCTTAGCAATGCTGCTCTGTCTTCCTTTTACATAACAGTGGAGACTTGCTCAACACTGCCTGTGTTATGTAAACAGAAGACAGAGGAGCGTTGCTAAGGCTCAAAATGGGCCACTTTAAAGCTATTTTTCTAATAGAAATGTACGATTTCAGTAATTAAAGTATATTACAAAAATGGTCAGTATCACTGCCCCTATACATTACACAAATAAAAAAAAGAATGACAGTTGCACTTTAAGATACCATGAAGCAAATGTACGTTGTGGCAATTGCAGCAGTTATACTCATGGAAACACTCATGGAGATTCATGACCTGGATTGGAGAAAAATATGAAACCATCTGTTTAACCCATGTTGTGTTGTTTGTTTTTTTGCCATCTAAAACCAGATAGTGACACATTTTGTTTTTCAATCTGTTTTTATTTTCTGATTGTAGATTTTTATTCTATTTCTTGAACTTGACTATGGGAGCTGCCATCTTGCCTAAGCAATGGCGGATTATAATAGGGCAGTTTATGTGGCTGTCTGGGACCCAAGGATCCTATGGGGCGCATGGTCAACCAAAATGCCTCGCGCATCTGAATACTGGGGTTGGGTATGAGAATCGATGGCTCCCATCCCCACTGTTTCCCAGCCTTCTACCTGAAACCTACACCGTATGTGGCAGTAGATTAGCGCAGTAGACGTAATGGCCCAAGGCTGGGTCTCATCCTGACTGCCTGAGCCAGGACGCAAGAAACACAATGATGTCATTGTTGATCGCCGGCACCGGGATGCAGGCAACTCAGGCTGCAGGCGGTGAGAAGCCAATGGCCTGCATCACAGATGACAGGGTGGAATTGAACTGAGATGACTATTTAGATTTTTTTGTTTTTCACTACTATTTTGGGCACCATAACTACTGGGACACTAAAAGGAAGCATAATAAATATAAAGTGAGGCACTAAAACGGGGATTTATAGGTGCTGAGAGCACTACAGGGGGCATTATAAATACTGATGGCATATTGTAACTACTTCGGATACATACAGTAAGTACTGGGGGCACTACAGGGGTCATTATAAAAACTGGGGTTCCTATGGAGGTCTCTATGGCTACTGAGAGCACTACAGGGATATTATAATTACTGGGAGCACTAAAGGGGGCATTATAACTACTGGGGCCATATTATAACTACTTGGTCACTACTAGGAAAGTTTTCTAGACATGCTCTGGCAAAAATAATGTCCTTCACATATTGGGATTTTAACATCCAGTGATCTCCCATCACTAATTTGTGGCCTAAAGGTAGCTCCTTGGACATCCATTTATACTTGTAGGATTATCCTTTTGAAACTATATAAAAAGAAACTTATTTTCCCAGCCAGTATATCAGATAATATTGTTCTATCAACTTCACTTCATATCACAAAAAAATTAAAACTGCGACCCACAATTGTTATAATGATAAATTAAGGTGATGATGCTAAAAAAAAGTCCTTTATATTTCAGATCTTGTGTAGATGGAGTAAAGATAGAAGACCAGGGCTGATATGGTGCAAGAAGCCTGAGAATAATTCAGTGAACTGGAGAAGGAACGTCAAAGACTGACTATTACCAGTAACGTCAGTGGAGAACCTTATCTAGGACCAGAGGAGAAATTAGCCCATAGCAAAAATTAAAATAGTGTTGTTTGACACCATAATAGTATGATACTCCTTACCACTAGAGATGAGCGAATTTTTCAAAAATTAGATTCTCCGGTTTGCCAAATTTTTTGAGAAAAATTAGGTTCGATCCAGATTTATTTGCGGTGAATTACATTAAAACAGCTATTTCCTGGCTGCAGAGAGCCTTTATAGTGGTGTAGAACACTGTGCCTTGCAGTAACGTGCATATGGAGTCTGCTTTGGTAGTGAAATACCGTAATACGTCTGTATGACATGCAGATGACAGGTGTCACTCTTAGAGTCACTGCACACTTCACTTATTTGGGCAGTCACTTTGGCAGGCCAAAACTGACCAAATAACTCAAGTATGAACTCAGCCTTACAGGTCGATGTTAGCGCCAAAAAGAAGCGCACTCCTTTTACACCGTCGCCAGCTGATTCCACATAGATGTCTACAGAACCTGTTCTATTAAACGCTTATACAAGTAGAGCCCCCCTGACAGAGTGGAGAGGGTGTCAGCAGTAAGTTTGTGTTGATGTCACTGATTAATTTGCCCTTCCTCTGATCCGTCAGAACAATAACCCCCAAAAAACGGATCCTGTCTGTTAAGCATCCGCCTTCACTTGGTCAGCATTTGTTCAATAATCCATCAGTATTGCTAATGCCAAACAAAACAGGAGTGGATATAAAACAGAGATGATACGTGAATGGAATATTTGCATGTATTCTGTGTTTTGCACCCACTCCTGCTTTTGGCTACCAAATCATAAGCCAATTCTGATGGGACCATACAGGCCTTACAGCTGCTACACAGACATTATCTGTTGTGCATCTCATTTTTCCTTCCTTCTGACAGATCAGGAGAAAGGTCAAATAAATGATGATGTCAGCCAGGCCGAAAGCCAAAATAGTGGACTAGTCATAAAGTGGGGAGGGTGTGAACAGCATGAGAAGTCCACAGAGTGGACCGATAACATAGTGGTGAGGTAGAAGCAGCATAAGGAGACCACACAGTGGCCCAATGACAGGGTCTGGAGGTGGAAGCAGCATGAGGAGGAGGCAACAGAGTGGCACAATGACAGGGTCTGGAGGTAGAAGCAGCATGAGGAGACCACAGAGTGGCCCAATGACAGGGTCTGCAGGTGGAAGCAGTATGAGGAGGCCACCAAGTGGCACAATGACAGAGTATGGAGGTGGCGGCAGCATCAGGAGACCACAGAGTGGCACGATAATGAGAGATTGTGGAGGTGGCAACAGAATGAGGAGGCCACAGAGTAGCACGACGACGAGAGATTGTGGAGGTGGCAGCAGCATGAGGAGGCCACAGAGTGGCACGAAGACAAAGTGTGGAGGTGTCAGCAGCATGAGGAGGCCAGAATAGCATGACGACGAGAGACTGTAGAGGTGGCAGCAGCATGAGGAGGCCACAGAGTAGTACGACAATGAGAGATTGTGGAGGTGGCAGCTGCATGAGGAGCACACTAAGTGGCACGACGACAAAGTGTGGAGGTGGCAGCAGCATGAGGAGGCCACTTCAGCTCTGCACGATTTAATAGTACACATTCTCCGGCACAAAAGGCTTGGCAAATTGATTGTCCGGCAATTTCCATTGACGATTGGGATAATATATTGGCGAATTTAAGTTTAGTTTCTTATCATTTTAATCAAGTTTTGGTTCCATTTAATATTAAATATTTAATATATATAATTAAAAAAAATAAGTGTTGCCTAAGACAGGAGAGAATCGTCCAGTCTTCTGGTTATTCGACGATGTGATTGCGATGGAGAAGCATTCCAAAAAACAATATCTCTCCACCTGGAGAAGAATCCTGTCAAGATTGATGCAAGTGCGGTATCGGCTGCTAATCGAGCCAGATACTTCTGGGGGAACATGCCTGGCATGAATAGGCCTCTAGTGGCTACAGACAATGAGAAGACAAAGCTTCAAGATTGCTTGGAGCCCGGAAGAGTCGCAAAGTTTATCAAGATTCAACTACCAGCCTGTCATGGTGGGGAGTGGGGGAAAACCCCCCACCGTACAATGTAAAAGGATAATGGTAGCAACTAGGCCAGGAAGCAAGGAAAAGGGAAGCAGATCACCTCCAATTGCGTCCCTAATCCTCTCCCTAACTCCTAACCGTATGAGCGGACCCTGATGGTGGGACGGCTCATACCCTTGGATACCTGATATCCTGAGTCGCCCTGGAAATCCCTCAAATAGGAGCAGGGGAGAGACAACCTGTTCATCCACAACACGAAGGAACAGGAGTCTCTAAAGGCCTAGAAGCAGGGAAAAGGAGAGACCATACGCAGCAATAGGATCGGCAGGTAAGAACAACAAGACAACTCACTTACCTGCCGAAGCCTTAACAACTGGAACCCGTGTATCAGTACAGGAGCCCGAACACACAGCAGGTCACAGTACAAACAACCCACACAGGAATCCGGCATACCAACTCTGCCAGAGCCCCCCATGCTCACACAGTGCATGGCAGCCCCAAGCAGCACTGCATACAAGCTACAACATACAGGGCAAATGTCAAACATACATGTAGGGACAAACACCAACAACAGCCCAGACATGTAACAACCATGAAGACGTACAACACACCCTGAACATAAACCCACACTTGACAAATAACAAATGAGGTAGGGAGCCAGAAGCATACATAAGGAAAGACAATTTATGTCTAATAAGGTGGCCCTCAAGGACTGGACAGAATAACCCAGGCAAGGAGCAGAGCTCCATCACCAAACAAGGCTGTAGAACAACTGCCCCCAGCCTGCAAGCCACAGGTAAATAACAAGCTTGCGGCCACACACAGAACACACCATAATTCCCACTAGCTAGAAGATTAACCCCTAGCACACCAAACAGCAGGGAGGCACACCTTAAAGGGGAATTGCACGTACAAACCAAAAACTACACATTGCCACCAGCAACGAGTCTGCACGGCAACCGCGTCATGGTCAAACAACAATATGACCATGACACAGCCCCTGGTCTCTTTGTCAGGGAAAACATCACGAGTTCTCAGTCATCATGGAAAAAGCTTAGAATCAACATTGCAAAATATACGGCATCAGAGGTGTGTGAGGACGCCATCACGATAGGACGGGTACGCCATCCAGGGCAGATTGTATATGTGGGCGATATACAGAATATAACCAGGAAAGAGATTGAAGAATGGGGACAATTCGAACTAATAATTGGCGGCAGTCCTTGTAATGAATAATCTGTGGTTAACCCGCACCGGAAAGGCCTTTATGGGGGCAATTGACAACTGTTTTTTGACTTTCCATGATTACTCACTAAAGTGTTGCCTAAGACAGGAGAGAATCGGCCAGTGTTCTGGTTATTCAAGAACGTGCTTGCGATGGAGAAAGCATTCTAAAAAACAGTTTCTCTCCACCTGGAGACAAATCCTGTCAAGATTGATACAAGTGCGGTATCAGCAGCTCATCGAGCCAGATACAGGTCTTTGGATTTACCCCCGCACTATACAGATGTCTCAGAAATGAACCGCTGCTCCCGACAGAAGCTCCTGAGGTCATGTAGCTACCCGGTCATCTGCCATCTATTTACCCTGCTAAAGGATTATTTTGAAAGTGTGTAGAAGCCACACGGGGCCCCTACACTGTAGATTTATCATGGAGACACCAGATTTTATAATATTACATTATTATATAAAATAAAATAAATGAAGCCCCTTCGTCACCTGGCTCCCAAGTGCGATCAGCTACATCATCATCATCGAGTACTGTCTGCACATCTCTGATGTCCTCCTCAATTGTCTCTGGGTCAGGACCGCTTGCAACACCAGCTCCCATGCCAATCTCCTCATCACTACTTGCCCGCCTAGTAGAGGAAAGGACAGAGGCAGGTTGAGGACAGGTGAGGGCACAGGGCCTGCTCCCGGGTCATGCCAACTAAGGGTTGTGTCTGACGAACCCACCGACTGTTGGCTGGGGGTGTCTGATGTCACTTGGGATGAAGTGGATGACCGAGTTAACTAATCAAGAACCGCTGGGTTGCTGTTCAAGACACAACCGCTAGATGACACTGGGAGCTCAGGCCTCTCGCTGTGACTCCTGCTGACATGCCCCCTTACTCTGCTGCAACCTCTGCCTGCACCAGAAACATTTAGGCCTCTGCCACTCCTCTGTGCATGGCCTAGCACTTCTCTGTTTGACATACTTTTAGCTGAACTAAATAAATTAGAAGCAAATTAAATCACCCCTAAAAGCGACTAATATATTTTTCTTTTTGTACTGAAATAGGCCACTAAATGCTTTTACCACAAAAAACTGCAACAGTGAAGTGCGTATATATTTTTCTTTCTGTACTAAAATAAGCCACTAAATGCTTTCAACACATATAACTGCAGAAGTGAACTGAGAATATATTTTTATTTTTGTACTGAAATAGGCCACTAAACGCTTTCACCACAAATAACTGCAACAGTGAAGTGCGTATATATATCTCTTTCTGTACTGAAATACACCACTAAAGCTTTTACCGCAAATAACTGCAACAGTGAACTGCGTATATATTTTTCTTTTTGTACTGAAATACGTCACTAAACACTTTCACCACATATAGCTGCAGAAGTGAACTGAGAATATATTTTTCTTTTTGTACTGAAATATGCCACTAAACGCTTTCACCACATATAACTGCAGAAGTGAACTGCGTATATATTTTTCTTTTCCACAGATATACGCCACTGAAGGCTTTTGAACATAACACTTGCACCCAAAGAACAAATTGCTGGAATGACAGAGCTGTATAATAGCTATTTGGATCCCCAAATTATCTTTCCCTGCACTTGTAAATCACTTTTATAGCACTGTCCCTAGCTCCTTCTGACGTCTCTCCCTGCGCTAAGATGCTGTGAAATTATTCCTCCCTATCCTTTCCCTGCACTTATAAATCGTTTTTTCCGTTTTTTTTTGTCACAATGAGGTTTTTCCTATTGCTGTCCCTAGCACCTTCTCATGTCTGTCCCTGCACTCCAAGCGCTGTATTTATAGGGCTGTGACATCACAGGGCTGGCTGGCTGCTGATTGGCTGCATGCATGGCATTATGGGTAATCCCGCCTTACCAGAGTTCCTTGCCCCATGTCCTCACACGTGTAGCCGCCATTTTAGGAAAAATTGAGATTCGTTACCACGAAGCGTGAGGAAATTAGCATTTGTTGCGAATCAAATTTTTCCTGAAATTCGGATCGAATTCCACTTCGTCAGCTTCGATTCGCTCATCTCTACTTACCACCCAAAACAGAGGTCTAGGAGACCCCATCCCATTTTCATGAAGTACATTTTCAATATTCTTCTTTGCTAATATTATAGGGCCTGGGTTAACAATATGATATTATCATAATCTGTAACGGGACCCGCATCTACCAAGTGCCATCTATAATATAAATTCTTATGTGACAAAGGGGTCTTTGGTACCCCTCAGGAACCAAGACCTAGCCACGACTGTTACTTTTATGCCTGCCATTATTGTATTGAAAACTTCTAGTGATGAGCGGCAGGGGTCATATTCGAATTCTTGAAATTTCGCAAATATTTCATAGAATATTTGTAGAATATTCCCGAATTCAAATATTCGTTAGGAGTAGTGTTGATTGCGAATTTTCGTAATGCTAATTTTTGTAATGAGAATTTTCGTAATGCAAATTTTCGTAATGAGAATCAATGAAATCGTGAAAACTCAGATCCGATATATTCTAACCCCCAGGCGTTCCCATGGTGACGGGGATGCTTGTCGGTGAGGAGTATGCCAAAGTGGAACAACTGTACAGATTGAAAAAAAAAATACAAATATTCAAAAAAACTAATATATTTATTTTTTAGAATATTCGTAATATTCTAAAACAAGAATATATACCAATATAGCAAATTAATAATAATGTAGAACAATATAGCTAATATATCGCTATAATTTTTTTTTTATAGTTGTAATTTTTTTTTAAATCTGAACTTCAGATGAGAAAAAAATTACAACTATTAGACAAAGAAGATTAGCTAATTTGATCTATATTCAGGTTTTTTCAAATATTCGCTATATTGCAATATATTCGTTTTCAGAATATTCGTAATATTCTAAAACAAGAATATATAGCAATATAGCGAATTACTATATGATGAAAATTCAGAAACAACACTACTCCTAAAGTCAAAGATATTGCAGCCTTCTCATTGGCCCACAAGCTAGAAGCAGGGAGGGATCATGTGTACTGATTTAAAAAAATCTCGAATATTCGAAATTACTAATATATATCACTATATTCAAAATATTCGCGAATTCTCGAAAAGTGCCGATATTCGCAATAAAAATTTGCAATTTGAATATTCGTGATCAACACTAAAAACTTCATAAAGCGTCCTCATTCAACCCTAACCATGATAACTACAGTATATTGCTCTATATATAGTACATTGAAGCAAATATGATTATTACTGCCATTTATAGCGCCTTCACTTTGGTAGGTTTTATATATTCATTCATTTTAAAATTCTGAAGCTCTTGAAGCTCACAAAGACCCTATTACAAGTGGATTACCCTTTGCAACTGCATTTAGTTTTAATAAAAGCTGAAAAGCAGTTTGTAAATGCATTAGAAAAAAGTCAATCCTTCAGAAGCAGAAAGCATTATTTTTATTTTTTTTTGCTTCTCTCTTTGAGTTTTTTTTTTTTGTATCTTAAAGTTAAAAAAAATCATGTTTCCTTTAGAAAGCTGATTTATGTAATGGTTCACTACCAAGAAAAAGTAAATCCGTGTTGACGCTCTAACAACATCAGCCTCTCGAAAGATCCACGAGGTCCTTGGCCCACAGTTCATTATTCTATTTTTCTACAGTGATTTTCTTCATTTATTTTTTCCTTGCAATGTAACATCTCTATCTGTTTCCCTTCTGTACTTTCTCTTCTCCAATTATATGGCCGGTGATCACTGTGTCTACTAGTGATGCGCAAACTTTACGGATGTGCATAGTACGGGTAGAAGTCATGTTTATTACTCCATAATTGGGCTACCAAACGTTGGTCCTGTGACAGGCTAATTAGCAGCAATGCCAATGGCTCCCTGTGTCACCACGATATTTTAATCTTGCCCTGATCATTCAGGTTAGCAGTTTCCATAGCAATAAAGGAACTAATGAGAACAGGACTGGACAAATGAAAGCAGCCGGCTAAAATCAGAAACAAATAGACGAGGCGAGGACAGTCTAAGCACGGGGAAACCAAGTTACGCACTCATTTATGTTCCTAAAGGGCTTGTCCCACCAAAAATATTCTACATTTTTCAAACCAGCACCTTAATCTTAATACTTTTGTAACTGAATGTTATTAAAATTTTTATATAGTCACTGAATTCAATAAAATCTATCTGTGTAGCACCACCTGCTATTAGTTTTTTTTTCCTCATCTTTTTGTCCTCCTCATTGAGGTGGTCGAACATGCTCAGTTCCATCCTTCAACTGCCAACAGCCATAACTTTTGTTAGAAGCTGTGAACGTTACAGGACATGCCCCCTGAGCTGTGATAGGAAGAGAGCTGCTGCAAAAAGAATACATCTCCTGAACAGATGTAGAGAGGAGAGAGGTGCAGCAGAAAGGACTTGCCCTCTGAGCAAGGACATTCCCCCTGAGGTGCCAGCTTGAAATAAATCGAGCAGAGCAACTGGACCAGTCAGTCTGTAAAAATGACTTACTACTAGGACAAGTCAATAAGAGGTACCTCCAGTGCACAAGGATCCGTTCTGTACACAGAAAAAAAAAAGGGGGGGGTAGTCAAGCGCCAATGCTCCCGTGCAATAGGGATAAAGGTGTATATTGATGGTGGAACAAACTGTATCACATGTGGCTAGTAAAGTGGGCACTACATATCCAGTGCATAAGTACAAATATAGTGACAATAGTCATGAAAGAATGGTGGTCACCGCGTTCACCATGCATCTATTAGCGTTCACCATGCAGCTATTAGGAAAACCCTAACAAAACACTGACCAGTACTCAGAAAGGACCTTATTATAGAGGAAAATATCTCTAAAATTCCTAATGTCATTTTTTGCAAAGCCAAGATCCTTAAAGAAATTTTGGCACCATCCTGCCCCAGATTAGAAACACTAGAGAACAAATAACCAGCCTCTAAGTCTGCAACCAATCATCAGAAGATGGGATCTTACAGATGTAAGAAATCTAGGTGCAAATGTTGCGCCATGATCTGTGGTAACACAAAAGAAAATCGTAACCATGGTGACCGACAATGGGAAAAACATGGTGTCGGCGCTGCGTCAAGGAGGGCTGAGCCATGCGCCCTGCATGGCACACGTGTTCAATCTGGTTGTCAAGCAGTTCCTGAAGTCTTCCACCCATCTGCAAGACATCCTAAAAATGGCCAGGAAACTTTGCATGCACTTCAGCCACTCGCCTTGAGCTGCAGCGGCAGAATGGCATCCCCCAACATAGGCTGATAAGCGTCGTTTCCGCCCATTGGAATTCCACCCTCCATATGTTGGACTGACTGTACGAACAAAGAAAGGCCATAAACTATTTCTTGAAGATCCAAGCAGACAGGAGTACTCCCCTGTGTAACTTCGATGTCAGCCAGTGGCAGCTCATGCAGGACACCTGACGTTTGCTCAGGCCCTTTGAGGAGGCCACGTTATTTGTCATTCGCCAGGACTATGGGATGAACAATGTCATTCCACTGATTCATGTCCTGGAATAGATGTTGGTAAATCTGGCTGGTCAGGGGACTGGAGACGTGGCGCCTATATCTCACGGCCACATGAGCCCTGTAGGGACTGAACTGGAGGAGGAGGACATTGGAGCACAAGCAATGTGCAGCGAAATGGGTGGTTTTTCTACACTGGTGACAGGATAGGCGGAGCAGGAGCAGCCAGAGGAGCTAAAGGGTGATGAGGAAGATGAGGCAGAGGACCCAGACACACCGTGGCAGTATACAGTGGAGATGGAGGCAGAGAGTCCCTCCGAGTCACACAAGTGGCCCGATGCATTCTCAATTGCTTGCACAGTGACGGCCGAATTGTCACCATTCAGCAGAGGGAAGACTTCTGGCTCTCCACCTTGTTGAACCCTCACTACTGGACCAAAATGGGGGCCTTTTTTATGACCGCTGAGAGGAAGTACAAACTGAACTACAATAGAGACATCATATGTAGTCAGTTGGCCGCTGCCTATCTGCGACATCCTCCATCCTCTCACAGGTCTGACTGGGTGGGGCCCTCTGCGCTCAAATTCCTCTGCCATAGCTGCTGAGGCAGGGTGGGGGGTAGGAGCAGTTCCAGCTCCATCAGCAGCAACTTGAGTCTAGAGTCACTAATGAGCAGCTTTCTTCACCTGCCTAGTGAAGAAACTACTCGCAAGCAGCAGCAGCAGCTAGACCGGAAGCAGGACCTGAACCAGCAGGTGGTGGCATACTTGGAAAGCACCCTGCCACCCCACATTGAAGATCCGCTGGACTACTGGATAGCCAAACTGGATTTGTGGCCGCAACTGGCAGAGTTTGCCCTGGAAAATCTGTCGTGCCCGGCCAGTAGTGTGACATCAGAGCCGGTGTTCAATGCAGCGGGGGCCATAGTTACCCCAAGAAGAACTTGCCTTTCTACCCAAAATGTGAAGATACTGACCTATGTCAAGATGAATCAGGCATGGATCAGCCAGGATTTCCACTCACCAATGCCTGATGCATCAGACTAGTTCATCCATGGTGCCACAACAACACTTTGACAAAAGAGACTGGTTTCGTCTGGCTACCTGCCTCAGCTACTATTCTGATGCTGCCACCCGCCTGATGCCACATGTTACAGGAAATATGGCTTTCAGCCAGAACCTCATCCTGATGACCACACAAATATGCCTAATAATTGGACCCAGTGGTATTCACCCATTCAGTATGGCCAGTAGCATTGTGTCCCTTGTTAGCATATGTAAGGCAGGAAGGGCACATTGTTAAAGCAGTTGAACAACATTCTCTTGACCAAAAGATGGGGGAAGATATTTGGGTGGTCACAGGGTGGAGTCTATGGTGGGGGGCTGGGACACAGCAACATATAGGTGAAAGTTGGGAGTGGGGATCTTGCTTCTCTTCCTGGATACCCTTGGATGAACAGCATTTCAGGAGCAAGCTAAGTTCTAAGTGTGCTTATGTGGGTATGTATATAAGTATAATATCCCAGTAGACTTTATATGTGTACATATACAGTACAGACCAAAAGTTTGGACACACCTTCTCATTCAAAGAGTTTTCTTTATTTTCATGACTATGAAGGCATCAAAACTATGAATTAACACATGTGGAATTATATACATAACAAACAAGTGTGAAACAACTGGAAATATGTCATATTCTAGGTTCTTCAAAGTAGCCACCTTTTGCTTTGATTACTGCTTTGCACACTCTTGGCATTCTCTTGATGAGCTTCAAGAGGTAGTCCTCTGAAATGGTCTTCCAACAGTCTTGAAGGAGTTCCCAGAGATGCTTAGCACTTGTTGGCCCTTTTGCCTTCCCTCTGCGGTCCAGCTCACCCCAAATCATCTCGATTGGGTTCGGGTCCGGTGACTGTGGAGGCCAGGTCATCTGGCGCAGCACCCCATCACTCTCCTTCATGGTCAAATAGCCCTTACTTTCAAAGTTTTCCCAATTTTTCGGCTGACTGACTGACCTTCATTTTTTAAAGTAATGATGGCCACTCGTTTTTCTTTACTTAGTTGCTTTTTTCTTGCCATAATACAAATTCTAACAGTCTATTCAGTAGGACTATCAGCTGTGTATCCACCTGACTTCTCAACGCAACTGAAGGACCCAACCCCATTTATAAGGCAAGAAATCCCACTTATTAAACCTGACAGGGCACACCTGTGAAGTGAAAACCATTTCAGGGGACTACCTCTTGAAGCTCATCAAGAGAATGCCAAGAGTGTGCAAAGCAGTAATCAAAGCAAAAGGTGGCTACTTTGAAGAACCTAGAATATTACATATTTTCAGTTGTTTCACACTTGTTTGTTATGTATATAATTCCACATGTGTTAATTCATAGTTTTGATGCCTTCAGTGTGAATCTACAATTTTCATAGTCATGAAAATAAAGAAAACTCTTTGAATGAGAAGGTGTGTCCAAACTTTTGGTCTGTACTGTAGATATTTGAGTCTCTATATGTACATGTACTAATGGTCAGGTACTGGATGTGAGTTGGTTAGAAGAGTGAATCCAGTAGACTGTATATTAGTGGACTCTGGATATACTGTATATACATACACATTATTAGCCACATTTACTTAGCATCCAGAGTGGGCAGGAACTGAGGTGGCTGTGTGTGGTGGTGTACTCTATGTATTGTGTTATCTGTATCTTTATGTATAATGTCCATTGCATTGTCATCTCTATGTTATCAGTAAACTACTTTTATATATAAGTATCTGCGAGGGTTGTGTGTTGCTCCTGTGGTATATGAAGGACTGGAAGAGGTGTAATAATCGGGTTGTAAGGGAAACAAGGGCAACATGCTAGGAATAGAATAGAAGAGATGGAAAACAGAGATATACATAAATATCCAATTTCCAAGAAGCAAAAAACCCCTTATCACCACACATCTGATCCCAAGTGCTCCTTCTTTCACCCACCATCTTCAGCTGGTACTGGTATTGCCACTCACCTCCCCACTCTGTCACCGGGTCACTCTGTGGTCTCAGATGCTGCTGCCACCTCCACACTATGTCACCTTGCCACTCTGTGGTCTTCTGATGCTGCTGCCACCTCCACACTATGTCACGTTGACACCCTGTGGTCTCCTGATGCTTCTGCCACCTCCACACCATGTCACCTTGCCACTCTGTGGTCTCTTAATCCTGATGCCACCTCCACACTATGTCACTTTGACACTCTGTGGTCTCCTGATGCTGCTAACACCTCCACACTATGTCACCTTGCCACTCTGTGGCCTCCTGATGCTGCTGCCACCTCCACACTGTCATTGTGCCGCTCTGTGGCTTCCTCCTGATGCTGCTGCTGCCACCTCCACACTGTCATTGTGCCACTCTGTGGCCTCCTCATGCTGCTTCCGCCTCTCCACTATGTCATAGGGCCACTCTGTGGACTTCTTATGCTGTTCCCACCTTCCCCACTTCATGACTGAGCCACTATTTTGCCTTTCGGCCTGGCTGACATCATCATTTATTTAACCCTTCTTCTGATCTGTCAGAAGAAAGGAAAAATGAGACGCACAACGGATCCTGTCTGTGTAGCAGCTGTAAGGCCTGTATGGTACCATCAGAATTGGCTTGTGATTTTGTAGCCAAAAGCAGGAGTGAGTACAAAACACAGAAGACATGCAAATATTCCATTCACGTACCATGTCTGTTTTGTATCCACTCTAGTTTTTTTTGTCATTAGCAATACTGATTGATTACTGACGAAATGCTGACCGAGTGAAGGCGGATGCTCCACAGACAGGATCCGTTTTTTGGGGGTTATTGTTCTGACGGATCAGAGGAAGGCCAAAATAATCAGTGACGTCAACACAAACTTACTGCTAACACCCTCTCCACTCTGTCGGGGGGCTCTACTTGTATAAGTGTTTAATAGAACAGGTTCTGTAGACATCTATGTGGAATCAGCTGATGACGGTGTATAGGAGTACGCTTCTTCTTGACGATAACATCGACCTGTAATGCTTGAGTTCATACTTGAGTTATTTGGTCAGTTTTGGCCCCCGTGACTGCACAAATAAGTGAATTGTGCAGTGATTCTAAGAGCGACGCCTGTCATCTGCATGTGTCACAGTATTATTTCACTACCACAGCAGACTCCCTATGCGTGTTACTGCAAGTCACAGTGTTCTACACCGCCATAAAGGCTCTCTGCAGCCAGGAAATAGCATTTTTCTTATGCGATTCGCCGTGAATAAATTGGGATTGAACCAAATTTTTTCTAAAAATTTGGCGAACCGGCCGAATTGTATTTTTGAAAAATTCACTCATCTCTAATAACAATTTGTAGAAGTGCCATCATTTTTAATTGTCTTGGCATAAAATCTTGGTACATGCTCAAAATTTAGAATTATCCATGTACTAGTTAATAGCTGAACACAAAGGTTCATAATGCACTTCTACTGCACAAATGATTTATGAACTGGGGAAGCCTTAGGGGTGTGCGATATGTGCAGCCACACAGATGTTGCATGGTGTGATGTGTGGCGTTTTTAAGTAGTTACTGTTGGTTAGTATAATTTAGATATATAGTGTAATGCCTTGGGCTCCTATGACCAGTTTTAAAGACAGGCAGGGACACAACAAAGTAACTTCAACATGGTTTATTGCTTGTTCAATGCAACTTACAGTTCATTCAACCGGATCGCAGTCGGTTCAGGTAATCAGTCCACAGGCCAGCGTTTGCTTCACATGTGCCTTGCAGTGTGTGATCTGCAGCCTCTCACACAACAGACACACCCTGCATCATGCTGCTGACTTTTAAACTTTTAGAAAACCCGGAGTGGACGATGGGGAGTAAGCACCCACCCAGCTCTTTACTTACTCCCAGTAAAAGCTAGGCCCGGAATAGATTAAACCAGCTATGCTAGTTAACAAGAGGTTCCACTATCTTTTCTAGTGGACGCAAAAGCTAAAGGCTTTTACTCCACCAAGGCCGGGTACCTTGGGGGCACGTCTTAGGTGATCCACAGCAAACCTCGATATGCATCTCCTTAATAGGTTTCTTGCACCATTCTTGGAGATACATACCGTCCTTCATATATGAGGCCTGTCACTGCCTCACAATAGATAATAGCAATATAGTGCTCTACCTTTGTCACTGTCGAAGAACACAACTTTTCTTTACATTTGGAATGGCCAACCAAGAAGTAGATTTTTTAATGAACACGCTCTTAGCAGGCGTAAAAACAGAACATTAGAACCAGAATTATAAAGTGCTTGCGTCGATTCCCAAGATAAAAAGGTACAAATTGTTAAAGTCAAGCGACATATGTGATTATAGTAATTCCTTCTGAAATAAATATGTTGCTAGTCTCCACATTTGTGTATTGGCTTTTGGGAATAATAGGCCGGCGATAAAAAACCTTTTCAACACAGTCGAATTTCTAAAGTATGAAATGAAAGGAATTACAAGATCCAAAATACGAGGATAGTTGGATGAATGTCAGCAAATTATTGTCAGAGCCAAATCAATTACAGGTTGCAGGTGTCCTGAATTAATTAAGGGAAGCCGCTTCAAATCAGGCGTGAAATATCTGCAGAGAGCCAAATGACCCGGAGAAAGATTTAGAGGAAATTGAAACAGGGTAAAAAAAATAAAGTAAGAAGAGTCTGGGGGAGAATATGTCTTAAGATAATTTATAATTAAAGGATGTATTTACAGATAAAGAAAGAATGCCATTGACAGGTTTGTCGGGCTGTCCACACAGTCTACAAATTATTATTTTTGTAATTTTTTTTTCCAGAACAAATTAAACAGACTTAAATATTGATGGTTAGAGATGAGCAAATTTATCAAAAATGCGATTCGGCCGGTTTGCCGAATTTACCAGAAAAATTTGCTTCAATACGAATAAATTTGCGACAAATCACATTAAAAACGGCTATTTCCGGGCTGCATAGAGCCTTTATGTGGGTGTAGAACACTGTGCCTTGCAGTTACATGCATAGGAACTCTGCTGGGGTAGTGAAATATTACTGTGAGTCCATATTACATGCAGATGACAGGCGTCGCTCTTAGAAACACTTCACTTATTTGGGCAGTCACGGGGCCAAAACTGACCAAATAACTCAAGTGTGAACTCAGAATTACAGGTCAATGTTAGTGTAAAGAATAAGCACACTCCTTTTACATCCTCGGCAGCTGATTCCACATAGATGTCTATATCTTTTTTCTCTAGAAATATGACAATAAATGGTTTTAACGCAATTAACACCAAATGTGAATGGCGTGTATTTTTCTCTTTTTCTATGGAAATATGACAATAAATGTTTTTAGGGCAAATAGCACCAAATGTGAACAGCGTCTATTTTTCTCGTACTGTACTATAATAGGACACTAAACGCTTTCACCATTTATAGCTGCAGAATTGAACAGAGTATATATTTCTCTTTTTCCACAGATATAAGTCACTAAAGGATTTTCAACATAGCACTTGCACCCCAAGAACAAATAGCTGGAATTACAGAGCTGTATAATGGCTATTTGGATCCCCAAATGGTTCTTATCTGCCGACACAAATAATCTTTTACTGCACTAGTAAATCATATTTTTTTCCCAATGATGTTTTCTGTATGACTCTCCCTAGCGCCTGAAACGTCTGTCCCTGCACTTAGATGATGTGAAATGATTCCTCCCTATCCTTATCGTGCACTTATAAACCGCTTTTTTTTTCACAATTAGGTTCTTTCACTCTCCCTAGCGCCTGCATAAACATCTGTCCCTGAACAAAGTACGATGGTGAATGGCAGAATCCAAGATGGCCGCCGTATTTATAGGGCTGTGACATCACCGGGCTGGCTGCTGATTGGCTGCATGCATGGCATTATGGGTCCTCCCGCCTTCCCAGAGTTCCTTGCCCCATGTCCTCACACGTGTAGCCACCATTTTAGGAAAAATTGTGATTTGTTACCACGAAGCGAGAGGAAATTCGTATTCATTCAGAATCAAATTTTTCCTGAAATTCTGAACGAATTCGACTTCGTCAGCTTAGATTCGCTCATCTCTATTGTTGGCCTATTAATTTACAGTCTTCAAGTTTTGTACACAGGTGGATAGTCTTAGGGCCCCCATTAACATTACTGTATTATTGGCTGAATCCACCAAGAATATAATGTGTACAATGATGTGCTTCCAACAGATGATGCCAGGGCAGAGAAGGCTTGGGCAAAGTGAATATCTTTACCCAATCTTTTTCTTTCCCAGGAGATAAACGGATACCAGAAGTGTCTAGCAGAGTCTTTCTACACTCTCGGCATTGACAGCCGAACCGAATCTGTATGTGTATGGGGGAGCTGGGAGATATGGCTGTCGGCCGAACGATCAAAGCTATCGAATATGTATGTCCAGCTTAAGGAAGTGGGAAAGAGCATTCTAAATAATAGGTGCAGCACAGGAGAGGTCATGAACACCAGAGTGGGAAGTGGTCAGCACCTAATTTAACCTCTTCAAGACCAAGCCAGTTTTCACCATAAGGACCAAGCCACATTTAGCAAATCTGGCATGTGTCACTTTATGTGGTAATAACTCTGGAATGCTTTTACCTATCCAAGCGATTCTGAGACTGTTTTCTCCTGACATATTGTACTTCATGTTAGTGGAAATTTTGAGTCAATATGTTTTATCTTTATTTATAAGAATCCCAAATTTACGGAAACATTTGGAAAATTTACTATATTCTAAATTTTTATTTCTCTGCTTTTAAGACGGATAGCGATTTCCCATATGTCTACTTTATGTAGGCATCACTTTGTAAATGTCATTTTTATTATTCTTTAAGACGTTAGAAGGCTTTGAATTTTAGAAAAATTTTGAAATTTTTAAAGAAAATTTCCAAACCCACTTTTTTTCAGTGCTAATTCAGTTATGAGGTCATTTTGTGGGGCAAACATAGTGAAAATCCCCCATAAATGGCTCCATTTTAGAACCTACTCCCCCTAAATTATTGAAAACTGATTTTACAAACTTTATTAGAATTAAAGGAAAATGGAGGTGAAATTAAAAAATTTCTAATTTTTATTCATTTTTCTGTAACACGCAAAGCAAAGGTTAACAGCAAAACAAAACATTTGAAGACCCCCTCATGCAACCCTACAGTAGAAACTCCCAAAAACCTTATTTTGGAAACTATGGTATATGGTGACAGTTTTATTGGTACTATTTTGTGGTAGATATGATTTTTACTTGCTCGATATTACGCTTTTTGTGAGGCAAGGTAACCACAAAATGTTATGTTGTTGCATAGTTTAAATTTTTTGTTTTTTACAGAGTTCTCCTGACTGGATAGATCATGTTGGTTTTAGAGAGCAGGTTAATATGGATGCGACAATACCAAATATGAGTATTTTTTTGTTTCAGTTTTACATAATAAAGCATTTTTAAAAAAACAAAAATCGTGTTTTTGTGTCTTCATTTTCTGTTTTATTTTTCTGGCGATCATCTTGTGTAGGGGCTTAATATTTTACGGGAAGAGTTGATGTTTTTAATGAACCATTTTTGGGTACATATGATTTTTTGATCATTAAATATTACACAATTATGGGCCAAGGTGACAAAAAAAAATCACCATTTTGGTACAGTTTGTATTTATTTATTTTTTAACAGTGTTCATTTGACGGGGTAGATCATGTGACATTTTTATAGCGCCAGGCGATGCCTAATATGTGTATTAAAATTTTTAGCCCTATTTCAATGCAGTACAAAACATGCTGTATTGTGCTGCATTGACTGTCAGTGTAGTACACTGACGGCTTGGAGACCCAGCCTGGATCTCCTAGGCTTCAGTAGCTGGCAGGTTCCTGTGTAAGGCATCAGGGCTGCCATAGAAACCATAGGCCCCTTGTCACGGCAGCATGGGGGTCAAATGGAGTCAGAGGAAGCCCTCTCCCTCTGTAAACTCTACACATGCCGTGGTCAGCGCTGACCTTGGCATGTGAAGGGTTAATCCACCTGAATCTGCATTTTGTTGCGATTTTGGCAGATACAGCAGGGACCCAGCTATCAGTAACAGCCAGTCCCGTGCTGCTTATCGGGCTGGTTCATTTGGGTTTCAATTCAGCCGGGTCGGTAGGCCAATTCTATTTAGATCAAAATTGATTCTACCCGAATTTAACATACTCCAATTACCCTGAAAATTTGTGTATGACACTCCTAGGTCTCCTAGGACCTTTTTTTCTCTTATGTCTCTCAAATGAGCTTCCAGGAGGTGGTGACCCTCTAGGTGAAACGACAACACCCCCGTTGCTCCTAGAGGCTCATTTGCATATATTAAAACTTGATTTTCTCAGCAATGCGGACACATATGGACATGGCAACCAAAAAAAATATTTCCCATAAAGTGGTACTCAACCCATATATATTATAAAACACGCAACCAACAAAAATATATGGATCCACTATGTATTAAACAATAAGGTAACCATGAATGGTAATCAATAATCAAATAATTTATTACTAACAAATTTATTGTTCACATGATTGACATAGCACAATACATAAAAACATAATTAAAAATGAATAGGACTGGTAGTGCTTGGTGTATGGGCATATAATAAAAAAGTGCAAGTGCAACAATTGGCCAACATAAAGTGCATTACACGTATAATAATCAGTTTTGATAAGACTATAAGCACAAGTTAAGTCTGATCTCAGATAAAACGGTACAAATAGAAAGTAACCTGTGACTATACAATTAATATATAAGACCAGAACAAAAGAATCAATATTGCAGATGTAAACACAATTGTATACTGACCAATATAAAGCCACAAAGACGACAACACCACCAGTCCACTCCCCGACGCACGTTTCGCGGTCTGCTTCCACAAAGGGTAGTCATATGAACAACTTGGGACCAACACAGATGCCTTCAGCTGCCAAGAGCACATGTAACGGGTCAGCCAGTGTCATAGGTACCAAACTGCAAATTCCCTTTAAGTATAGCTTTTATAAATGTTTATATACTACATTTGTATGTCTGTTATTCTCTACAACCAGCCACAACAGAATGAGTAGATCAGAAGGGCCAACATCCACACCTGCCTTCAACTGCCTGTCACCAGCCCTGAAATTTCCGTGAAGACGTAATTTCCTCATCTATGTCCTATGGTAATAATACACATGTTGGCTTTAGAAATATGGTAATTTTTCCAGTCAAGGTCTTGACCAACATGAAATGCGCAATGGCCAAAACCCATTAGTTTCAAGTGAAAATATTCTGCCAGCTCTCTATATTCTTGCCGCTGACCCAGCGGTTATTGGAAGACAAGAGCTCAGCTTGAAAACAACCTAATCAACTTGGAGTAGGCTACAAAGGCCGAATGAAGCCATTAGAAGGTCATCTGACTGCTTTTGAATAAAATGCACAGATGGTTGGATTAAGTCACGGTTAAGTAAGTTGCCGGGTGAAAGATCAAGGCTGCAGCTTTTATGACCAAGTTACGTATATATCCAGAAGACGAAGACTGAGAGCTCTTCTTTAAGATGTGGCTGTCTTGTTGGTCATGCCTCATAGACTGCCTTTATCTATATATTGGAAAGCCTATAATATGCCCATAAAGAAAGATATTAAGTTACCGGTACCTTTAATAAAAATCTGTAAAAGGATCAGGTATCTACGAGGTCTTCCCAATTATATCTCAAAGTAGGGATTCTGCTACCTTACAGTCATTTTGTATTGTATCAATGTTACTCTAGGATATACTATGCATTTTTTAGTAATAAAATTTAAATTATTTGTAATTGCCTTAGCACTACCAACAACATGGTGCTCTGTTAAGAGATGGATGCCTATTAGTAAGTCAGAATGCAAAATACATTAAGCAAGATGGGAATTAAATGGAATGTGTCACCAAATTTTATGCAAGTTGAAACCAGATAGCAACACATGTCTTTTTTTATAATCTGTTTTTATTTTCTGATTGTAGATTTTTTAAATTGCATTTCCTGAACATGATTACGAGGGCGCCATCTTGCCCAAGCTATTATTGAGAGCATTTAGAGATACACTTTACAGCAGCCACATATTCCATAGACACAATGGACAGGAGGGGACCTCATTGACTTCTATGTAACAGTTTTCTTGGCATGCTCTGTGACCAGTGCAGAAGTCAGGAGGGAATAGAAAAGCTCTGACAATCACCTATTGAGAAAGGTGGATCCTGTGTTATAAATACATAGATGATATCTGTCATTATAGTCCCACCTGTAATGATAATGAGATGACTTCTGAAAAGTGATCTGTACAGTGGCAGATATTATTAGGCTTAGCAGCCAGTGAGGACCTACAGGTTTGTTTCTTTTAATATGGATATGGACATGGAAAAATTATAAATAATATCATTAAAAGTCTTTAAAAATATGTTCAACATAAAACACGATATAAACAATAGGCCATTTTCTGCTGACACATTCCCTTTAAAAAAAAAGGTTGACCATTTTCTAGAAAGGTTTCCTAAAAGGTCACAAATTGGTAAGTTGTGATTAGAGATAAGCAAATTTTTGAAAAGTTCGATTCGGCTGATTCGCTGAATTTTGCCTCATGACAAATTACTTTGTTACGAAGCGCATTTTTTGTAAGTAGCAGGTGCAATGACATTGTACACCTCAAATGCCGTGTTCATACATGATCGCGGCATCTGAGTGTAAAAACGGTGTAAAATTAACATAATTTTTTTAAAAATCAAACTTACCACCTCCATTTGCTCGCGACGGGCCGGCCTCCGCCATCTTGCTTGAAAATCTGCAAGATCACCACGCACTGGATTTTGGCCGAGACCTTCAATCAGGATGGCGGCTGGCGGCCCGTCGCAAGCAAATGGAGGAGGTAAGTATGATTTTTTTTTGTTTTTTACACTATTTCAGGTTAAATCGATTTGCTAACACGAAACACAAGGAAATAAGGCTTTGAGGCAAACCAAATTTGTCCTTCGTGGGATTCAATTCGCTCATCTCTAGTTGTGATATTTAAAATTATAGTTGTTTGCTAATTTAGTTAAGAAGTTCAATTTATCAAGATGAAGCTTCAATTCATCTTCATTCAGCAGATGCACTGAACATAATCAGTTAATGTTCAGCGCCTGCTCAGAAGTGGATGTCGCCAGAGACAGATGAGGAAGCTTCATGTGGGTAAATAATGTGACTGCCATCATCTTATGTATGTCCTACAGATGCGGAGACTAACATTCTCCAATGTTTACATAACCCATACATGAGCATGGGTGGCCCTCAACTGAACAGATGGGGTTAGAAAATTTTCCTATAAAATATGCAACACCTTTAAATAAAAATGGAAAAACATGACACATGAGCAGAATATTCTAGAAGAAATTATCTGCAGGTATAGTTAGGGTTGAAAGAAACATCAATAGGAAATATGTGAGTATTGAGGGATGTAGAGGGGAGTTGACTATAGGAAGGAAGCAAATTGTAGTAGAAAAGGGCAACCCAGGAGAAGGCCTACAACCATGGAGACAATAAGGAAGGAAGAGGACAAGGTGAAATTTGGTGGGGACCAGGAATTCAATTATATTGTACAACCTTCACTGTCATATTTATGACTAGGAGAGGTTGGCAAAAAAAAACTAAAATGTAGGCTTAATTCTATCTGCATATTTTATGGATTGGCTACGTAATGTGGACTCCAAACAGTTGGATTGTTTATGCAAGAAATTTCATGAATAATAGCCTTCAGAAGGAGTTTATATTAGAGAATCAGATTTGTTCTGAATTTCACAAAAATTTGTCCTCCAAACGAATCTGAAGTTTTTGCGACTCGCTTCAGACAAATAGTGTAAAAATGGTACCCAGCACTAGAGAGAGCGAGAGAGAGAGAGTTTAGTACAGAAACATGTGTTTCTCAAGAATATATATGCTTTGTTTAAGGGGTACTGTTTTTAATTATGGTGAGCTCATGGTATGTCAAGTACTCATACACAGTATTGTAGTCCAGGTGATGCACTTGGTACACTGAGTATGCAAGTGATTTATGCTCAGATGAACAGGAAAGAGACCTAAAACTATACCTACTGCACAGCAAGTAGGTAAACAGAAAAAAGGACACAGCAGCTAGTTGGCAAAGATGCCTTTTAAATATGCTTATGTAGCAAGGCAAGAAAAATAGCTAAAATCAGCCTCCCATCTGCAAGTAGTGCTTTTAGGACAAAAAGCCTTATTCAGAAAAAAACTGATAGAAACGTAATTTCCAGTTGCAAGGCCTTAGGGGGAACCTCTGGGTGGGTACTATTTCTATTTTGGAGACCAGTTGATATACGTGACAAGTATTGTAGGCGAGACAACGCTCCTCTGGATTTCTGGGTAAAATGTATGCAAATTATCATGTCTAGTATCTGCTGGCTTCAGATTTAGTTAGCTAAATTTAAATATATTTTTTCAGAAACCCAGAGGGGCTTCGCCTGGTCTACAATACTGTGCACATGTACTCAGCATACCAGGCGCATTGGTTGGCCCACAATACTGTGCACATGTACTTGGCATAGTAGGGCATTGTCTGACCTACAATACTGCGTACGTGGCGTACCATGGTTTCTCCATAATGAGAAAGAGTACCACTTAGGCTACTTTCACATCTGCATTTTAAATTCAGGTTTTGAGATCCAGCAGAGGATCTCAAAACCTGAATTAAAAGGATCTGTTACATTTAATACATCCTGATGGCTCGTTTCGGCCAGTTCCGTTGGCCTGATGGCTCGTTTCGGTTGTATTTAATCAAAACTGAACAAACCTGATCAGGCATGAAAATCGTTGTAAGGCTACTTTCACATTAGCGGCAGCCTTCTACGGCAGGCTGTTCACCCGCCGGATCCGTGCTGCCGCTAGTGCACCGTGCCGCAGGAAGTCCGCTCCAGCCTCATTGACTACATGTCATAGTTTTATTCTGGTCGCCTCTCGGCATGTTTGATGTGCTGCGGCCCGCCCCCATTATAGTCAATGGGGCCGGAGCGGACTTACGGCAGCACGGTGCACTAGCGGCAGCATGGATCTGCAGGCTGTTCCCCTGCCGGAACAGCCTGCTGGAGAAGGCTGCTGCTAGTGTGAAAGTATTCTTAATAAATGGGTGCCTGATCCGTTTTTTTCAGTTATTTTCAGTTTTGCAAACCGTACACAAAAACGCTGCTTGCAGTGGTTTTGTGTCCAGCACCAAAACACAACTGAACTGAGCTGATGCGTACTGATGCATCCTAATCAGTTTTGTCCCTATTGAAAATGAATGGGGACAAAACTGATCAGTTTGATTCAGGTTTTTGAGCTTCTCTGCCGGATCTCAAAACCTGAATCAAGCGCAGATGTGAAAGTAGCTTTTATATGTTTATATCTCAGGCTACTTTCACACTAGCATTTTTGCTGGATCAGGCAGGGTTACTGATAATACAACCACCTGCATCCGTTATGAACAGATCCGGTTGTATTAGCTTTAACATACCCAAGACGGATCCGTCATGAACTCCATTGAAAGTCAATGGGATCCGTTTTCTATTGTGTCAGAGAATCCCAGGACGGAAAGCAAACCGCAGCATGCTGCGGTTTGCTCTCCGGTATGGGAACAGAGAGTGCATTTTGGAGCATTCCGTTCTGTTCAGTTACGTTTTGTCCCCATTGACAATGAATCGGGACAAAACGGAAGCGTTTTTTTCCGGTATTGAGACCCTATGACGGATCTCAATACCGGAAAATATTAACGCTTGTGTGAAATTAGCCTCACGTGATGATGCGGTGTGTTTTTAAACACGCTGTTTGTTAACCCTGTCAACCGTGTGTTTTCCCATAGCTATGTATTTACTATAAAAAAAAAATTAAAGAGATAACAAAAAGATCTAAAAAAAAAATATGTGACTTGGAGACCTCAAAGTATTATATGCCAATTTTTAAGCCAATTTGATCATATATGATTCATGTAGAATTGATTTGAGCGTGAATAAAAAAAAATTAAATGTCCAAAGGTGACCAAAGTTGACAAATTGGACACAAAACAAATTTTGAGATTTTTTTTTTTCATCTCTAGTTCATTTTGAAGATGGTGCAGAAGTGGGTGAGATCTTGCTTGAAGAGATGGTAAGTAAAAAAGTCAGGCTTCATGGAGAACATCAACCCAAGGCCTACATCACAGCAGGAAGGTTTAGAGGTGCAGTCAGACAGCCCATGATTATGTTATTTTTGGAGGACCCTTCTAGCATAGAAGAAGCCTGTAATTTATGCCTACCTGTAGTAATCCTATCATTTAGAATTTCACTGATAAACCAATTTTTTGTGGGCCACAGGCCTCATAAAGGAGCTTTACACAGGCAAGCAATGAATTACTGTTTCTGCTCCAATCAATGACACATAAGTAGACTGATCTCTAAGGAGTAGTCATCTGCATAATCTTTTATTCATAGAAGCCATTGTACAACCACACCACTTATTCATTTTTCAACGTCTTCACTTTGTAAAGAAGCAGAGACTATAACCTAATGCATTGTAATAATTATTATTAATAAAGATACAAAAAACGCTACCGGGGATTATTAATTTACTCCACATTTCCCACCATGCAACTTCAAATGAGCCTGCGGTAATTGACCCGATATGAACAACAACTTTATATTGCTGTGTACGAGTCAGGAATCCAATTATATTGTAAAACCTTTATGACAGAAATTATTTGTCAGCACTACACATTGCTTAATGCAATATATTACAGAACATAAAGAATTATAGAGGACAACTGTGCCGTTCCACACCAGGCTGCGATTCTATTGTGGGCCTGATATCCCAAATGTGACGTTAATGGGATATGAAAGCATATTAGGCTACAGCATGAAGGATTATGAACTCATCAGAATTTTAATTACAGAATCTGCTGAGATTTTTTTTTATTCAGAAGCCCACTTTTATCTTCCATACGGTGAAATATAATTCAAGAAGCAAAAATAAATCTCATCATGCACAACTGGGTACACTGTAAAATAAATAAAATAACCACCATTATAATATAAATTATAAGACATTTTATAAGCATGACAGTGATTAATTTACCAGGCAGACTAGGTTAGGACAACCTTTGTCCATATGATCCATTAGAGCATATGGACATCATACAGACCCTTTCTTTATACCACCAGGGCCGGTTCCAGGTTCATGTGGGCCCTTGGCCGATAAAGTCTCAGTGGGCCCCCTTGTGGGATTTTCCATGGCGATTACAGCAATGAAACTGCATGTATTATAGATTAAATACCTTACACAGAGCATGCTACAGAGCGGATATATGTGAATCAGTCCTATGTGCCTACTTAAATTTTTCAAATACTCCTCGCCTCAATCACCTGGCTCCTCCCATGATCTGCGCTCCCCATCAGCAGCAGCAGTGACACATCGCGCTGCTGTGTAGGAGAAGCAGAGGCTGATTTCCAGCCTTTCTTCTGGGACCCTTTGGACCCGGGATTAAATATTTAAAGTTCAAATAGCCTAAGGCTAGTAGGTTTCAGGTCAATGTTAAAACATAACGTTTACTTCATAGTTTAAAATATACGGGAAGACAAAAAGGGGTGTCTTAAAAATAAAGTGTGCTTGTGCTCTACGGCAATGGGGTAACGGTTCCTTTTGAGTATTACTGCTTATTTTTGCAGTTATTTCCCTTTATTTTTCTGTTATCCTATCCTCAAGGGTCAAATACTTCTATATTTTCATGCTCTGGTTTTTTTATTTTTGGTATGACGAGATATTTGCTCTCTATCAACCATATGCCAGAGTCTAAGAGTATGCTTCTCTGATACCTTTAAACCTGTCCCTTTCTTTCCGGTAATGAACTAGGATAACTTTCCCTTGCCGTTTGTGTCAGCGTGCTTAGTGCCTGCAGCGCACCAAGACACGGACACAGAGTTCAAACAACACTTGCTTAAAACCTAAGTTGTAGCTCCCCCGACATGTTTCGCCACTACTGTAGCGTCTTCAGTAGTGGCGAAAGTAGTAGAAATTCCCATTGTGCCCCTTCACATTAGTAATACCCTCTGTGCCCCCTCCAGAGTAGTAATGCCCTCTGTGCCCCCTCCATAGTAATAAAGACCTCTGTGCCCCCTCCATAGTAATAAAGACCTCTGTGCCCCCTCCATGGTAATAAGGACCTCTGTGCCCCCTCCATAGTAATAAAGTCCTCTGTGCCCCCTCCATAGTAATAAAGCCCTCTGTGACCCCTCTGTATTAAAAACAAAAAAACACAGTAACTACACATCTTGTCTCGTTCCTGAAGCTCACAGTCCTCTCTTCTCTGCAGGCACAGATCGCTCTGCAGCACTGTGTGTGGGCAGAGCCTATGCAGATTACCAGTCTGCAGTCTCCATCCACAAAGGCCAGCAGCGCAATCTGTGCCTGCAGGCTAAATGGTGGAGCGGGGAGAAGTCTTCCTGCTTCACCATTCAGAGTGTCGCCGACCTGAAGAACGTGAGAAGCGTGGGGAGCTGAGCGGGGAGGGACAGAACCCAGCTCCCTGCGCACCAGCAATGAGTGCTTCCATCTGTATTGATGAAAGCGCTCATTGCTTCTGGCCTCTGGAAGCTATGCTGTGGGCCCCCCAGGAGCTGTGGCCCAGGCACTTGCCTGGGTATGCTGGGTGCTGACGCCTGCCTTGTAAACAACCCTCTTATAGGCAAGAATGCAAAGAGCCACTCCAGCTCTGGAGGACTCAGCATAGCCATGCAAAGCTCAAACGAAGGCTCCTGGGGCCCTATATAAAATCTGAAATAATGATCTTACCTACAAAGGGTGTACAATAAGTTATCTACCCCAGCATGTTCTGTCTCAGGTTGAGACATTTCTGGACAAGCAAAACACAACGAAGTTCAATCTGATAAAAAATCTGGAAGTGACAGGATAGCAAGTGCAGTACAGAGCAGGTCTACAAAGAAAGTTAAGGATTTGGAGCATTGTTCCATGATCAAATTCCTTATCAAGGAAGAAAAGAAGCCTAAAGAAATACATGACAAGATGATTGCTGTATATGGTGACTGATGATGCACCTTCCTACTACCAATTAAAATTTTGGGCCAAGCAGTTTAAAATGGGTAGGGAATCAATTGAAGATGACCCCCGTTCAGGGCGAGCTGTCGAAATATCTTCAGAGGAAATGTGCCGTAAGGTAGAGGCCATGATTTTGGAAGATCATAGGGTCAAAGTCAGTGTTATAGCTCATGAGTTGAGCACAATTTTCAGTATCATTCATGATGTTTTGACGATTTCAAAGGTCAGTTCCCAGTGGGCGCCATGAATATTGACACCTGAACAAAAAACATGTCACCAGCAATTCGTCCGGCAGAATTTATACATGCTTAGAGAAAATCCAGGAGACTTCTATTCTTGAATTATTACGGGTGATGAAGCATAGGTCCACCACCATGATCCTGAGATCAGACAAGAGTTCATGCAAAGGAAGTAGGGATAAGCGAATCAACTTCAGATGAAACATCCGAAATCGATTTGCATAAAACTTTGTACAGTATTAGAATGTATTGGCTCAGATGAGCCGAAGTTATTAATTTGCGAAGTCTCGCGGGTCTTCAGGTAATAACTTCAGAAATTAATTTCTACTGTTAAAAACCTTTTACTGAACTCGGTTTTGGTTCCAAGTGGTGCCTTGGAACCTAACTCAAGTTCGGTAAAAGGTTTTTCACAGTAGAAATTAATTTCTGAAGTTATTACCCGAAGTCCCGCGAGAGAGTGGAGAGAAAAGTTTTAATGTAATGATCTACACCTGTTTTTGACCTGCACCCTTGGCTTACAATAACTGATGGAAATAACTGGCCAAATAACTGAAGTGTGAACTCAGCCTTACCTCTTCATCCCCTATAACTACATGTACAAGCCAGGTCCATAAATATTGGGACATCGACACAATTGCAACATTTTTGGCTCTATACACCACCACAATGGATTTGAAATGAAACGAACAAGATGTGCTTTAACTGCAGACTGTCAGCTTTAATTTGAGGGTATTTACATCCAAATCAGGTGAACGGTGTAGGAATTACAACAGTTTGCATATGTTCCTCCCTCTTGTTAAGGAACCAAAAGTAATGGGACAATTGGCTTCTCAGCTGTTCCATGGCCAGGTGTGTGTTATTCCCTCATTATCCCAATTACAATGAGCAGATAAAAGGTCCAGAGTTCATTTCAAGTGTGCTATTTGCATTTGAAATCTGTTGCTGTCCATTCTCAAGATGAGATCCAAAGAGCTGTCACTATCAGTGAAGCAAGCCATCATTAGGCTGAAAAAACACAACAAATTTATAAGAAAGATAGCAAAAATATTAGGCATGGCCAAAACAACTGTTTGGAACATTCTTAAAAAGAAGAAACGCACCGGTGAGCTCAGCAACACCAAAAGACCCTTAAGACCACAGAAAACAACTGTGGTGGATGACCAAAGAATTCTTTCCCTGGTGAAGACAACACCCTTCACAACAGTTGGCCAGATCAAGAACACTCTCCAGGAGGTAGGTGTATGTGTGTCAAAGTCAACAATCAAGAGAAGACTTCACCAGATTGAATACAGAGGGTTCACCACATGATGTAAACCATTAGTGATCCTCAAAAACAGGAATGCCAGATTAGAGTTTGCCAAACGACATCTAAAAACCCTTCACAGTTCTGAAACAACATCCTATGGACAGATGAGACCAAGATCAACTTGTACCAGAGTGAAGGGAAGAGAAGAGTATGGAGAAGGAAAGGAACTGCTCATGATCCTAAGCATACCACCTCATCAGTGAAGCATGATAGTGGTAGTGTAATTTCATGGGCATGTATGGCTGCCAATGGAACTGGTTCTCTTGTATTTATTGATGATGTGACTGCTGACAAAAGCAGCAGGATAAATTCTGAAGTGTTTCGGGCAATATTATCTGCTCATATTCAGCCAAATGCTTCAGAACTCATTGGACGGCGCTTCACACTGCAGATGGACAATGACCCAAAGCATACTGCAAAAGCAACCAAAGAGTTTTTTAAGGGAAAGAAGTGGAATGTTATGCAATGGCCAAGTCAATCACCTGACCTGAATCTGATTGAGCATGCATTTCGCTTGCTGAAGACAAAACTGAAGGGAAAATGCCCCAAGAACAAGCAGGAACTGAAGACAGTTGCAGTAAAGGCCTGGCAGAGCATCACCAGGGATGAAACCCAGCGTCTGGTGATGTCTATGCGTTCCAGACTTCAGACTGTAATTGACTGAAAAGGATTTGCGACCAAGTATTAAAAAGTGAAAGTTTGATTTATGATTATTATTCTGTCCCATTACTTTTGGTTCCTTAACAAGTGGGAGGCACATATGCAAACTGTTGTAATTCCTGCACCGTTCACCTGATTTGGATGTAAATACCCTCAAATTAAAGCTGACAGTCTTCAGTTAAAGCACATCTTGTACGTTTCATTTGAAATCCATTGTGGTGGTGTATAGAGCCAAAAATGTTAGAATTGTGTCGATGTCCCAATATTTATGGACCTGACTGTATGTTCCACTGCTCCCGTGGATTTTATGGGCAGGCATTTATTTAAATTGTCACCATGTAATACTTTCACCTGTAGCGGTCACTGCAGCAGTCTAAAATGTCACTACTTGCCATAACTACCGTATGCAATTTGTGCACTATAACCGAATAACACATTTTTAACTTTTTAACAGTATCCATGATTTTAAAATAAAAAGAATGTGCCTTTCTAGAGAAGCAATATCATATTTGTGGACCATCCTATGAAATATATCAATTTTTTTTAAATGTTATATCTTTTTAAACTCTACTGATCCTAAAGTACTGTATGTCTGAGCTAATAGTACTCGGGCTTAATAGGACTCTGAAATACCATTATTTCCGCGGCCGATCTATCCTTCTGTGACATTAGTACTAATGATATGATTCTGACCCAGCAGCATTAACTTAAAAAGCGCAGCCTTGAACCTCTGCTGCCTTCAATATTCTCAGACATTTATCTAAGTCATTTTTTGAAGAATTATCTTGTGATATTAACATTTCCCTTTGCTGACATGAAATCTGCCATTTATATAAGCTAAAGAAACCAAAATAAAAATGCAGTGATGGCCGGTATGTATTATCTTATGTGCAGTATGGCCATCATATGCTATTTGCCCGGTATATTTATACTGTCAAGGGACATTACTGTATGTTTTCAGCAAAAAAAGTTTATCCATGGTATCATTAAAGTTTATTCTAAATTTCTTATACAATTTGTCTATTAATTGCTCCAAGATCTCTGCTTGCAGTCATTGAATGAGAACCTTCACTATTTACTTCTAGGTGCATAAAGGGGTAGTCCAGGTCAGTGGCATACTAAGGGGGGCTGTCCGCCCCAGGTGCTTGCTCTCAGGGGGGTGCCAGAAGCAATGAGCACTTCCATCAATGCAGATAGGGGCGCTCATTGCTGGAGCGCTGGGAGCTGCGGTTCTGTCACTCACCGCTCAGCTTTCAGTGCTCCTCCCCTCCTTCAGGCCGGCAATGCACAGAATGGTGAAGCAGGAAGACTTTCTCCGCTCCACCATTCTGCCTGAAGACACAGATCGCGCTGCCAGCCTGTGTGGGCGGAGCCTGCAGCCCAGAAATCTGCAAAAACTCCACCCACACCGTGCTGCAGAGCAATCTGGGCCTGCAGAGAAGAGAGGTATGTGAGCTACAGGAACAGGACAAGGTGAGTAGTTACTGTGTTGTTGTTTTTTAATACAGAGGGGGCACAAAGTGCTTTATTACTATTGAGAGGGGGCACAGAGGGTATTACTAATAGTGATGAGCAGCATAGGCAATATTAGTTTTCGCAATATTTTGCAAATTTTTGGCCTAATATTCACCATAAATTCACAAATTCTAGAATTCGTGATCTCTAGTCATTATATTTTTGTTTGCGAATATCGGCAATGTAATATGTGCGTATTGCGCGCGTAATACAAGCGTGGCTCACTTTTGCTAGAGGAGCGACTCCATGCTGGCAATGGTCCAGCACTGGAACCAACTCCTCTACCACGGCCACGGCTGCCGGCACACCCACGGCTGCTCATGATCAGCATAAAATTTATTTACACCCAAAAAAACTATACAAAGAAAATAAAGAGGGACTTTGGGCTGGGGAAAAATTTAATAAAATAGGGATTCGGAAAAACAGACAGCAAATGACTTTCACCCCCCCCCCCCCCCCCCCCCCCAAAGACGAAAGACAAAGACACTAATCCCTATCACAGCACAGAAAAACAGACAGTAAATAATTTTTTTTTTCAAATATGAAAGACAAAGACACTAATCCCCATCACAGCACAGTAATTCCTATCACACTACCTAACACCCTGCACTGGAACCTATTAGCTACACTATATCACTATCTAACCTACACTGACTATCTCCTACTAACTATCTGTATTATATATATGAGCTAACTAACTAACTAACTAACTAATGTAATTAAATAAGGATCCAGATGACTCAGCAAAGCACAGAGCACAACAATGACACTGCTCTCTCTCTCAGAACTGCAAAAAACTGCAGAAAATGGCTGCTGGGGAGTTTCCTATATAGTAAGGGGTAGGCAACTTTCCTATTGGTTGCTAGGGATGTTTCTAAGCTCAGACAAAGATATTGCAGCCTTCTCATTGGCCCACAAGCAAGATGCAATGAGGGTAATGATGAAAAAAAATCTAGATTATTTGCAATTAAGAAGATATAGCACTATATTCTAGATCTTCGCGAATTCTCGAAGTGCCGATATTCACTATAAAAAATCACTAATTACTAATGTGAAGGGAGCACAATGGGCATCTCTACTATGGAGGGGGAACAGAGCCAGAGGGCATTACTACAATAAAGGGGGCACAGAGGGCATTATTATTGTGAAGGGAGCACAATGGGGATTATTACTGTGAAGAGGGCACAAAGAGGGCATAACAAATGTGAAAGGTGCACAGAGAGGGCCTAACTACTGTGAGGGGGGCACATTGTGGACATAACTACTGTTATTTTTTAAAGTATTGGGGGAGTGCCAGAGAAAGGACTCACCCGAGGTGCTAAACACCCTAGGCATGCCACTGGCAGGTAGTCCTCAGGATAGGAAATTAATATCTGATCAGCGGGGGCAGCTTCAGGATAGCCCATCAATATCTGATCAGCGGGGGTCCCTGCTTCTCAGCTGTTTAAATGTAACTCCTGCACCAAAAGTCGATGCCGGAAATACACAGTTCCACTATTGTGTAGTGGAGGAGAGAAGGAGTTGGTTTTTTAGTGCTTCACCCATTGAAGTCAATGAGGTATTACAAACCTGTTCACATAGAAACATAGAATGTGTCAGCAGATAAGAACCATTTGGCCCATCTAGTCTGCCCAATATACTGAATCCTATTAATAGTCCCTGGCCCTATCTTATATGAAGGATGGCCTTATGCCTATCCCATGCATGCTTAAACTCCTTCACTGTATTTGCAGCTACCACTTCTGCAGGAAGGCTATTCCATGCATCCACTACTCTCTCAGTAAAGTAATACTTCCTGATATTACTTTTAAACCTTTGCCCCTCTAATTTAAAACTATGTCTTCTTGTAGCAGTTTTTCTTCTTTTAAATATTCTCTCCTCTTTTACCTTGTTGATTCCCTTTATGTATTTAAAAGTTTCTATCATATCCCCTCTGTCTCGTCTTTCTTCCAAGCTATACATGTTAAGGTCCTTTAATCTTTCCTGGTAAGTTTTATCCTGCAATCCATGTACTAGTTTAGTAGCTCTTCTCTGAACTCTCTCCAAAGTATCAATATCCTTCTGGAGATATGGTCTCCAGTACTGCGCACAATACTCCAAATGAGGTCTCACTAGTGCTAGAGCACTACTTCAGAACATCCATACTTCAGAACATCCATATGTTGCAGATTTCAACCTTTTCACTTCTCATATACACAGAGCCTTACAATGAATCTTCTTGGCCCCAAGGCAAAATCTGTACTAGACCCCCACATCCACTAAGTGCTCTTTATATCACTGGTACATATTTATGATATTATAAAGAGTCCTTTGGGCCCCTCAGACACCCAATCCTTTGTGTGACGGCTGCCTCCTCAACTCCATTAGAGTCAGACCAAAAGGCTGCTATTGGGGGATTGGTCACAATTCTGTTTGGTCCTATCCTCTTTGCCCCATGGTGATCTCTACCTGTGCAGAACATCCCTCCCCTGAGGAACTTCATTGTAAGCTAACAAGAGGGCAAGAAACTAGGCTAAGGGTTATGAAGGCATGTGGAGGGAAAAGCTAATACCAGGCCTTCCTGTCCTGGTTGGCAAAATCTTTAATCATAAGGGGGCGAACTTTGAACTTTGCTAAGGTAACTCCTCGCTTCTGTATACACCACAGCACTTCAATCTGCCGAAAGCCAATTTCAAGCATTTACCTAATTGCAGGAAACTGGTGAATTCTCTCACCTACTATGCCACCTACTATGTGTCTTCTCCTGAGGCACGAGGAAATATTATTGGATTAGGACTTGAGTCCTCTAATCCCTCATTATATTTGCTTTTCCATTCTGCACTCAAGAGCTCTATTTACTGCAAACACTTTGTGGGCCGTCTGCTAATGGCAAATTTACGCAAGCTGAAATTTAAGCAAAAAAAAAATATCCTCAATTCCTTGGATTAAATTTGATTGCATAACAATCGGCTTAATTGCAGCCTTTTCCGTAATGTATTAGTATTATGATAATTTGATTAAAGGGTACACGAGCGGCTCTGCCTTCCATGGGACCTCCCTGATTGAAGCTATAAGAAAGGCATTGCAGGGGGTTAGACATTTATATTAGACTTTGTTTCTTTGCAAAATGAAAAGAAACAGACGCTCTGCAAGATATTATTAAAATTGCATCAGAATATTCCCCTGCAGGGGAGGCGAAATGTTTAAAAAGAGATTTGCAGAGGACACTAAACTGACATTTTTATCTCTATCTCTGTTGCTTTTTTATCTTTTAATTCGTACCTCGAAATTAATCTCCATCACTGGTTCCATTGTGCCGTCAATATTGTGTGTAAATTATTGATCCTCATGGAATCTGCCAGACTTATTATGACCCATATGACACTATACAGCTGATAAGGAGGATTAACCATAAAAAACTGAAAAATAACATGGAAACCCCTGAGAAAGATAGTATGCTATTGGTATAAGGAATAACTTTACTCTGAGAAGTCTATGAGTTTACGATGTGTTATTCTCATCTTAGGCATCTACGGCATATCCACAGAATTTGACATAGATAGGTGTCCTACCTCTGCGACAACCACCTATCTCCTACCCTAAGAAGGGTAGGCCACATATTCACATGGTTCTCTCCATTCAATTATATGAGAGTCACGGAAGTGCTTGGCGAACTACCATTTCCTCCCATTGGAGCTGAAAAAGTTACAAAATTCAAAACTGTAAACTAGTGTTGACAAAATCGAAGCATCCGAAGTGGAATCAAATCCGAAGTTCGATTTGCCACAAATCTGAATTTCCTTCTATTTTGTGGTAATGAATAATTTTTTCTTTATTAAAATGGCGGCTGCACATGTTACACAGTGAAAGTAAGAAGCCCGGGGATGAGAGATCACCCATAATCCTGTGCAGCCAGCCATACCCCTCTGATGTCATAGTCTTATAAAAAAAACTCATTGCACGCGGTCTCTACCATTTCACTGTGAGCTGAGCATAGGGAGAGACGTGGCAAGCGCTCATGCACTAGGGACAGTGTTGCTGAAAACAGTTTAAAAAATAATATTGGATAGGGAGAGTGTAGGGAAACTGTAGGGGGAGTGTAGGGAGACTGTAGGGAGAGCAAATGGAGCCAGCAGGGAGACTGCAGGTTCAGTGTAATCGCCGCATGGATCTTGTTCAACTGCTGTGACATTCATAGTTAATCCGTTACACAACTGATAGACTTACTGTGCCTCAAGGCACCTTCACATGAGGTAAACATGGTTACACTGTAGGTATGTTTAAGCATACCACTCAAGTTATTGCTTTGTGTAAATGCAACTGTCTGCTTTAAAAACAATGGAATATGCGATCGAAATTAAAATTTTGTGAACGATATTCAGCGCGTCTAAAGGGTCATTGTTGAAATGTCCATTACACCAAGAAACGACTCGTTAGTCACTCAATCGGATCAATCATCTACTCGTGTAACGTTAAAGGGTGGTCTAACTTCAGTTTAACTTCCAAGCCTTCACACTGAGCTTGGTTATACCTGATTTATTACGATTCTTGACAAGTTAATTCGGAACAAATAGAATTTCTCGTCCAAATCAAATTTTTCAAACCTTCGCTCATCTCTACGGTTAACCCTTGTTAGTATGTTGTTTTAACTCTATCATTTCCAAGACGCAGAAGGAGGAGCTTAGGAGGAACACTGCTTGTGGATATGCAGTAGATGTCTAATATAGGAAGCACCCTTTAAAGCATACAGTCTATATCATTATAATTCTCTTTTTATAAATCAGTAGTACATGAATAAGGAGAAACCTTGCAGCCTGTAGTTCTTTTTATATTTGCAGGCTCAAAATTTTTACAAACCTACTCGGTTCCCAAAAATTCATCTAGTGAAAAACAGTAAATAATACACAGGAAGGAAGGAGGGAGGAGGAGGGAGATGCAGCTGCAGTTGGGGAGCAGCAGAGGCATCCATCTGATTGATTACTTCATAGCAGCAGAAATGAAGAGAGGTAAAGATGTGCATTTATAGAGACCAGCAGAGGGGAGGAAATACCCCAAATATTAGACATAAACTTTGTAATATACCATATTAGGGGGAAGTGGCATACTCTTCATAAGCCTGTAGTTTCTTTTTATGCCTGCAGGCTATTTCTAAAAGTTCAGAAATAATATAACAATAAGAAAGACAGGTGCACTCTGCGGTCTTACTAACCCTCATACTGGTGTAAAATTTAGAGATTAGCCAACATATCTTCCTTGGAAGACATGTCTGAGCCCGCGCACCACACCAAGGTTTCTCAAGTACCTTAGGTCTCGAGCTACTTGAGAAATCTTGGCGCGGTGCTCGGGCTCAGACATGTCCTCCAAGTAGGATATGTTGGCTAATCTCTCAATCTTACACCAGTATGAGGGTTAGTAAGACCGCAGAGTGCACCTGTCTTTGTTATTGTTATATTATTTTTACTGTTTATCACATCCACACATTTGCTATCCTGTGTAGGATGTCCATTGTGGTACTTGTGGTCCGCTGAAGGCATCCTCCATTGTATGCATTTTTGCTGGGGATTGCCATTAGCAGCAGACCACAAGTGCAGGATCTGCCCCCCCTGTATAGATGCACTACTGCATATGGGGTTGAGCACTTCCTGCTTTTTAATACCACATCATTCTGTAGTTTGTATATAAAAGTTAGAAATCTAAACAGTTCCGAAAGATCCATCTAGTGTAAAACAGTATATGATAGAAGGGAGAGATGGGGGAGGTGGGAGATGCAGCTGCAGTTGAAAGGGTAGTAGCTTAGTGATACATTGGATTGGCTAAGAGAACACAGCTCATACCAGAAAGGGGGTGTCTACTTAATACCATCAGGCATAAAGAGTTAGAGGAATGTGCATTTACAGAGGCCTCTAGACGGAAGGAAAACGCATTTCTGCTTCTACGTTAGTGGTAGATTTTAAAATACAGTGGTTCTGGGCTTTATTGCTTTGAGAAGCTGTAGTCATTCATATCTGCCCATAAAATAAAATAAGGGATCAATGTGTGTGCGTGTTATATACTAAGGGCTGATTCATGTGGCCATGATCAGCCCGGGAAACATGATCCCTGTGTCGGCCGCATTTCGCAGACCACGGCTCCCCTGACTCGAACTGACTGTATCATAGTGTTTTATGAGCCTGAGGCCTGGGTGCTAGTCAATGATGGACTGCTGGGACTGCTTGAAGCTGGAACAGTCATCCAGGCATCTGGAATCTGTCGGTGGAAGCAACAGCTCAGGTAAGAATACCTAGGAGGTAGAGCTATGTTAGCTCATCCTACCCTGCACAGAAGAGAGGAGGTGGCCTTCATCTAGTTGTCTGACATTGGATGGTGGGACATGCAACCTAGCCTGGGCGGCAGTGGTGACTGTAACTGTTTACATAAGAGGGGGCAGGGCCATGCTGCTGGGACCACAGGGGCCACAGTGGTTAGTGACTGGCACAGCTGGAGGCTGACTCAACTGTTAGGCCCCTTTCACACGGGCGAGTATTCCGCGCGGATGCGATGCGGGAGGTGAACGCATTGCACCCGCACTGAATCCCGACCCATTCATTTCTATGGGGGTGTTCACATGAGCGATGATTTTCACGCATCACTTGTGCGTTGCGTGAAAATCGCAGCATGCTCCTCTTTGTGCGTTTTTCACGCAACGCAGGCCCCATAGAAGGGAATGGGGTTGCGTGAAAATCGCAAGCATCCGCAAGCAAGTGCGGATGCGGTGCGATTTTCACGCACGGTTGCTAGGAGACGATCGGGATGGAGACCCGATCATTATTATTTTCCCTTATAACATGGTTATAAGGGAAAATTATAGCATTCTATATACAGAATGCATAGTAAAACAGCGCTGGAGGGGTTAAAAAAAAATTAAAAATCATTTAACTCACCTTAATCCACTTGATCGCGCAGCCTGGCATCTCCTTCTGTCCCCTTTACTGAATAGGACCTGTGGTGAGCATTAATTATAGTTCAAGGACCTGTGATGACGTCACTCCGGTCATCACATGGTACGTCACATGATCATGTGATGGACCATGTGATGACCGGAATGACGTCACCACAGGTCCTGTTGCTGCACAGAGATCAGATGAAGCCAGAAGGAGATGCCAGGCCGCGAACAAGTGGACTAAGGTTAGTTAAATTTTTTTATATTTTTTTTTAACCCCTCCAGCGATGTTTTACTATGCATTCTGTATTCAGAATGCTATTATTTTCCCTTATAACCATGTTATAAGGGAAAATAATACTATTTACAGAACACCGATCCCAAGCCCGAACTTCTGTGAAGAAGTTCGGGTTTGGGTACCAAACACGCGCGATTTTTCTCACGCGAGTGCAAAACGCATTACAATGTTTTGCACTCGCGCGGAAAAATCGCGGGTGTTCCCGCAACGCACCCGCACCTTTTCCCACAACGCCCGTGTGAAAGGGGCCTTAGAAGGCGCAGCCCACCAGGTATATGCCCAGTAGGATGAGGTGATTAGTCCGAATCAGTTTGTCAACCTGAAACTGGCCTACATTGCATATTTCCAGAAATGTAGGAGGAGAACCACTTTAGACTTTTCTCTAAAGAAAAATGGCTTAAAACATGTTACGATTCTTTAATATCATTTCTCCTTTGACACATTGAAACTAAAATTAAGATGAAAAGCAGCCCGACACAATAAAATCTTTTCATAATAGGACATGGACGCATTGTGGTCAAATAACTTTTATCTGACATTGAAACGAGGTGTCATAAAGAAGAAGCCACTTACTACCGTAATTATCACCAGAATGAACAAAATATATGAAATGATAATTTGATCGCATTCATACAAATGGGATTTAAGAAGTTCGAAACTTTCACATCTTTGGAGAAATCTAGGCCAGAGTGACCTTTGAAGTTTTAATAGCTGTCTGATGTTGTTAATTAAAAGGAACATTTTGCATTTAATTCCCTGTGATTTTTTTTTTTAATCGCCGGACTAATCAAGTTGCTTCAACCATTTTATTTTAGCTGGTGTGAAGGTGTTAATAGGCTCTCCAAGGATGGGTGTTGTTTGCCTGTGGATAATGAAACTAACCTTAACAAACACTATCAATTACCATGTAATAATTAACCTTCTGTCGTCTTCAAAGTCCCGATTTGCTCTTGATTTAAGAGTTAAAACTTTGGTTTTATCAATGGGTTATAAGGAAACGTGCAATTTAACTTTAACCGAAGATGATTAAAAACACATATAGAGAGAAACTGAATACTATATCATCTAATCAGTGGCGTAGCTATCAGGGAAGCAGGGGAAGCGACTGCTTCGGGGCCCAAGCTCAGAAGGGGCCCCAGAGCAGTATTGAATGTTTTAATTAGAGCTAGGGCTGCCCCTACTCACAACTGCTGCACTTTATAGAAGCAGATGGCACTTACAGCCGCAGTGCTGGAGCTCCTCCCACTGAAGGTCCTTACTCAGTGAGGAGCAGACTCAGTATAATTGCCGTCTTCTCCTCCTCCTATGGCCATTCTCAGGCTGGGATCCGCAGTACTGGCACACCACCTGCCAGTACTGCTTTCTGTTTTCTATAGGCTGGCAGCTTACTATGACATCAGCTGCCAGCCAATAGCAGACCTTTATGGGATCAAGCCCCACCCACCAGTGTGAAGCTACTGTAGAGCATGCCGGCTGTTCAAGCATTGAGAGCAAGGTAAGTGTCTTAAGTAGAAATAGGTGTATAACTTCTTCTATGTTCATGTGTGTGTAATGTGTGCATGTGTATATATATATATATATATATATATATACACTCACCTAAAGAATTATTAGGAACACCTGTTCTATTTCTCATTACTGCAATTATCTAGTCAACCAATCACATGGCAGTTGCTTCAATGCATTTAGGGGGGTGCTCCTGGTCAAGACAATCTCCTGAACTCCAAACTGAATGTCAGAATGGGAAAGAAAGGTGATTTAAGCAATTTTGAGCGTGGCATGGTTGTTGGTGCCAGACGGGCCGGTCTGAGTATTTCACAATCTGCTCAGTTACTGGGATTTTCACGCACAACCATTTCTAGGGTTTACAAAGAATAGTGTGAAAAGGGAAAAACATCCAGTATGCGGCAGTCCTGTGGGCGAAAATGCCTTGTGGATGCTAGAGGTCAGAGGAGAATGGGCCGACTGATTCAAGCTGATAGAAGAGCAACGTTGACTGAAATAACCACTCGTTACTACCGAGGTATGCAGCAAAGCATTTGTGAAGCCACAACACGCACAACCTTGAGGCGGATGGGCTACAACAGCAGAAGACCCCACCGGGTACCACTCATCTCCACTACAAATAGGAAAAAGAGGCTACAATTTGCACGAGCTCACCAAAATTGGACTGTTGAAGACTGGAAAAATGTTGCCTGGTCGGATGAGTCACGATTTCTGTTGAGACATTCAAATGGTAGAGTCCGAATTTGGCGTAAACAGAATGAAAACATGTACCCATCCTCTGATGGCTACTTCCAGCAGGATAATGCACCATGTCACAAAGCTCGAATCATTTCAAATTGGTTTCTTGAACATGACAATGAGTTCACTGTACTAAAATGGCCCCCACAGTCACCAGATCTCAACCCAATAGAGCATCTTTGGGATGTGGTGGAACGGGAGCTTCGTGCCCTGGATGTGCATCCCTCAAATCTCCATCAACTGCAAGATGCTATCCTATCAATATGGGCCAACATTTCTAAAGAATGCTATCAGCACCTTGTTGAATCAATGCCACGTAGAATTAAGGCAGTTCTGAAGGCAAAAGGGGGTCCAACACTGTATTAGTATGGTGTTCCTAATAATTCTTTAGGTGAGTGTTTATATATATATATATATATATATATATATATGTCTATACAGTATATATCCATATATGTGGTGAGTGCGTATGTGTGTCTGTCCATGTATGTTGTGAGTGTGTCCATGTATGTGGTGAGTGTCTGTATGAGTGCGTTCATTTATGTGGTGAGTGCCTGTATGAGTGCGTTTATGTATGTGGTGAGTGTGTGTATGAGTGCGTCCATGTATGTGGTGAGTGAGTGTATGAGTGCGTCCATGTATGTAGTGAGTGCCTGTATGAGTGCATCCATGTATGTGGTGAGTGCCTGTATGAGTGTGTCAATGTATGTGGTGAGAGCCTATATGAGTGCGTCCATGTATGTGGTGAGAGCGTGTATGAGTGCGTCCATGTACAGGTCCTTCTCAAAAAATTAGCATATTGTGATAAAGTTCATTATTTTCTGTAATGTACTGATAAACATTAGACTTTCATATATTTTAGATTCATTACACACAACTGAAGTAGTTCAAGCCTTTTCTTGTTTTAATATTGATGATTTTGGCATACAGCTCATGAAAACCCAAAATTCCTATCTCAAAAAATTAGCATATTTCATCCGACCAATAAAAGAAAAGTGTTTTTAATACAAAAAACGTCAACCTTCAAATAATTAGGTTCAGTTATGCACTCAATACTTGGTCGGGAATCCTTTTGCAGAAATGACTGCTTCAATGCGGCGTGGCATGGAGGCAATCAGCCTGTGGCACTGCTGAGGTGTTATGGAGGATCAGGATGCTTTGATAGCGGCCTTAAGCTCATCCAGAGTGTTGGGTCTTGCGTCTCTCAACTTTCTCTTCCCAATATCCCACAGATTCTCTATGGGGTTCAGGTCAGGAGAGTTGGCAGGCCAATTGAGCATAGTAATACCATGGTCAGTAAACCATTTACCAGTGGTTTTGGCACTGTGAGCAGGTGCCAGGTCGTGCTCAAAAATGAAATCTTCATCTCCATAAAGCTTTTCAGCAGATGGATGCATGAAGTGCTCCAAAAATCTCCTGATAGCTAGCTGCATTGACCCTGCCCTTGATAAAACACAGTGGACCAACACCAGCAGCTGACATGGCACCCCAGACCATCACAGACTGTGGGTACTTGACACTGGACTTCAGGCATTTTGGCATTTCCCTCTCCCCAGTCTTCCTCCAGACTCTGGAACCTTGATTTCCGAATGACATGCAAAATTTGCTTTCATCCGAAAAAAGTACTTTGGACCACTGAGCAACAGTCCAGTGCTGCTTCTCTGTAGCCCAGGTCAGGCGCTTCTGCCGCTGTTTCTGGTTCAAAAGTGGCTTGACCTGGGGAATGCGGCACCTGTAGCCCATTTCCTGCACACGCCTGTACACGGTGGCTCTGGATGTTTCTACTCCAGACTCAGTCCACTGCTTCCGCAGGTCCCCCAAGGTCTGGAATCGGTCCTTCTCCACAATCTTCCTCAGGGTCCGGTCACCTCTTCTCGTTGTGCAGCGTTTTCTGCCACACTTTTTCCTTCCCACTGAGGTGCCTTGATACAGCACTCTGGGAACAGCCTATTCGTTCAGAAATTTCTTTCTGTGTCTTACCCTCTTGCTTGAGGGTGTCAATGATCGCCTTCAGGACAGCAGTCAGGTCGGCAGTCTTACCCATGATTGCGGTTTTGAGTAATGAACCAGGCTGGGAGTTTTTAAAAGCCTCAGGAATCTTTTGCAGGTGTTTAGAGTTAATTAGTTGATTCAGATGATTAGGTTAATAGCTCGTTTAGAGAACCTTTTCATGATATGCTAATTTTTGGAGATAGGAATTTTGGGTTTTCATGAGCTGTATGCCAAAATCATCAATATTAAAACAAGAAAAGGCTTGAACTACTTCAGTTGTGTGTAATGAATCTAAAATATATGAAAGTCTAATGTTTATCAGTACATTACAGAAAATAATGAACTTTATCACAATATGCAAATTTTTTGAGAAGGACCTGTATGTGGTGAGTGCGTGTATGAGTGCGTCCATGTATGTGGTGAGTGCGTGTATGAGTGCGTCCATGTATGTGGTGAGTGCGTCTATGAGTGCGTCCATGTATGTGGGGAGTGCGTGTATGAGTGCATCCATGTATGTGGTGAGTGCATGTCTGAGTGTGTCCATGTATGTGGTGAGTGTCTGTATGAGTGCGTTCATTTATGTGGTGAGTGCGTGTATGAGTGTGTCCATGTATCTGGTGAGTGCGTGTATGAGTGCGTCCATGTATGTGGTGAGTGTGTGTATGAGTGCATCCATGTATGTGGTGAGTGCGTGTATGAGTGCATCCATGTATGTGGTGAGTGCCTGTATGAGTGCGTCCATGTATGTGGTGAGTGCGTGTATGAGTGCGTCCATGTATGTGGTGAGTGCCTGTATGAGTGCATCCATGTATGGGGAGAGTGCGTGTATGACTGCGTCCATGTATGTGGTGAGTGCCTGTATGAGTGCATCCATATATGTGGTGAGTGCGTGTATGAGTGCGTCCATGTATGTGGTGAGTGTGTGTATGAGTGCATCCATGTATGTGGTGAGTGCGTGTATGAGTGCGTCCATGTATGTGGTGAGTGCGTGTATGAGTGTGTGGCCTATTTCAGTAACAGAAAGAAAAATCTATACACACTTCACTGCTTAATTTTTCCTGGTGAAATCGTATAGGCACTGGCGTAACTATAGGGGTCGCAGCGGTCGCAGTTGCGACTGGGCCCCTTAGCCAGTAGTACTGTACTTTTCCCTTTATAAGATGCAGTGCATCTTCAGACCTCCAGATGCAGTGCATCTTATAAAGGGAATACTAGCGAGCGCTTCCATAATGGAAGTGCTCACTAGTCTGCAGGAGGAGGGGGAGAGAAGCGCTGTGAGCGCTGTACAGTACTTACCCCTCCTCCTGCTCGCTCTTCTCAGGGCCCGCGCTGCTGTGTCCTGGCTGCCTGCAACATCAGGACGTACAGAGAAAAACTCTGACCTGACGCTGCAGGAGGTCAGGTGACTGCAGCGCAGGCCCTGAGAAGAGAAGACAGCCAGGACAGGGAGAGTGGCGGAAGAAGAGGTAAATTACTTTATTATTTTACAGTCTGATCTGAGGTCTGATATGGAGGTCTAATGGGGGGTCTGGAGAGGTATCACTGGGGGTCTGGAGAGGTCTAATGGGGGTCTGGAGTGGTCTATGGGTGTTCTGGAGGTCTGACTGGGGGGTCTGGAGGTCTGACTGGGGGGTTTGAAGTGGTCTAATGGGGGGTCTGGAGGTCTGACTGGGGATCTGAAGTGGTCTAATGGGGGTCTGGAGGTCTGACTGGGGGGTCTGGAGGTCTGACTGGGGAGTCTAGAGGTCTGCAAGGGTGTCTGGAGGTCTGACTGGGGGGTCTGGAGAGGTCTGACTGTGGGGGTCTGGAGAGGTCTGACTGGGGGTCTGGAGGTCTAATGGGGGCCTGATTGGAGGTCTAGAGGTAAAATAGGGATCTGATTGGGGGTCTGGAGGTCTAATGGGGGTCTGATTGGAGTCTAGAGGTCTAATGGGGGTCTGATGGAGGGTCTGGAGGTCTAATGGGGGGGGCAGATATGGGGGTCTGGAGGTCTAGTGGGAGTCTGGAGGTTTAATGGGGGTCTAGAGGTCTGATATGGGGGTCTGAAGGTCTAATGGGGGTCTTATATGGGGGTCTGGAGGTTTAATGGGGATCTTATCTGAGGTCTGATATTAAGGTCGGGGTCTTAAATGGAGGTCTAATGGGGGTCTAATCTGAGGTCTAAAACTAAGGTTTTATATGGGGTCTGACAAAAGGGTCTAAAGGGGGTTTGGTCTGAGATAGGGGATTTCATTTAGGGTTTTATATGGGGTCTCATCTGAAAGGAAGGAGGGATTTTTTTGTACTAGCGCACAAAATAAAGGGGTGTTTTTGTACTGACACACTATCTGTGTGGTACCAGTATTTTCAGGGGGACTGTTTCTGCAGGAAAGTATAGGGGAGCACAGTGGACATAGTATTGGGGGTGGCAGAATGGGGTGTTGAGAAGGTGAGGAGGAGGATGGAAAAGTAGGAAAGTAAGATGTCTGTTTGTTAAACTCTGCAGAGATGAGGCGCGGCTGAAAGAAGTCACCATGACGGTCTGGTCTGACAGGAGAAGAATAGGAAAGAGAATATCTACATTGGAGAAGAGAAGTCACTGGATGTAAGAGGTACATACAGTGAGGAACAGAAGTATTTGAACACCCTGCGATTTTGCAAGTTCTCCCGATCATGGAGGGGTCTGAAATTCACATTGTAGGTGCATTTCCACTCTGAGAGACAGAATAAAATAAAAATCAAGAAATCACATTGTATGATTTTTAAAGAATTTATTTGTCTTGCACTGCTGAACATAAGTATTTGAACACCTGAGAAACAGCAAGAATTCTGGCTCTCAAAGACCTGTTACTGTGCCTTTAAAAAGTCCACCTCTAATCCATCTCATAAATCTCACTTAGTAGCACCTGTCTGAGCTCTTTAAAGACCCCTGTCCATCCCACAGTCAGATGCCAACTACTATAATGGGCAAGACCAAAGAGCTGTCAAAAGACACCAGAGACAAAATTCTCCACAAGGCTGGAAAGGGCTACAGGGCAATTGCCAAGCAGCTTGGTGAAAATAGATCAACTGTTGGAGCAATTGTTAGAAATTGGAAGAGGCTAAAGACGACTGTCATTCTCCCTTGGACTGGGGTTCCATGCAAGATCTCACCTTGTGGGGTATCACTGATAAGAAAGGTGAGGAATCAGCCCAGAACTACATGGGGAGGAACTGGTCAATGGCATAAAGAGAGCTGGGACCACAGTTTCAAAGGTCACTTGTTAGTAGAACACTACGCCGTCATAGAAACATAGAAACATAGAATGTGTCGGCAGATAAGAACAATTTGGCCCATCTAGTCTGCCCAATATATCTGAATCCTATGAATAGTCCCTGGCCCTATCTTATATGAAGGATAGCCTTATGCCTATCCCATGCATGCTTAAACCCCTTCACTGTATTTGCAGCTACCACTTCTGCAGGAAGGCTATTCCATGCATCCACTACTCTCTCAGTAAAGTAATACTTCCTTATATTACTTTTAAACCTTTGCCCCTCTAATTTAAAACTGTGTCCTCTTGTGGTAGTTTTTCTTCTTTTAAATATGCTCTCCTCCTTTACCGAGTTGATTCCCTTTATGTATTTAAAAGTTTCTATCATATCCCCTCTGTCTCTTCTTTCTTCCAAGCTATACATGTTAAGGTCCTTTAACCTTTCCTGGTAAGTTTTATCCTGCAATCCATGTACTAGTTTAGTAGCTCTTCTCTGAACTCTCTCTAGAGTATCTATATCCTTCTGAAGATATGGCCTCCAGTACTGCGCACAATACTCCAAGTGAGGTCTCACCAGTGTTCTGTACAGCGGCATAAGCACTTCACTCTTTCTACTGCTTATACCTCTCCCTATACATCCAAGCATTCTGCTGGCATTTCGTGCTGCTCTATTACATTGTCTTCCCACCTTTAAGTCTTCTGAAATAATTACTCCTAAATCCCTTTCCTCAGATACTGAGGTCAGGACTGTGTCAAATATTCTATATTCTGCCCTTGGGTTTTTACGCCCCAGGTGCATTATCTTGCACTTATCCACATTAAATTTCAGTTGCCAGAGTTCTGACCATTCTTCTAGTTTTCCTAAATCCTTTTCCATTTGGCGTTTCCCTCCAGGAACATCAACCCTGTTACATATCTTTGTGTCATCAGCAAAAAGACAAACCTTACCATCGAGGCCTTTTGCAATATCACTTATGAAGATATTAAACAAAATTGGTCCCAGTACAGATCCCTGTGGAACCCCACTGGTAACATGACCTTGTTTTGAATGTTCTCCATTGACTACAACCCTCTGCTGTCTGTCACTCAGCCACTGCCACTGGGTTCAAATCATGCATTGCACGGAAGGTTCCCCTGCTCAAGTCATCACATGTCCAGGCCCATCTAAAGTTTGCCAATGACCATCTGGATGATCCAGAGGATGCATGGGAGAAAGTCATGTGGTCAGATGAGACTAAAGTAGAACTTTTTGGTCTAAACTTCATGGTGGTGGTAACATCATGCTTTGGGGGTGCTTTTCTGCGAAGGGGACAGGACGACTGCACTGTATTAAGGAGAGGATGAATGGGGCCATTTATTGTGAGATTTTGAGCAACAACCTCCTTCCCTCAGTCAGAGCATTGAAGGTGGGTCATGGCTGGGTGTTCCAACATGACAACGACCTGAAGCACACAGCCAGGATAACCAAGGAGTGGCTCGGTAAGAAGCATATCAAGGTTCTGGAGTGGACTAGCTAGTCTCCAGACCTAAATCCAATAGAACATCTTTGGAGGGAGCTGAAACTCTGTGTTGCTCAGCGACAGCCCCGAAACCTGACAGATCTAGAACAGATCTGTGTGGAGGAGTGGGCCAAAATCCCTCTTGCAGTGTGTGCAAACCTGGTCAAGAACTACAGGAAATGTTTGACCTCTGTAATTGCATGCAAAGGCTTCTGTACCAAATATTAACACTGATTTTCTCAGGTGTTCAAATACTTATGTTCAGCAGTGCAAGACAAATAAATTCTTTAAAAATTATACAATGTGATTTCCTGATTTAATTTTTTTAGTTCTGTCTCTCAGAGTGGGAATGCATCTACAATGTGAATTTCAGACCCCTCCATGATTTCTAAGTGGGAAAACTTACAAAATCGCAGGGTGTTCAAATACTTCTGTTCCTCACTGTATGTGGCGCTGTATGACCCTGTATGTTCTGTAGTGCTGTATGTAATGTTTTCCAAGTATGTCTTTAAAGGGGTTGTCCGTTTTTTTTTTTTGTACGAGCGCTGCCTTCTCTGCTCTGGTTACCTCATCATCACTGCAAATGCTACGGCGAGCAGGTGAACAGAACAAAGAAAGCAGCTCTCATATGAGCGCTGCCCTCTCTTCAAATAGCTGATCGTCGGGGGTGCCGGAGGACCCCGGCTGATCTGATATTGATGACCTATCCTGAGGATAGGTCATCAGTAGCAAAAAGAGGACAACCCCTTTAACAGTAGGACTGGAGGGAAGGGGGGTCTATTTCAATATTTGCCTTGGGCAGCAGAAAGTGAAGGGGGTGGGGGCCTAAGCTGAACTCTTGCACCAGGGCCCATGAGCCTTTAGCTACGCACCTGCGTATAGGGGCATTTTTCTTTAACCAAAAGAAAAATTTATTCGCACCTCACTGCTTGATTTTTACCTGTTGAAAGCGTTTACTGGCCTATTTCAGTAACAGAAAGAAAAATCTATACATATTTTACTGCTTAATTTTTACCTGGTGAAAGAAAAATCCATACGCACTTCACTGCTTAATTTTTACCTGCTGAAAGCGTATATGGCGTATTTCAGTACTACAAGAAAAATACATTCTCAGTTCACTTCTGCAATTATTTTTTGGTGAAAGCATATAGGGGTGTATTTAAGTACAACAAGAAAAATATATTGGTCGCTTTTAGGGGTGTTAAAATCTGCGTTTAATTTATTTAGTTCTGCTAAAAGTATGTCAGGCAGAGAAGTGCCAGGCCATGCACAGAGAAGTGGCAGAGGCCTAAATGCTTCTGGCGCAGGCAGAGGTCGCAGCAGACTAAGGGGTCGTGGCAGCAGGAGTCTGTCATGGAAGGTGTTGCAGAAAACTGGAAGTTATAAATAAACATCCGACTGACTTGATGCCAAATTAAGGAACATATGGGTGAGCCCTATAAAACCCCTAGAGCGCTCCCTGACTGCTATGCCCATGCAAAGGTCTTTATGATAGACGATTGCATGCCCTCGTACCTAGACTGTGTGACACCTGAAAACCCTATAATAGTGAGGGGACACGACCACCGGCTCCCTGCACTTAATACGGAGCGAGTCAGGGTCACCTAGAATCAAGCCAGCACGGAAACACAAATAAAGGAAAAGGACTTATCTGAGGAATCAGGAGTTGCAGCCTCCAGCAGTGAACACAATCCAGGAAGTAGTATAAACCGCAAAGTGAGGCAGTATGGGAGGGAATATAAAGGGAGGCAATCAGTGTAAATAGGTGACAGCTGGGAGAAGGAAAAGAGATGACAAAGTGAAACCAAAACAAAGAACATCATGCAAGAGGTACAGAAGAACATCTCTCAGAGCTTCTCAGAGAGCTGGCGGTGACAGAGTTGCAGCGAGATGCCTGAGCTCCCAGTATGATCTAGCGGTCGTGTCTTGACTAGCAACCCAGCGGTTCTTGATTGGTTAACTCGGTCATCCACGTCATCCCAAGTGACCTCAGACACCCCCAGACAACAGTCGGTGGGTTCATCAGACACAACTCTTCGTTGGCATGGCGGGCAAGTAGTGATGAGGAGAGTGGCATGGGAGGTGGTGTTGCGAGCGGTCAGCCTCCTGACCCAGAGAGTGTTGAGGAGGACATCAGTGACGTGCAGACACTACTCGATGATTATGAAGCAGATCGCACTTGGGAGCCGGGTGCAGAAGGGGCTTCATCATCATCAGGGGAACAGGGTTGCAGCTTGACTGTGAGCCAGCGGCGGAGCCAGCAAGTCAGTAGGGTGGCCGGGAGTCAGCAGGGTGGCAGCAGTGGAAGGTCGGGAGCCAAACAGGGGTAGACCACTTGCTTCGCAGCAACCTACCTGCCCGGGAAGTAGCGGTGCAGGGGTTCACGGAGGCAGTGGCAGTAGTAGTCAGTCAGTGCGGACTGTTGGGGGGAAAATCACCTACTCGGCGGTGTGGCAGTTTATTGTGAAGCCGCCAGAGGAGGTGAACGTGTCCATATGTAGAATCTGTGAGCAGAAAGTGAAGCGCACCCAGGGTTCCAATGTTGGCACTACGGCCCTGTGTCAACATATGCAGCATCGCCACCCAGTGGCCTGGAAGAACTGTGGCTCCGATGTGGTGGTCCAGCCTGCCGCAGCAACCTCTACATCACCCACTGGCACGCACCCGGTTTCTGGCAGTCAAGGCTTCACCACCTCAGCCGAAGGGAGCTGTCTGTCCCTCCCATCATCTGCTGTTCATGATGCTCCTGCACCTCCTACTCCTCATCACTCATTCCGTCAGCAATAAATCACTGAAGCGATTGCCATGAGACAACAGTATGCGTGCAGGCATCCAATGGCACAGAAGCTGAACATGCTTCTGCCCAAGTTGCTAGTGCTGCAGTCCCTCCCTTTCCAAGTGATGGACTCTGCACCTTTCAGAGAACTGATGGCTTGTGCCGAGTCGAGGTGGAGAGTCCCAAGCCGTCATTTATTTGGCAAAAAGGCAGTACCAGCCCTGCACAAATATGTAGAACAGAAGGTGGGCCAGTCCTTGAGCCTGTCGGTGTCTACCAAAGTACACGGCAGCACCGACGTGTGGAGCTGTAACTACAGTCAGAGACAGTACATGTCCTTTACGGCCCACTGGGTGAATGTGGTTCCTGCACAGCCACACCAGCAACTTGGCCAGGTCACGCCACTTCCACCTCCATGTTCTCACGCTGTTGATTCTGCAACAATGTCCGCCTCTGCCTCCTCATCCACCACCGTGTCCTCAGCCTCCACTGCAGGAACAAGTCACAGTGCCCCTCCAGCATACCACATGTGCCGGGCACGGCTGTGTCACGCTGTTCTGCACCTGGTTTGCCTTGGCGAACGGCGTCACACGGGGGAGGAACTGCTCCATGTGATTAATCAAGAAATTGAATCCTGGCTCTAGCCGCAACAACTCAACATCAGAACCATGGTGACCGACAATGGGAAGAACATGGTTTCGGCGCTGCATCAACGAAGGCTGAGCCATGCGCCCTGCATGGCATACATGTTCAATCTGGTTGTCAAGCGGTTCCTGAAGTCTTCCACCCATCTGCAAGACATCCTATAAATGGCCAGGAAACTTTGCATGCACTTCAGCCACTCGTACACTGCAAATCACACCCTCCTTGAGCTGCAGTGGCAGAACAGCATCCCCCAACATAGGCTGATATGCGACGTTGGAATTCCACCCTCCATATGTTGGACCGACTATACGAACAGATAAAGGCCATCAACAATTTCTTGATGATCAACGCAGATAGGAGTACTCCCCTGTGTAACTTCGATGTCAGCCAGTGGCAGCTCATGCGGGACACCTGACGTCTGCTCAGGCCCTTTGAGGAGGCCATGTTATTTGTCAGTCGCCAGGACTACGGGATGAACAACGTCATTCCACTGCTTCATGTCCTGGAACAGATGCCGGTAACAATGGCTGGTCAGGGCACTGGAGACGTGGCGCCTAGATCTCACGGCCACATGAGCCCTGTGGGGGCTGAACTGGAGGAGGAGGAGTAGGACATTAATGCACAAGCAATGTGTAGCGAAATGGGTGGTTTTTCTACTCAGGTGACAGGAGAGGAGGCGCAGGAGCAGCCAGAGGAGTTACAGGGCGATGAGGAAGAGGAGGCAGAGGACCCAGACACACCGTGGCAGTATGCAGTGGAGATGGGGGCAGGGAGTTCCTCCGAGTCACTTGCACAAGTGGCCCGATGCATGCTCACTTGCTTGCATAGTGGCAGCCGAATTGTTACCATTCAACAGAGAGATGACTTCTGGCTCTCCACCTTGTTGGACCCTCGCTACCAGTCCAGAATGGGGGCTTTTTTACACCCACTGAGAGGGAGGACAAACTGAACTACTACAGAGACATCCTATGTAGTCAGTTGGCTGCTGCCTATCTGCGGCATCATCATCCTCTCGCAGGTCTGACTGGGGGGGCCCTCTGTGCTCATGTTCCTCTGCCATAACTTCTGGGGAGGGGTGGGGAGGCAGGAGCAGTACCAGCTCCATCTGCAGCAGCCTGAGTCTACAGTCACTGATGAGAAGCTTTCTTCACCCGCATAGTGAAGAAAGTACTCAACAGCAGCAGTACTCACCGGTCATTGTGCCACTCTGTGGCCTACTCATGCTGTTGCCACCTCCAGACTCAGTGATTGTGCCACTGTCGCCTACTCATGCTGCTGCCACCTCCAGACTCAGTGATTGTGCCACTCTGTGGCCTACTCATGCTGCTGCCATCTCCAAACTCGGTCATTGTGCCACTCTGTGGCCTACTCATGCTGCTGCCACCTCCAGACTCGGTCATTGTGCCACTCTGTGGCCTACTCATGCTGTTGCCACCTCCAGACTCGGTCATTGTGCCACTCTGTGGCCTACTCATGCTGCTGCCATCTCCAGACTCTGTCATTGTGACACTGTGGCTTCCTCCTGATGCTGCTGCTGCCACCTCCAGACTCTGTCATTGTGCCACTCTGTGGCTTCCTAATGATGCTGCTGCCGCCTCCAGACTCTGTCATTGTGCCACTCTGTAGCCTACTCATGCTGCTGCCAACTCCACAATCTGTTATTGTGCCATTCTGTGGCTTCCTCATGCTGCTGCCACCTCCAGACTGTTATTGTGCCACTCTGTGGCTTACTCATGTTACTGACACCTCCAGACTCTGTCATTGTGCCACTCTGTGGCTTCCTCATACTGCTGCCACCTCCAGACTCTGTCATTGTGCCACTCTGTGGACTACTCATGCTAGTGCCACCTCCAGACTCTGTCATTGTGCAACTCTGCGGCTTCCTCATACTGCTGCCAACTCCAGACTCGGAGATTGTGCCACTCGCTGGCCTCCTCATACTGCTTCTACCTCCAGACCCTGTCATTGGGCCACTCTGTGGTCTCCTCATGCTACTTCCACCTCAACACTATGTCATAGGTCCACTCTGTGAACTTCTCGTGCTGTTCCCACCCTCCCCACTTCATGACTGGTTCACTATTTTTGCTTTCGGCCTGGCTGACCTCATCATCATTTATTTCACACTTTTTCTGATCTGTTAGAATGAAGGAAAAATGAGATGCAAAACGGATCCTGTCTGTATAGCAGCTGTAAGGCCTGTATGGTCCCATCAGAATTGGCTTATGATTTGGTAGCCAAAAGCAGGAGTGGATACAAAACACAGAAGACATTCAAATATTCCATTCACGTGTCATCTCTGTTTTAGATCCACTCCTGTTTTTTTGGCTTTAGCAATACTGATGGATTATTATGCAAATGCTGATCGAGTGAAGGCGGATGCTTCACAGACAGGATCCATTTTTTGTGGGTTATTGTTCTGACGGATTAGAGGAAGGGCAAAATAATCAACACAAACTTACTGCTGACACCCTCTCCACTCTGTCAGGGGGGCTCTACTTGTATAAGCGTTTAATAGGACAGGTTCTGTAAACATCAATGTGGAATCAGCTGATGACGGTGTAAAAGGAGTGCGCTTCTTCTTGGCGCTAACATTGACCTGTAAGGCTGAGTTCACACTTTAGTTATTTGGTCAGTTTTGGCCCCGTAACTGCCCAAATAAGTGAAGTGTGCAGTGATTCGAAGAGCAACGCCTGTCATCTGCATGTCATACTGACTCACAGTATTATTTCACTACCACAGTAGACTCCCTATGCGTGTTACTACAAGGCACAGTGTTCTACACCCCCTATAAAGGCTCTCTGCAGCCGTAAATAGCCCTTTTTTAACGTAATTCGCCGCAAATAAATTCAGATCGAAATACATTTTTCCAAAAATTTCAGCGAATCGGCCGAATCGAATTTTTGAAAAATTCGCTCATCTCTAGTTGCCAGACCTAAATTAATCAGCTGATTGCCAGCAGAGCCTGGTTTCCAGTTTACATACAGCTTTATTTAATTATTTTATGAAATTCCCTTTTAAAGGGAATCTGTCACCTATTTTGAGCCTATAATACTAATAACATAGCAATGTGCAATAAAGTACCTTCATTCCAGCATGTGTCCTCTTTCTTTTATTCAACTTTTTATTCAGATGAAAAAGCGATTTTTCTGATATAGAAATTAAGTCTCAAGGTGCCCAGAGGGGCGTTATTACTCTGCGCCGAGCCCAGTGACGTAATCAGAGCGCTGTTGCCCTCTGGAGCAGGAGTATCGTACAGGCGCAGGCACTGAGCGATACTGCGCCTGCGCGGGATTTCGGAGGCCAAGAGAGAAGGAAGCAAGGACGGTGCAGTGAATAAATTAAATGACGTAGTGGAGGGGGCAGCGCCATTCGGCAAGGATGTAGGAGTACATTTATTTCTTAGGAGGCGTGCTGGGCTTGGAAGAAAGGCGGGCTGGGCACTGCAGGGGGGCGTTACTGGGCACTAGAGCAGAGTAATAACGCCCCTCTGGGCACCTTGAGACTTAATTTGTATATCAGAAAAATCGCTTTTTCATCTGAATGAAAAGTTGAATAAAAGAAAGAGGACACATGCAGGAATGAAGGTACTTTATTGCACATTGCTATGTTAACAGTATTATAGGCTCAAAATAGGTGACAGATTCCCTTTAAATAGTAAAACACCAAAATTGATTAGAAATATGCTTAATTTCTTTACCCTTCTTGAGAGAACTGGCCATTAAACAGTACGCCAGGATGTACTGTCTAGTGCAATGGCTCATGAGAAGCTATGTGATATATTCCTAAGGTTTTGCACTGATTTCTAATGTTTTTACACTGTCCATTATCATCTGTCTAGGCTGTAAGCTAAATCATGGGTTAATCCTGCTTTTGGGATACTGTTTACCAGAAGGTACTGTAGGTTGGCTTTAAACCTTTGGGCTTGGCTATCTATCCTGTATGTTCATTAGTTCAGTTGAGACAAGGTAGCTGAAGGAGCAACTTCCAACCCTGTCAGCCAACGTCAGTCAGGTTTAACCACAGAGAAATCCATGGAACGCCTGAGATTGAATGTAGGTGAAGATTAATAAGTCTTTAGTCTCTGAGGGTAACTCACGTTTACAGCCGATAGACCTCCCAGCCCTGGTTATGGTATTTTTGGTTTCTGGCTGTCTATTCATTGCTGCTCTTGGAGTCTGTGCCTTGTAGTTAAGAATTGCAGACATTGCAGAAGAAATTGGATTTGTGTGCACCTCTCGACTGGAATGGTATGTAAGGAAGTATATAGCAGAGGGAACTCTATGTAACCCATGATTCAGCCAGAACTTTTTGGAACTGCTAAGATTTTTGCCTCCATTTTGTGTGGAAGTTTTGTTCATCCACTATTAAAATTAAGACTGTCAGTTAACCAAGTTCAACTCTGTTCTGGTCTCCTGCCTGTCAATCTGCACCTCACCATCAAGGACATTCCAGCTTTCATCAGCCGGGAGACTCCACAAAAAATTATATTATCCTGTGGACCCCCTCCTTACTGTGTCAGCCCTGGTAGTGAGGGTGGAGGACCTGTGACAACTACTACCACTCCCATCCTACTTCCCTCTGATCCTGACTTAGCAGCTCTAAGAGATTGGCGTGAGAGGACTGGACGATCACTGTACCTTCATAGGGGAGCTCGAGGAAGAACTATGTAAATTACCAAAGGGACTGAGTATAGGTCTGAATTAAATTTGGGGTTTCTGAGTCAGTGTTATGAATAAGACCCCATGCAGAATGATCGTATTTTTGGTCCGCATCTGATCTGCATTTTTTTGGGATCAGATAAGGATCCTTTCATTTCAATGGGGCCACAAAAAATGAGGACAGCACACTGTGTGCTGTCTGCACCTGTATGTCCATGTTGCTTTCCCGCAAAAAAAACCAAAAAACAAAATATATATATATATATATATATATATATAAATGATGAAAGTTCAGGGCAGCACACCTAGTAGAAAGCGCTGGATGCCAGCGGTGTCGACACTCGATCCAAAGTGTCAAATAGCCAGAAGAATAAACACACCGCAGCACATCCGTCTGGTGAAAAAATGGTGGGATCCTTTATTCACCCAAGCAGCGACGTTTCGGTCCGCTTGCTGGGACCATTTTCAAGGCTTGAAAATGGTCCCAGCAAGCGGACCGAAACGTCGCTGCTTGGGTGAATAAAGGATCCCACCATTTTTTCACCAGACGGATGTGCTGCGGTGTGTTTATTCTTCTTCTATATATATATATATATATATATATATATATAACTTGTCCTATTCTTATCCATTTTCCAGAAAAGAATAGGCATTTTTTTAGCATAGGTGGGATATGCATAGGTGGGATATGCAGAACAGGAAATGCGGAATGGACATGCCTGGCGATTTGCAGACCGAAAAAAAGATATGGTCGTGTGGATGGTACCTTATTCACAGAAAATCCCTTTGATTGGACAACCATCATGAGGATCAGCTGATAACCATGGCTCCTGCTCCCGTGGGATGATGCAGCTGGCAGCTCTTCTTCCCCTGCAGTGGCTGATGAAGGTGAAGTACAGCATTGTATGGTAGCTATTTCGATGGATGGCTGCCCGCAGCTCTCCGCTTTGGCTCAAACAATGAGACAGTCCTATTAACTTGGGGGACTGAGTATAGGGTATGAACTAATTTTGGGGTCCAGTTTGGAGCCTAAATTGAGTATTTTCATTCTATACTGTACTACTATACATGATAATTTTCTAAAATGTTAATTTGGGGTAAGGGTCACCTATCTAACACAAGATACAGGTGCAAAACTGCAAAAACACAGCAGAGAAATATGGAAAATACCAGATGCTTCAGTTGTTTGGACGGACCTATAAATCAGTCCTATGTAATCACTGGTTATTGGCATAAAAAGACTGCGCTATTATTTGTCCCCACTTCTCCCAAGTCCTTCCTTAGATTACTTTCATCATCCATTATCAAAGAACACGAGAATTCAGCTCGCTCATTTGGAAGAGATTTATGCATCGCAGCTTAGGAAACCCAAGGGCAAAATAATCCTGAAAATATATTTAGTGCCAATGAGCTACCTGCCGATCTGGCCATTAATATTCACTTCTAACACACACACAAAAAAGGAATCAATGAATAAATATATAAAAACACAACACTTCAAAATGGTCACTACTCAGATATACACATAGCGCAATAACTGAATAAATGTGTAAAATAAAAACGTACAGTGGTGTCAGCTTAATGCCTTCAAGGTCAAGAACGTGATTCCAGATCGATTATCACAGTTCCTGATTCAGATCTACTTCCCTTTATAATCTGAATTTCCAGGCTTTATCATTATCTAAAATTGTTCTGACGCCGCACTGCCAGATTTTATTCTAAAATGTATTTCTGTAAAAAATAAATAAAAATCTATGCTATGTCCAAGGGGTCAATAAATGGAGGAACATGATTTTTGAATTTGAGAAGTAGGCCTTAAAGGGGTTTTTCAGGAGTTTAATATTCATGACTAAAGATGAGAGAAGTTCTTAAAAATTAGTTTCAGCTGCTTCTCCGAATTTTACCCCCAAAAATTTGTTTTGTTACGAATTACTTCATTTTGTAAGTAGCGGGTGCAATGACAGGGAACAGTGATTGCGCCCCACCACTCCCCCCATCATTAAACCCCTTAGATGCTGCGTTCATCTATGATCGCGACATCTGACATCAATATTAAAGCATTTTAGGGGTTGCTCATAAAAAAATAATAATAATAATAATATATAAATAAATAAATTATACTTACCTCATCCATATGACCGGGAAGAGACTGCCGTGGCCATCATGCTTGAAGATCCAGAGCGAAATCTCATGTGGCATGTGATGACATCATCATGCATAAGATTTCTCATAGGATCTTCAAGCAAGATGGCTGTGGTGGCCTCTTCACCCTGAAATGGATGAGGTAAGTATGATTTATTTATTTTTTACCGACATTTCGTGGAAAATCAATTCGGTACCACGAAGCACTAGGAAATTCGGCTTCACTGCGAATCAAATTTTTCCTGAGATTTGGATCAAAGTCCACGTTGTGAACTTCGATTCGCTCAACACTATTCATGAGCTATCCTCAGGATAGGTCATCAGTATCTGATCGGTGTGGATTCGACACCCGGCACCCCCGCCGATCAGCTGTTTGAAGCGGTTGTGGCTCTCTGGTGAGTGCTACCGTCTCTTCTCAGCTCGCCAAACACAGCGCCATACATTATACAGTGGCCGTGTTTGGTATTGCAGCTCAGGCCCATTGATTTGAATGTGACTGATCTGTACCTAGGCCATGTGACCAATGAACAGGAAGTCACTGGCCTGGGAAGAGGTCATGGTGCTCACTGGAGTACCACAGCCCTTCATACAGCTCATCAACAGGGGTACCGATATTTGTACCCCCACTGCTTGGTTATTAATAACCTATCCTGAGGATAGTTCATCCATGTATGAATGAGAAGCTGCTGCCAGAGGTATTGCCACAGCTGTCATGGTCTGGTGGTAGTGGACCGTGACACTTTTGCCGTGCTTGCTTGTTGCTGGTGGAAATGTGTTGTTAGCATGATTTTATATTTCCCCTTTAGGGCTGGTGTTCCTTACCATTTTGGTTTGTTTAGGGTTAAAGGTGTGTGCAAGGTGGAGCTGGGTGTGGCCTCATGGCTCTTCTTATACTGAAATTGTGAGCTTAGTTGTATATCTGCCTTTGTAGGAGAAGGAGCTTTGCTCCTCTCTGGATGTGTCACCTGTCCGTGAGGGCCTCCATGTGGAACATCAAGGTCTTTAGCGATGTCTCCTTATGTTCTCCTCCTTGTTCCCTTCCTTACCTGTTGTTATGTTTGGTGTAGGTTTGTTTTGGGGATTTGTTGTTATGTCTAGTTTGGTGTTCTAAGTCTGGTATGTTTGGTGTATTGCCCGGCATGGTTGCTAGACATCCCCTTGTTTGTCTGTACCTCTAGTGAGGGGGTCCCAGGGGTTCCTCGTAGGGGGAACCACAAGTCAGCAAGCAGTAGTTGTTTCACACAGTCATTGTGGCAGGTAAGTGCTGTTGTTCCATTGTTTCTCATTTTGTGCTGGGCTCTTACCTGCTGCTATGTGTTTTTGCTTGCTGTCTGCTCCTTCCTAGTTGCTAGGCCTTTGTGAGACTCCGGTTCATCCGTGTCGTGGATGAACCGGTCGTCTCTTATTCCTGACTCCTATTTCAGGGATCATTAGAGTCAGAAGGTCCCAGGTTCCAGAGTATTAGCCAACCTACCATCGAGGCCGCTCATACAGTTAGGAGGTCAGGGACAGGATGAGGGTGGCGTTAGGAGGTGACCTGCTCCCCTTATCCCGGTATCCAGGCCTAGTTGCTTTCTCAAATTCCCTACATTGTACAGTGGGGCATGTCCTAGACTACCCCAGACTCTCTGTAGGCACTGAGGTAGTCACAGATCACATGTCGCTGAGATCCTGGCACAATAAACATCAGGTATACAGTTTGCAATTGTCCTCATCAGGTGCTGGCGTATTACATTAGGTTACATTCTAACTCCTGACTGGACCACTAGACTGGACTCCTGATTTAGCCTGCACTTCCCCTTTAACCAGGGTCGATTATGTTGCAGATAAAAGAACAGATGACGATCACGACGGGCGCAGGGTTCGACGGTATAAATATTTCTCCTTTTGTAATAACAAGTAAAATCTAATAAGTGTTTAAATTGCCATTACAAGGTTGTCAGCACAAAATTAGTACATGATGGGTCTAGAGATATGTGTTGTTCGGAATTTACCAAAGTGTGAAATCGACATTAGACAAAAGGTTGAGATGGAGAACAATGCTGGCAGAGACAATTTTCTCCTGATTTACAGAACATATTAAATAAATGAAAAACAACTTATTTAAAAGTCTCCTCTGAATAGATTACGGCTCGTTCGGGAGAAAAATTGTGACCCAGTTCTGGAGTGTAAAGCGGCATTGTGCAGGATTTACGGAGTCTCGTCGTCTACCCTGGTATCACAGCCTCTAAGCACCATTTATCAAACTGGTGTAAATTAGAACTGGCTTAGTTGCCCATAGCAACCAATCAGATTTCACTTTTCATTTTTTACAGCTCCTTGAAAGGTGGAATCTTATTGGTTGCTATGGGCAACTAAGCCAGTTATACTTTACACCAGTTTGATAAATGACCCTCAAAGTGTTGGTCAAAGCTAGGGTTGCCACCCGGCTGGTATCTCACCGGCAAGGCTAGTAATTTAGTGGCCCTGCCGGTAATTTGTTTTCTACCGGCAATGTTAATTGCCGCATTTTCCTGTGCGGACTGCTACTAATGAGCGCTTCCATTGTGGAGCGCTCATTAGTGCAGCCATTATTCTTCCTGGGGCACAAATGGGGGTATTATTTTTTTCTGGGGGGCACTAATAGGGGCTTTATTCTTCCTGGGGTGCACTATTGGGTCCATTACTCTTATTGGGGGGCAGTAATGGGGGGCATTCATTCTGGGGGGCACTAATGTGGACAGTATTAATTCTGGGGGGCGCTAATGGAGGCACTACTATTATTGGGGGCACTAATGTGGGCGTTATTAATTCTGGGGGCACAAATGGGGGTATTAATATTATTGGGAGCCACAGTATGATAGCGACTTAACACCCTTGTTAAGCCATGCCCCCACAACCACACTCCCTTTTGGGTGTGGCTTAACATGGCTGGTATTTTTTGTTGGGAAAGGTGGCACCCCTAGTCAAAGCAATGATAAATATGTCCTCAATATAACGGACATGCAGTAAATTAACAAACACAGCGGACTAGACGCTGGGACCAGTAGTGTGTAACAGGATGGACCTAGTACGTTCCACTGCGTCACTATACAGAAGCTTTGTTTCTCAAATTGTATCCCCCTTTGATGTATTCTGCAAGGGATGCAACTTCTGGTTGTCTAGCAGCCACCTGACTTCCTGTCTGGGTGACCACCATATCGTAGCATGCACTAAAGTAAACTGAAGAAGGTAGCAGCCCAGGCTGTCTTGTTTTAGGGCACCACTATGAGCCCTATAGAAAAGCAGCAACAAAGTTCTGGTTCTTAAAGGAAATTTGTCACCAAAGATTTTATTTGCCAGTTAAAACCAGATTTTTGGATTCTATTTCCTGAACATGATTATGGGGGTGGCCACCTTGCCTGAGCTGTTCTTAACAGCATTTAGAAAGCCTTAAGAAGCTTGCTTTACGGCAGCCCCATGGTCCGTGGACACAATAGTCAGGAGGGGACCTCAGTGACTTCTATGGGAGTGTTTTCCAGGCATGCTCTGTGATCTGTGCAGAGGTCATTGTACAAGGAAAGAATAGATAAGCATCACCTATTGTGAGTGGTGGATCCTGTCCTATCTGTACACAGAGGTAATATCATTACAGGTAGGATTAGAATGACAGATAAGCAGATAACTGCAGTAAACCAATCTGTACAGACCAAGAAGTAGCACCTATTATGATGCTTAGTGGCCAGTGCGAAAACTGCTGGATTTTATGGTTTTTGTTTAAATATAGATAGGGACATGGAAAATTAAAAATAACAATAAAAAATTATTTAAAAATATGTTAAACATAAAAGCATGATTTAAACAATTTGTTGTTTTCTGATGCCACATTCCCATGTAAGTAAAAACGAAGAAAAAAAATAAAATTTAAAATAGAAGTGAACTTAGATTGTGAGCTCAAATCACACACGACCAGGTTCAAGTGATCGAGGCCAAATATGTAAGCGGTAATAATATTAGAAACTATTATCACATGAATCACCGCAATTAAAACATAACGTTTATTAAATATATCATAGTAAAAATAAAGCCCAAAAATGTATAAAATGAGACATAGACACATCAAACATGCAATCAATGCGACCTCAAATTGCCTCCAAAACAATACAACCAATAGGCAAGAACAGGAGGGAGGATAGTGTAGAGACATAGGGGTACTGGGATGCCGCCCCTCTGTAAACCAAAAAACTCACTCCAATGGGACTCCCTCTCTAAGCTTCCCCTTACTGTCCCTTAATAAGGCAACAGTGACTGCCCAGCTTCGTCAAGAGCAAAAGGAAACAGAAAGGGAAGAAAATGGTATCCAAAAAGTGACTCAATGGTCCCAGGTGCAATTATGATTTATTATCCAAACGCGTTTCTTTGGCATCCGCTAAATCATCAGGGGACCAGTTTGCAAATTGTCAAACCTTCCTATATGCGTCTAATAGAACTCCTGAAACAACGTATATAAATATTCATAGTGGTCACATCCAATATACATCATCAGGAGTCCTTATACAGCTACTTCGCTGTCCACGGTGTTTTATTGTGGTCCAGCTGTAGTCCTGTCCTCAATCCTGCATATGGCAGCATCCATAGTCGTCCTGCTTTTATTACTGATTTTGTAGTGCTGCCTTTTTGCTACTTTGTGCATTGGGCAATAGTCTAGTCCCTCCGGGCGTGCGCCCTTTTTTGTTTAAGTTGTATGTAGTGCTGCCAGATTTTTGCTTTCTATCTATCGATCTATCTCTCTCTCAGATCTATCTATCTCTTTCTCTCATATCTGTTTTTTTCATATCTATCTATCTATCTATTGTTATCCTATAATATTTAGTCTTCACTATCTATAACAATATCGGATTTCTGAACACATATTATTATACCACAAGCAAACAAATAGTATAAAATATGATCTAGAAAGTCTTCATAAAACTATAGAAATACCAGGGGATGGCGCGTTGCATAATTAAACTGCAACGTTTCAAATGTCACTATCTAAATTAATTTCCCTTTACATTGTCTTGCTTCCCTTAGATCGCGTACCCTTTTCTGTGACTTTCTTCAGACTTCACAAAACCTTATGTGACTTTCTAGAAGGTTTGATGAATTAGCTGGTGACCTGACTTTTCAAATAGCAGCTGCAATGACACATTTCAAAACCATTCAATGGCTCTGAAAAGAGGGAAACTCTAAGTGCATTTAATAATTGATTATGGAGGAAAAGAGATCATTTAAAGTGTGGTCATTACAAATCCCAACAGCCTGTAATGAAGGCATGGTGCTACAATTCCGGCCTCATGTTGTGCATCTATACTTTTTTGAGGTGCCTTATGTCTACTAACAATTTCTGATGTTCTACAGACATGTCGAAGGGTTTCATCTTGGGGGTCCATAACTAGCATGAAGGAACTCCCATCTATTTCCTAGCGAGTACCTCCTTGATGTATTAAGGGGTTGGCCCATGACCAACATTTATCACCAAAGGATGGGTAATAAATCTATGATTACTGGGATCCAACCACAGGAACTGCCATGATCATGAGATCCCTATGTGACTGGACCGATAGTAAGCATGTGTGTGACCACTGCTCCATTTATTGTCCATGTGACTGCTGAGTACAGAGTTCTGCCATCGCCAGAAGTCCAGTTTAAGTAAATGGAGCTGTGGACACATTCACACAGATATTGGTACCCCCCATTCTCGTGATTAGTGGAGGTCCAAACATTCAGACCAGCGGCAATCATACATATAAATGTCATTTGTGGGACAACTATTTTAAACTAGCCATACAAAGGGTTACCTTTTCCGACTCCCTTATAAATCTGAATATTTAAGTAGACATGCAGAGTAGATGGAAGAAGCCCTTATCTCCTACAAAAATAGGGGATGGTTGAAATTAAACATGCCCAATGTTTATTTCTTCCATCATAAGCCATCAGGTCACCTCCAGGTGGTTCCCATATGCATGATATGTTGTTCGATCCTGAAAAGATTGGTGGACTTTGGTTGACTTCTAAACTAATAAGCATGGCCGGCATTATTTTGAGATCCCAAGGTAAGGTTGGGGGTCATACCATGCTATACAGGGCTTGAAACTTGCCCACAAAAGGACTGTATAATCCTCCGGTGGTTCCCAGGTTCCTACTCTGATCCACAAGGCTCAAGAGTTTCAACATAGATGACCTCAAGGGCAAATGACTGCATGAGAAAAGGCAACAGCACATATGACAATGAAAAAATAGAGAACATACATTTGTTCTGTACAGCTGAGGAGTGAGCCCAGTGTACCCTGGTCTTATATTGTTAACATAGGCTTCAATGGAACGGTACTGCACAACATGGTACTGCACAGCTATGGTCAGTCAGAGTATATATTAGTAACATTACAAGGCTGCTTATAAGCATCCAACAGAAAGCAAAGAGAAAAGAAAAAAAAACTTAGAAATTCCAAGATATTTGTGTCATCCAATCTTCAGAGCAAAAGTGAATAATATAAGGCCAACCAGCACTAAGTCCTAGGAGGTCATCACCCTCCATAGAGAATGACAATGTCCAACTGGTGGCCCTCACACATCTGACAAGTGTCTTCTATTTGGTCCATTATCATCAGAGAGATGCACAGTCATGGGTATCATATTTCTGGAGATGGCACATGGATCCTGGGATTTATTATGATTGGCATCTTTAGAGTCGGGAAGGAATTTTTAATCTAATGTTGAGTAACGGGCATCAGTCCCATGGATTTTATTTTTGCCTTATTCTGGGTCAACATGTCAGGATAATAGGGATCTGTTTCTCATTTTAAACTCAACAACTATGTACTGTAACTATAGATTTGTCCTTTCTTACCTTTCCTTTTGGCATGATGATCAGCTTTGAAAAAAAACAAGTTCACAATACTCTGTCGGGAGATGTGTATGCTATATTTGTCTGTACGTGGTTCTAATAGTGGTTCTGATGTGAACTGCAGCCAGCTAGCGTGTTGAGGGCTATGTCTCATACATGTTGTAATGGGCAGTGGTAGTGGACCCACTGTACCAACTAACTGGTTTGGCTTTGGGCTAACTCTGTTATCCTGGTCTGCTCTTCACAGCAGGAGAGCCACTGGGCTGCTACTTTTTGAGATAGTCCCCATGTCATGGGAGCCAGAGACACCGGTGCAGAGAACTGAGGGGATGGGCAATATTCATAGTCAGTAGACAGGCCAAAGTCAGGGCAAGCAGAGTTCAAGCATATCCGAGAAACAGGTCTGAGGTCATGGCAGATGGCAATGCAGAAATGCGAGAAACAGACTAAAGTCAGAGTGGGGAATTAGAGTTGGTTCAGAAGTCAGGCAGAAATTGGGTACACAGGCAGTTAGAATATTTCACCTTAATTGGTTAACTAGAGACTAGGAACCTAAAGCTGAGGTACCGTCCCAGTAGGGAAGGTGTCTTATATGCCCAGAGACTGACAGCTATAGGGTGGATAAGAATTTGGATGTGCCCTAGTGGGCCTTTAAGAGGCAGAGAATGCGTGAGTGCCCTATGGGACTGACTTGGAAGGAGAGCGCAGGCCTTGGTCTGCATCAGAGGAGACAGGCTGCAGTGTGCACATTAAATGCCGACAGCCGGACTGGCAGAAGGTGGCAGAAGAGAGTGCCCAGGTCTGGAACTCCAGTAGAGCAGGATGCAGGGACCAGAAAAGAGACGGGGCGTCAGTGCCTGCTCAGGAGAGTGATGCAGTAGTAAGCATGGGCCATAACACACATGTATGTGTCTAGACCCTTGACCCTAGTAGTTAATTGCTCTCAACAACCACAATTCAAGTTCTGCCAAAAGTCAGGTTGACCACCTCTGATCTAGAGTGTCTGATGTTATGGCACTGCACCAACCCTGAATGCACATGGTTAATAAAACCAGATTTTTGATGACACCTACCTCTACCCTGACAAAGTTAAAACTTTTCTAATGTGTTTTATTCGTCCATTTTTTTTCATTCCAATAATGCCAACCCAGCAAAGTGGTTAAAACCTGCAAATCTGAAAGGACAAAATAATCATCCATCAGCGGGCGTCTGCGCTGTACAATGTCTCTCTCAGCTTTAAAATCTCTATGAACGTCAGACCTGACATCTGAGCCATTGAATTATATGTCTGAATATTAAAAATACATGCAGCTGTGGGATTTATGTAGCGGTATGAAATACTGTATATAGGTGCCAGGGCATAAAACGTCTTGAGCCATTACCGAGATAATCTGGATGGCAATCTTGAAAGTCTCCGAGTTATTCAGGCTGACACATTGCTTCATAAGTAAACATCAATGTCACCCATAATGTCAACCAAAGTCTCCTTCATTAAAATCTTGACTTGGAAAACAGAATTGTGTTTTAACATCTACTTCTCTACTTGTCCAGGAGTAGGAAAAAATAAAGCTGATTTCTTCTACACCTGACTGCAGCTCACACTCATTCACTTGTTGTAATGTTCACAAATTGTAATGAGGTGTAATACCAGACACAACCCAAGGACAGGTGAGGCGCTGTTTCTGGAAGAAATCAATGTTTTTTCTATCCTGGATAATTCCTTTACTTGCACTTATTGAAGCATATGGTAATAATGGCGACCCACTCATTCAGTGGCTTAACTAGAAGTGACTGGGCCCCACAGCAATTTTCTGAACAGAACCGCCCTCCTCTCAGCACCCCTTTCCTCCTGTGTAACCCCCACTCCTGTGGCTAGTCAAGATCACTCTCTCAGACCAGGCCCGGCAGCCTCTTTGTCAATTTCCTACACGTATATATTGTATCATGTAATTGTATAATACTGTTGATGGGGCCCTAACAATCAAGTCTTTCAGTCCTCCTCCCGCGTGGGCCCCTTTTGAGTTCGGGCCCTGTAGCAGCTTCCACTGGTGCTGGATGTGGCTATTCACTGTCTGTCTTCACTTCAGTAGTTGATATAGCTGATCTCTTTGGAGTACCTTTTTCAGGAACTGGAGCTCTGCAGTGAGCTTCCTCTCTACACTGTAGTCAAACAGGAAGTCCCCCTCGTGGCAGGAAGCAGGACCAGACCACTCCTACCAAAAGGGGAGGTGCAGGGTGGCTAGCCCCGTTCCTTGTTAACCCTTTCCATCCACATACCTTAACTGGTAGCAAAGGCCATAACATTAGGTAATACAACTATGTACGACTGTCGTACCCTGTGTAGGGTGAGGTCCTATTCTTGCTCTAATTGCTATACTAGCTTCATTTCAAGCTGGCAGCTCAGGGGGTGTTTGCTTTCTCAGGGGGCATGTCCTGTCTTCTGCAGCTGGTGGCAGTTGAAGGATGGAACTAAGCATGTGTGTCCACCTCAGGGAGGTGGTCACAGAAATTAGAAAAAGTTAAACAACAGGTGGCGCCATATAGGTAGATTCCATTGAATAACTCAAAGACTATACAAAATTTTGAATTAGATGCAATTACAAAAGTATTCAAATCCAGGCGCTGGTTTGAAAACTGTAGAATATTATTTGTGGGACAACCACTTTAAGGATTTAAATTTGATACAATAGTATGACATACATGTATTATGACGGTGGCTGAGGTGTAAGCTCTGGCTCCTTGCCACACTGGGGTCCTGAGTTTGAATCTGACCAAGGAATCAAACCAACATCTGCATGGAGTTTGTGTGGGTTTCCTATCACAATCCAATGACATACTGATAGGAAACTTGCATTGTGAGCTCCAGGGGGGGATAGCAAGCAATAATAATGTCTGTGAAGGGTTGAGGAACATGTCAGTGCTACATAAGTCAGTATATATTTTTTTAATCCCTTGACAGACTGCAATTCACATCACAACCACCGGGTGGCCACACATAGGCTTATATAGGATAGACATCTTGTGACACAGTATCACAAAGCCTTTTTTTTTAAACTGGTCATCTTGGGATATGTTTAGCAAGGAACACAAGTAAGAAAGTACACATTTGTATGTCGAAAATGTTGTCATCTACCCAAAGGGTAGCATTTATAAACTTTGCTTTCTGAGATTTTTATTATTAAAAGTTATTTTTTAGTACTGACAACCTTTTTTTTGAATATGGTAATCACAAAGTTATCCAACACTTTATGTAGTAATAACTGCAGAAAATCACCGCATTGAAAAATGTCCAATTTTGAAGAGTGCATTATGTAAATTACCTTCAACCACGAAGGAATACCTAAGAGCAATAGTCAGGTAGGTAGAAACAGCTCGTTCCCGGCTGCTTATACCCTATTAATTATAGAAGTAAACTTGACAGTTTCTAACCTCTTGTTCTGCCTTACAGCTCTGTCACCTTTCATCCAGGAGATGGTTGGTTTTGGAGATGCTTGCGGTTTACATTCCATAACGACTTCCTTGCCCTTGGTGATGATTATTGTTTTTTGCCGCTGGTTGAGCTCGAACGAGGGAGCGGATGCTGTAAAGGGGAATGCATATGAAAATAACAATCACAGGTCTGAATCACAATGAAATTCCCCACTGTTAGTGTGCATGGGCTTATTGCGCCTATTTACAATGTTTATGCAAAGACACCTCTCTCCTTTTAGGCTCCTTCAAAGCCGAACACAAAGCAATCTTTAGGCGTTTTGTAGCGAGATCAGAATTCAGAAGGCAGAGGTTATTTGTAAAGCAAAATTATCTCTGTACGTAGACTTCCTAGGGAGGATGTTCCAAACACCGGAGCACTTTGTACTATTGACCCTTATCGGGCTGCATTGATAATGATGTTTACGCCATCATATCGAAATGATATTAAGTGCGCATATGGCTTTGTTTTCTAAATGGTAACATGCTGGTTTCATACAGGGTCGGACTGGCTCACCAGAGTTCCAGAGGATCGTCTCTGAAGCCATAGTGGGCCCCGAAGGTCTAGAAGTAAAATCCCAATAGGAGCTCCTTTTGGATCTAGGGACTATTTTTTTGATTCAAAACGTATTAGCATTTATTGATGATATAGAGATGGGGCCCAGAGAATAATTTCCTCTGGTGGGGCCAAGGAACCCAGGTTTGACACTGGTTTCATATTATAAATATAAAGGTTTTGGAACTTTTCACATGCTAAAATACTGGTTGCCTACAATCATCAATAACCAGCTTTCAGTAAGCTCCCCCTAGTGGTGGTAGCAGGCAACCAGAATGTTATCCTTTAAAGGGGCTCTGTCATTTGAGACATGTGTGCTTAACACTCTTGGTCCACTGATGTTTTCAAATATGCAAATGAGACTCTAGGAGCAATGAAGGTGGTGTTGTTGCTCCTTATTGCTCCCAGAGCCTCTGCTCACTGCCGTTCATGCCACGCTCCAACCTCTGACTTACAGGGCCATGCAGTGAAGATGTATTCATGCCTGACCCTGATGTCTTGTGGGGGCTTGTTCAGCGGACGGGCTGTATAGGGATGGTGGACTCCCCTGCAGAGACCGTTTGCTGGTGTAAGAGGGGTACCTAGAGGTGGGATGCCCCAAATTAGGGGTTGTCCAGGAATGAAATATCCTCAGGATAGGTCATCAATATCTAATTAGTAATTAGCTGCTGATTAGCTGTTGGAAGGCGATGTGGTGCTTGGGCGAGTGCTGACGCCTTCTCTGTCTGTGATGTCATGTCCATTGGTCATATGGCCTTCTGCACCATAAGGCCCCATTCACACATCCGCAATTTTATTCCGCATTTTGCGGAACGGAATTGCGGACCAATTAATTTCACAATGTGCTGCCCTTATACGGAATTGCGGACCCGCACTTCCGGGTCCGCAATTCCGTTCCTGAAAAAAATAGAACATGTCCTATTCTTGTCCGCAATTGTGGATAAGAATAGGTATATTTTATTAGTGCCGGCGATGTGCGGTCCGCAAAATGCGGAATGCACATTGCCGGTGTCCATGTTTTGCGGATCCGCAAAACACGCTATGGACGTGTGAATGAACCCTAATCCAATTGAACTGAATGAAACAGAACTGCAATATCAAGCACAGCCACTTTACAATGTACAGCTGTCGGCCCTTCTCCTCGACAACCAGAGGGTACGGTCCTCCCAGACCCCCTCCTCTACAAGATTTAAGGAGATAGGCAAGATAGTGAAGCACCCCTGAGAATGTTATAATCAAAGGTTTTATTCTACTTACAACAGGTCAGTAGACAAAAGGCATAAAATTACAAGATGATCGTCACGTTTCTGCCCGACCCGGGTTTCGCTGCCTCGCTTCTTCAAGGGCGATGACTGAGCATGCTCACACACGAGCCCTTTAAATAGTCCAGCTGTCTCATTATTCAAGCGGGTGTGGTTCCGATCCCAAAATAACAGTTTTAGAAATTCCATTCATACGTTCATAAATACAATCACTTTTAAAATGTAAACATAAGATACATAAAATACACATACAATACACATTGATGTACATAGTCATTGCCAATTTATAAGTAAACCCCTTTGAGTTGCCGCTCATATCCAAAATCAATATATTCATTAGTAAATTCAGCCCCTTTCTCTGTATCCTCTCCCACAAGATCTTCTCATGTCCTAACATTTTCCACTCATTCTAATATAATGGTCCTATTACTCTATGCATGTTATCCACTCTTACAACATTATACAGGTATCCTCCCCCTATTCCCGGAGCGTCATTCATCTAATCTCCGCCCCCTCCTGAAGTGTCATTTCCTCAGACGTCATCCGATCCTGGCGCGTCATTCTGGTAGTCTCCACCCACTTTTAGCGCGTCATTAGAAAGAACGCTATCCGCTATGGTAGCGTCATTCGTATGTTTTCGACCCCGCCTCCACCTCTGACGTTCCAGTCACGAGGCATCAAGGTCCAATGGAGCAGCCAGATAACTGACGTCACCCAAAGGTCCTTAGGAGGCCCGGTAAAGAACAGAAGAAAGACGCCACCAGTAAGATCGTTTCACAATAAACATGGTTTTAGGTCAAACTCAATGTCAAGCCCTCTGGGTTGTAGGGTTCCTAGCTGGTAAATCCACTCCACCTCTTTTTTATTTATTTGTGCCAGCGAGTCTCCTCCACGCCAGTGGGGCTTAACAATTTCAACTCCTGCAAATTTTAACCCTTGCGGATTTTTTCCGTGCCGTAATTTAAAGTGTGCTGATACACTATGGGTCATTAGGCCCTTTTTGATGTTACGTAAATGTTCTTGTATTCTGACCTTTAGCTTTCTAATTGTCCGTCCCACGTACTGGAGCCCGCAAGGACATTCCAATACGTAGATTATGCCTTCATTTTCGCATGAGCAGTTATTCTTAATACGAAATTCGACCCCATTACTTTTAGACATAATGTGTTGGATATTTATTTGACGATCTTTGGAATTCCGGTTCTTGCAACCTGCACAGAATCCACACCAGGTGAACTTTCCTTCTTTTTTCACCTTTACACTAACTGGCGGTATGGCACTACGCACAAGTTTTTCTCTAATGTTAGTTGCTTTCCTAAAAATAAAAGAGGGATTCGCAGGTATCATTTTTCCTATTGTTGGATCGTTTCTCAAAACTCCCCAATTCTTTTTGACCATTTTCTTGATATCACCTGACATGGAGCAGAATTTAGTTACAAATGAAAATCTGTAGTCCCTATTTTCTTTTTCCACTATTCTTTTTATATTCTCCTTTTTTCCCCTTGTTTCTATCTCTACATTCTGTATGCATGCATCCAAATCAACCTCATCGTATCCTCTCTCCACAAATCTGCTTTTTAACACCCCACATTGTGATCTATACTCACTCTGTTCTGTGAGTATAGATTTTCATTTGTAACTAAATTCTGCTCCATGTCAGGTGATATCAAGAAAATGGTCAAAAAGAATTGGGGAGTTTTGAGGAACGATCCAACAATAGGAAAAATGATACCTGCGAATCCCTCTTTTATTTTTAGGAAAGCAACTAACATTAGAGAAAAACTTGTGCGTAGTGCCATACCGCCAGTTAGTGTAAAGGGGAAAAAAGAAGGAAAGTTCACCTGGTGTGGATTCTGTGCAGGTTGCAAGAACCGGAATTCCAAAGATCGTCAAATAAATATCCAACACATTATGTCTAAAAGTAATGGGGTCGAATTTCGTATTAAGAATAACTGCTCATGCGAAAATGAAGGCATAATCTACGTATTGGAATGTCCTTGCGGGCTCCAGTACGTGGGACGGACAATTAGAAAGCTAAAGGTCAGAATACAAGAACATTTACGTAACATCAAAAAGGGCCTAATGACCCATAGTGTATCAGCACACTTTAAATTACGGCACGGAAAAAATCTGCAAGGGTTAAAATTTGCAGGAGTTGAAATTGTTAAGCCCCACTGGCGTGGAGGAGACTCGCTGGCACAAATAAATAAAAAAGAGGTGGAGTGGATTTACCAGCTAGGAACCCTACAACCCAGAGGGCTTAACATTGAGTTTGACCTAAAACCATGTTTATTGTGAAACGATCTTACTGGTGGCGTCTTTCTTCTGTTCTTTACCGGGCCTCCTAAGGACCTTTGGGTGACGTCAGTTATCTGGCTGCTCCATTGGACCTTGATGCCTCGTGACTGGAACGTCAGAGGTGGAGGCGGGGTCGAAAACATACGAATGACACTACCATAGCGGATAGCGTTCTTTCTAATGACGCGCTAAAAGTGGGTGGAGACTACCAGAATGACGCGCCAGGATCGGATGACGTCTGAGGAAATGACACTTCAGGAGGGGGCGGAGACTAGATGAATGACGCTCCGGGAATAGGGGGAGGATACCTGTATAATGTTGTAAGAGTGGATAACATGCATAGAGTAATAGGACCATTATATTAGAATGAGTGGAAAATGTTAGGACATGAGAAGATCTTGTGGGAGAGGATACAGAGAAAGGGGCTGAATTTACTAATGAATATATTGATTTTGGATATGAGCGGCAACTCGAAGGGGTTTACTTATAAATTGGCAATGACTATGTACATCAATGTGTATTGTATGTGTATTTTATGTATCTTATGTTTACATTTTAAAAGTGATTGTATTTATGAACGTATGAATGGAATTTCTAAAACTGTTATTTTGGGATCGGAACCACACCCGCTTGAATAATGAGACAGCTGGGCTATTTAAAGGGCTCGTGTGTGAGCATGCTCAGTCATCGCCCTTGAAGAAGCGAGGCAGCGAAACCCGGGTCGGGCAGAAACGTGACGATCATCTTGTAATTTTATGCCTTTTGTCTACTGACCTGTTGTAAGTAGAATAAAACCTTTGATTATAACATTCTCAGGGGTGCTTCACTATCTTGCCTATCTCCTTAAATCTTGTAGAGGAGGGGGTCTGGGAGGACCGTACCCTCTGGTTGTCGAGGAGAAGGGCCGACACCCGTACATCATCCATTTGGGACCGGAATATATATTTTTCCTGCAGCGCGGTTCCAAAACCTATTTTACTTTGATTTTACCTGTGTGAAACCTACCGCACTACTCCGGGACCAGCAGCAGCGCTAATAGTGTCCGTGTTGGGACACAGGACTGACCTTCTGTTTTATCTGTAATTTACAATGTACAGCGCTGTGCTTGTTATGGTGATCGGCCCCCCCATTGATCAGAACTTGATGACCTATACTGATGTCATGAACTTTAACTCTATGGTGATAAAGAGAATTTGGAATTTTGTATCAGGAAAAAAAGGAGCACAAATTAGGACCCCATACCAAAATCATTGGGCTCCATAACAAAAGGCAGAGTGTGCCCTGTGTCTACAAGAGCTCTGCTGAATGATTGCCAGTTATTATAGTTATTGTCTGCATTTTTTACTTTAGGGTTTGTGACTAAATATGTCTTCTTACTACACAGATCCATACAGCATCCATGTGCTGCAATGCGGCTCCATCAGGTGCTGTAATGTATTAGAAGCAACGATTTTAGGGAGGAGTGCCTCCATACATATGGTATTTAAAGGGAATTTCAATGCTCCACTGGAGCTGATGCTCCCTATATTTTGTGCTGCAGTACCGCAACAGTACCGAAATACCTGCTGCTGAAAATGCCTCACTGTAAAACAACTCTATTCAGGAGACCGCGCACTACCTTCCCTGCTATCCTCCCTGGTTCCTCTGCTTGAGAAGGACCACAGGTGCGTGCCAATATATAAACCAAAGATTACCATGCTATTGAACCTTCATCCATGGTCTCTGCTTTTCCTCTATTGCAGGCTTGACTTCAGGGTTTAGCGGGTCTGGTATCTTTCTGCTGGAGCACGCCCCGGCCGGTGGCGTTGCTCCGTACTAATGAATTGAAAGCTCGCGCTCACGTGGAGCGGGCTAGTGACGTCACTATACGAGCTACGGATCGAACGCATTTCAGACAATGCAATGTCCTTCGTCAGGGAATCAATCTGGCGCTTATAGATACCACCCTTATAGACCTGCTTGATTTTCATGCCTTAACCCTTAATGTGCCGCATCTTGCTTTCATCTCAGCAATGTTATTCTTCTCATTCTACTTTCTTATTTCCCCCATTAATAAAAAGGAAACAGTTCTATTTCCGCATTTAGACCCATCGGTACCAGTGTGTTCATACTAAAAATCCACTTTGTTTCTGTTCTTGACATGTTTTTAATATAATCCCCCCCCCCCCTGTTCATCTACCTTAATTATTTCCAACCCATAAAAAAATTTACCCTTCAAACTTTCCTTTATGTTTTTCTATATAGTGCCTCGATAATGGATGCCCCTCAAATCTTCTTTGAATGTTATATACATGTTCTCCTATTCCCAATGTTTTAGTGCAATAGAGTTGTTTTACAGTGTGGTATTTAAAGGGGTTGTGCATGTTTGGGGAAGGGGGGGGGGGGTTATGCCAAACCTCCACTCCTGGTTAGACCTAAGAGGGGAAGCATACTTACCTGCTTCACAATGCTGGCTCCCGGCTCCTGTACTTTCCAGCCTCCGCTGCTCCGCTCGGGTCCCTAGATGTAAACTTTTGGTTTGAAGTGGCTGCAGCTATCTCTGACCTGCTCCCCCTGCGTCGTGTCAAATGGTCACGTGATCCAAGAGGAGCAGGTCACCACTGCAGCCACTTCAAACCAGAAGTTTACATTTGGGGTCCCGAGCCGAGCAGCAGGGGCCAGAAAGCACAGGAGCCGGGAACCAGCATCAGGAAACAGGTAAGTATACTTCCCTCCACAGGTCTTCCCAGGAGGGGGGGTTTACCAGAACCCCCCAAACGTGCACAACTTCTTTAATGGAACACACTATGATTTTTTTTTTTCTGGATGAAATCGGAAGCACATGGAGGTACAGTAGAGAACCCATGCTCCTCTACAGGAGTCATCTGTACAAAACAGAGCTCCCAAAAAGGCAGTACAGCATGTATTTCTAGGTGTCCGGACATGGCCCTTAATTTTTATTGAATGTCTTTTAGTTTATTTATGCTTTACTTTACAAAAGAAGAACAATAATAAGTGTAAAAAAAATCAATGCAAACTACAAATGGGGAGATGTGACATTTAGAATGAAGGGAGCCATGATATTTCCTTACTGTCACACTTGATGTATCAGAGAAATGAGGGTCGGGGGACGGTGGAGACGCAGCATGACATTGTAGTTTTTTTTTGTTTGTTTTTTACGATATTCACAATTCAGTCATCCAAATGAGTAACTCAAAATGAGTAAAACATAAAGATGAGCAAATCCATTCTAGAATTTGAAGTAAACTTTTTAAAACATTCTGATTCTAAAGAACTTGAATATTGTTTCATTCAATTTCGGCAAATCGGGGAAAGAGAGAAGAGTAGGGGGAGGGGAAGACAGAGAGAGACTTTGCCAGGCATTGTACGATTTGTCAGGCTCAAATCAATTGTTTAGGCCAAATCGGACTAGAAGCGAATATTACGAAATTTGTTCATCACTTGTAAACATCATTGAATTTAAAAAGTTAGAAAAAGTTAGTAAAGTGTGCTTCCATGTGTTAAACAACTTTCTGTAAATGAATAGTGCAGGTGAATATAAGAAACGTTGTAATATATCTTGTTAACGAGGCATGCTTCTGTCTGTTGTTATCAGACTGCTTTGCTCTTTCCTGCTTTTAACATTGATGTCTATAGAGCGAGGAGGGGGAGGAGGAGGCCGCCGGATGAGAGACTCACAAACTGCAATTTCTTAGCTCTGCTACAGAATTTAAAAACATTTGAACCCCTACAGTGCCCTCAGTATGTTTTATGTTTAGGGGGAAAGCAATTGGAGGCATCTGATTGGCTGAGATCACACAACACAGATTAGGATGAACCTGCCCAGGCACCCACTTCACCCATGAAGAGAGGAAATGAAAACTTACAAGGAGCAACAGAAGGAAGGACAAATACCCAAACTATGCAGGAAACACACAAAATTTCTGGCTACATTACATATAATATTCATCTGCAGCTGTTTATAAGTGAGCACTTACGTACCTAGAACTTTCAGCTCAGCACTTCCATAGACGATTCCATAGATATTTTCAGCCAGACATTGGTACATCCCTGCGTCGGATTGATTCACATTATGAATTGTCAACATCCCATTCACCATCTCAACTCTGTTCTGTAATACACAGTACAATCCATACATGAGGAGGCTGGTGATTCGTTAACACTGTCCGTAATAACTCATAAGCCATTTGTTAAGTATTGTATTAGATTTGTATTTATTTATTTGTTTTATAGTGAACTATTTGATTATACTACATATATAGCCTTTTAGGTATATGGTGTACAACGAGAACTAGCAGAGGTGGAACATGTTGCTTATGTAGCAAGATGTCATTCCTCATGACATCTCGAAGAGGTTTTCAAATTGGACAATTCCCGTTTGTTAAAAGGGTCTCTAGAGGAAAAGGTCTCCAAGTGCCCCAACCCCCCCCCCCCCCTCCGTTGTCACCCTTAGCGATCTGCTGTAATTTGTAGAAAATTTTGGCAATAAGAGTTCACTTTCCCTGTAGAACCATCGCAGGGATAATGTCTGTGTAATGCAGGATCAGTCAGGTTCTCCAGACCAAGAGACATGCTTTAAAACTGCTCTTTACACTGGTAGAAGAGCTAACCTAAAATTCCTTAGTATGGTAGACAAGTAGATATTGGTTCACAAGGACATTTGTGGTAGAAGAGCTGCACATTACAGGGCGAATGTAAAAAATATATTAGTGTACAGTGACATGACTAGAGTTTCTGATATGCACATGTGATATTCTTAGGCTAGGTTCACACCTGAGCGTTTTACAGCGCGTTCCTACGCGCTGTAAAACGCTCAACAGACAAAAAACAATGTTTCCCTATGGGCATGGTTCTCACCTGATCGTTTTACAGCGCATACGAATGCGCTGTAAAACGCCCTACGCCCCAAGAAGTACAGGAGCTTCTTTGAGGCGTATTGTCGCGCGTATTGTGGCAGTTTTTCATTGGATGCCTCTGTGGTTAATCACACTACGCGCGTTTCCAAAATACAAAAACGCCCCAGAATATACCTCAAAAACGCCTGTAAAAAGCGCTTATCGAATACGCTCAGGTGTGAACCCAGCCTTACTGTATATCAAGCTTAAAACACTATGTATAGATAAATAGATAGATAGATATGAGATAGATACATAGATAGATAATCCAACAAATACAAAAATTCCACGGCACATCCAGGGCGTAAAATTCAAATGTAGGCTTTATTCACCAGACAGCGACGTTTCGGTCCACTTGCTGGGACCTTTCTCACTGCTTGAGAAAGGTCCCAGCAAGTGGACTGAAACTTCGCTGTCTGGTGAATAAAGCCTACGTTTGAATTTTACGCCCTGGATGTGCCGTGGAATTTTTGTATTTGTTGGATTATCTTGAGGGTGGATCGTCCCCACAGCCGCTGGCACTCTATATACACAAGTGGGATTGCGGTGCTGCCCAGACTTAGTTTTTTGCTACATAGATAGATAGATATGAGATAGATACATAGATAGATCACATTTCTGTTTGTAATATTTGTTAACATTTGTCACTGGGGAAAAAACTGTTAAAAGGGTTTTTCTTTGTACTTTCTTTTTTCTATTTCCAGTACAGCTCTGTACAACTCACAGCTACAATATGACCACTTGTATGCCGTCTAAATGACAAATTCAGCTCTGTGGCATATTTTAGCTTATTGTGCAAGTAAGCATCAAAGAGAAAGCTTAGACTTTCTATGTAGCTGGTGGAGAAGGGGACCCAAATTAGGATTGGCTGCATATTCCCTGTAACAGGATTATGGGTTAAAGGTGTTCTCTGGGAATGAAGAAAATGAAAATACTTAAATATTAGTTTATTATAAATATATTCCCAAATACCTTTCATTAGTTATAATGGCTCGTTGTGTCTGGGGAGCAATCATCCAGGGAAATAAAATGGCCGCCATCCTATTAGTACACACAAAACCTGTCCTAATCACACAGCAGGACAAGTTACTTCACAACATTGAGGTAAAGAGCTGCCTCCTCTCTGCTTTTCAGATATTATGATTCTGAATACAGATTATAAGATCTTCAGCTGAATCTCTGTAGGAATAGAATCCATGAAGAGACATGAAGTACAGAGAGGACGGACAGGACAGACCATGATGATGTGGGGCTGTGGTAATTGAGACTGCATACAAGTGCTGCTGCTCATTATCCACATCCTCCTCTATGTACTTCATGTCTTCTCATGAGCTCCCTCCCTACAGAGATTCAGCTGTACGGATACACAGTACAGGAGGAGCAGGCAGAGGATCGTCAGGGAACGGAATCAGGTGAGTATTCAGTAGTCCAACAAATAGCCAGGAACCTAGAAATTAACAGGCAACCTGTGGCTAGCAGGCTGCCTGTATTTATAGTGGGGAGTGAGGGTCATGTGACGTGGCCAGCGTCACATGACCGACAGACCAACCAGTTGAGCACCGAGTGATCAGCTTGGCGCTCAAGGCAGACTTAGGAGCAGGGAGCCACCCAGCAGTAAAGCCGCCCTGGGAATGAGGTCAAACACAGATCCTCATTCCCAAAGCTAAGCAACAGGTCTGCGGGTAATGGGGGATCGAGTGCACCTTCGGAACCCCGTTACATTATCCACATCCTCCTCTATGTACCTCATGTCTTCTCATGAGCTTCCTCCCTACAGAGATTCAGCTGAAGATTTTATCATTTGTATTTAGGATCATAATCCCTGACAAACAGAGCAGAGAGGAGGATGAGGCAGCTCTTTACCTCAGTGTTGTGAAGTAACTTGTCCTGCTGTGTGATTAGGACAGGTTTTGTGTGTATTAATAGGATGGCGGCCATTTTATTTCTCCTAATGATTGCTCCCCAGAGTATCTAATGAAAGGTATTTGTGAATATATTTATAATAAAGTAATATTTAAGTATTTTTATTTTCTTCATTCAAAGAGAACTTAAACTCTATGTATGTACATCTTCAGGGGAAAGATGTTATGATAGCATTTTACTCATTTTGGGCTAAAAAACTTTTTTTCCATTGGTAATCATTTAAAAATTTAAGATGTTTCTGAGCACAGGGGGAAAAAAAAATCTGTCTGTTTGCAGGCTGTCAGTATCTGTTTTCTTTTAATCCCATCATCTGACAGATCATGTGTAGCTCTAATCCCCTGACCTCAAACACTTATTTAAGCCATATTCATATCAGCTTAATAAGAATTAAGCTATGATGAGTTTATGAGGTCAGGAGATCAGAGATAAGAGTTACACATGAGCCTTCAGATGATGGGATAAAAAAAAAGAAACTGAAACCGAGAGCCTGCAAACAGACTGATTTTTAACCCTGTATCCCAGAAACGAATAATTTTAATAAACACCAACTGAAAATAATGATTTTAGCACAAAATAAGTAAAATACGATCATTTAAAAAAATATATCCTGAAGTTGTCCATAGTCTTTAAACTCTCCCCTCATAGAATTGTTTAATTTTTTATTTTATTTTTTTCCATGTCACTATCTAGATTTAACCATTTCAGCCCCCAGTGCTTAAACACCCTGAAAGACCAGGCCACTTTTTACACTTCTGACCTACACTACTTTCACCGTTTATTGCTCGGTCATGCAACTTACCACCCAAATGAATTTTACCTCCTTTTCTTCTCACTAATAGAGCTTTCATTTGGTGGTATTTCATTGCTGCTGACATTTTTTCTTTTTATGTTATTAATCGAATTTTAACGATTTCTTTGCAAAAAAATGACATTTTTCACTTTCAGTTGTAAAATTTTGCAAAAAAAAACGAGATCCATATAAAAATTTTGCTCTAAATTTATAGTTCTACATGTCTTTGATAAAAAAAAAAATGTTTGGGTAAAAAAAAAATGGTTTGGGTAAAAGTTATAGCGTTTACAAACTATGGTACAAAAATGTGAATTTCCGCTTTTTGAAGCAGCTCTGACTTTCTGAGCACCTGTCATGTTTCCTGAGGTTTTACAATGGCCAGACAGTACAAACACCCCACAAATGACCCCATTTCGGAAAGTACACACCCTAAGGTATTCGCTGATGGGCATAGTGAGTTCATAGAACTTTTTATTTTTTGTCACAAGTTAGCGGAAAATGATGATTTTTTATTTTTTTTTTCTTACAAAGTCTCATATTCCACTAACTTGTGACAAAAAATAAAAACTTCTATGAACTCACTATGCCCATCACGAAATACCTTGGGGTCTCTTCTTTCCAAAATGGGGTCACTTGTGGGGTAGTTATACTGCCCTGGCATTCTAGGGGCCCAAATGTGTGGTAAGGAGTTTGAAATCAAATTCTGTAAAAAATGACCTGTGAAATCCGAAAGGTGCTCTTTGGAATATGGGCCCCTTTGCCCACCTAGGCTGCAAAAAAGTGTCACACATCTGGTATCTCCGTACTCAGGAGAAGGTGGGGAATGTGTTTTGGGGTGTCTTTTTACATATACCCATGCTGGGTGAGATAAATATCTTGGTCAAATGCCAACTTTGTATAAAAAAATGGGAAAAGTTGTCTTTTGCCAAGATATTTCTCTCACCCAGCATGGGTATATGTAAAATGACACCCCAAAACACATTCCCCACCTTCTCCTGAGTACGGAGATACCAGATGTGTGACACTTTTTTGCAGCCTAGGTGGGCAAAGGGGCCCATATTCCAAAGAGCACCTTTCGGATTTCACAGGTCATTTTTTACAGAATTTGATTTCAAACTCCTTACCACACATTTGGGCCCCTAGAATGCCAGGGCAGTATAACTACCCCACAAGTGACCCCATTTTGGAAAGAAGACACCCCAAGGTATTCGCTGATGGGCATAGTGAGTTCATGGAAGTTTTTATTTTTTGTCACAAGTTAGTGGAATATGAGACTTTGTATGAAAAAAAAAAAAAAAAATCATCATTTTCCACTAACTTGTGACAAAAAATAAAAAATTCTAGGAACTCGCCATGCCCCTCACGGAATACCTTGGGGTGTCTTCTTTCCAAAATGGGGTCACTTGTGGGGTAGTTATACTGCCCTGGCATTTTCCAGGGGCCCTAATGTGTGGTAAGTAGGTAAATGACCTGTGAAATCCTAAAGGTGCTCTTTGGAATATGGGCCCCTTTGCCCACCTAGGCTGCAAAAAAGTGTCACACATGTGGTATCGCCGTATTCAGGAGAAGTTGGGGAATGTGTTTTGGGGTGTCATTTTACATATACCCTTGCTGGGTGAGAGAAATATCTTGGCAAAAGACAACTTTTCCCATTTTTTTATACAAAGTTGGCATTTGACCAAGATATTTATCTCACCCAGCATGGGTATATGTAAAATGACACCCCAAAACACATTCCCCAACTTCTCCTGAGTACGGCGATACCAGATGTGTGACACTTTTTTGCAGCCTAGATGCGCAAAGGTGCCCAAATTCCTTTTAGGAGGGCATTTTTAGACATTTGGATACCAGATTTCTTCTCACGCTTTGGGGCCCCTAGAATGCCAGGGCAGTATAAATACCCCACATGTGACCCCATTTTGGAAATAAGACACCCCAAGGTATTCAATGAGGGGCATGGCGAGTTCATAGAAATTTTTTTTTTTTGGCACAAGTTAGCGGAAATTGATATTTTTAATTTTTTTCTCACAAAGTCTCCCGTTCCGCTAACTTGGGACAAAAATTTCAATCTTTCATAGACTCAATATGCCCCTCACAGAATACCTGGGGGTGTCTTCTTTCCGAAATGGGGTCACATGTGGGGTATTTATACTGCCCTGGCATTCTAGGGGCCCTAAAGCGTGAGAAGAAGTCTGGAATATAAATGTCTAAAAAATTTTACTAATGTCTGAATGGAGCCTTACAGAGGGGTGATCAATGACAGGGGGGTGATCAATGACAGGGGGGGTGATCAATGACAGGGGGGTAATCAATGACAGGGGGGTGATCAGGGAGTCTATATGGGGTGATCACCACAGTCATTTATCATGCCCCTGTAAGGCTTCATTCAGACGTCCGGATGCGTTTTGCGGATCCGATCCATCTATCAGTGCATCCGTAAAAATCATGCGGACATCTGAATGGAGCTTTACAGGGGGGTAATCAATGACAGGGGGGTGATCACCACAGTCATTGATCATGCCCCTGTAAGGCTTCATTCAGACGTCCGGATGCGTTTTGCGGATCGGATCCATCTATCAGTGCATCCGTAAAAATCATGCGGACATCTGAATGGAGCTTTACAGGGGGGTGATCAGGGAGTCTATATGGGGTGATCACCACAGTCATTGATCATGCCCCTGTAAGGCTTCATTCAGACGTCCGGATGCGTTTTGCGGATCCGATCCATCTATCAGTGCATCCGTAAAAATCATGCGGACATCTGAATGGAGCTTTACAGGGGGGTAATCAATGACAGGGGGGTGATCACCACAGTCATTGATCATGCCCCTGTAAGGCTTCATTCAGACGTCCGGATGCGTTTTGCGGATCGGATCCATCTATCAGTGCATCCGTAAAAATCATGCGGACATCTGAATGGAGCTTTACAGGGGGGTGATCAGGGAGTCTATATGGGGTGATCACCACAGTCATTGATCATGCCCCTGTAAGGCTTCATTCAGACGTCCGGATGCGTTTTGCGGATCCGATCCATCTATCAGTGCATCCGTAAAAATCATGCGGACATCTGAATGGAGCTTTACAGGGGGGTAATCAATGACAGGGGGGGAATCAATGACAGGGGGGTGATCAGGGAGTCTATATGGGGTGATCACCACAGTCATTGATCACGCCCCTGTAAGGCTTCATTCAGACGTCCGGATGCGTTTTGCGGATCCGATCCATCTATCAGTGGATCCGTAAAAATCATGCGGACATCTGAATGGAGCTTTACAGGGGGGTGATCAATGACAGGGGGGTAATCAATGACAGGGGGGTGATCAGGGAGTCTATATGGGGTGATCAGGGGTGATCAGGGCTAATAAGGGGTTAATAAGTGACGGGGGGGGGGTGTAGTGTAGTGGTGCTTGGTGCTACTTTACTGAGCTACCTGTGTCCTCTGGTGGTCGATCCAAACAAAGGGGACCACCAGAGGACCAGGTAGCAGGTATATTAGACGCTGTTATCAAAACAGCGTCTAATATACCTGTTAGGGGTTAAAAAAATCACATCTCCAGCCTGCCAGCGAACGATCGCCGCTGGCAGGCTGGAGATCCACTCTCTTACCTTCCGTTCCTGTGAGCGCGCGCGCCTGTGTGCGCGCGTTCACAGGAAATCTCGGCCATCGCGAGATGACGCATATATGCGTGACTCTGCACAGGGCTGCCACCTCCGGAACGCGATCCTGCGTTAGGCGGTCCGGAGGTGGTTAAAGAAATCCATATAATCCATGCAATTTTCACACTGGCCACTAGGCCTAATAATAGATCATGATTTTCTCTTCTGTATAGGTAACATTTTAGTAGCTACTATCATTATCTCCACAGGTAGAATTACCAAGTAACACCTCTATATAGATAACACAGGATCCGCCATTCACAATAGGTGATATCACAGCTTCTCTCCTCCCTCCGGACCTCAGCACAGGTCACAGAGCAGGCCCAGAAATCTCTCCCATAGAAGCCAATGCTGTCCCCTCCTGACCATTGTTTATATCGCTCACGTAGCTGCTCTCAAAAGAGAGAAAGTTTTAATATATTTAGGCCTAGTAACCAGAATGGAATTGCAGTATTATATACAGTACAATTAGTTTTAATATATTCAGTGATGTGGAAAAAAACTCACCAAAAATTCTGAAAAAAAATGTTTAACATAAAAATGTGATTTAAACAGTAGGTCATTTTCTGATGACACATTCCCTTTAATTATGACTGAAGATTTAAAAATCCAGAAAGTCACGAAGGTATATAGATATTATGTAAAGAAATTCAGTGCAACACAACAAGCACAATGTCTTCAGTCTCTGATTATAAATATCAATAGACTTATATTCAATTCTTGCAATGTAAATTTCCTTTAACTTGACATGTGCTTGACATTTACAAGAATTTTTCTGATTGCTCTTCCTTTTAAACAGGCGATACTTTGCTGGGCCTGGAGATAAATCAGAAAACTTCAATGAGTCCCCCAGAGTATAGCTTCATCAGTCAGTGAAAGTCCATGGAGAGAAGGGCCCCGCAGTTTACGTGTACTGTACTAGTCATTCCATCTTACTGTATACATATTATGGACAACTCATAAATCCGGGTACTTGTAGCAGCGAGACCTGCGATCACATATGTAATACCAAGAGGGAATCTGCTGTCTGTTATATATGGGAATCTGATACACATCTACAAATAATGTATTGCATTTAAAAATTCTATCCCTACATGGAAGATAAAAAGCTAGCTATCTATATCTATCTATCTCGTCTATCTATCTATCTATCTATCTATCTATCTATCTATCTATTATCTATCTATCTATCTATCTATCTATCTATCTATCTATCTATTATCTATCTATCTATCTATCTATCTATCTATCTATCTATCTATCTATCTCATATCTATCTATCTATCTACCTATCTATCTATCTATCTATCTATCTATCTATCTATCTATCTCCTATCTATCTATCTATCTATCTATCTATCTATCTATCTATCTATCTATTATCTATCTATCTATCTATCTATCTATCTATCTCATATCTATCTCATATCTATCTATCTATCTATCTATCTATCTCATATCTATCTATCTATCTATCTATCTATCTATCTATCTATCTATCTATCTCATATCTATCTATCTATCTATCTATCTCATATCTATCTATCTATCTATCTATCTATTTATTATCTATCTATCTATCTATCTATCTATCTATCTATCTATCTATCTCATATCTATCATCTATCTATCTATCTATCTATTATCTATCTATCTATTATCTATCTATCTATCTATCTATCTATCTATCTATCTATCTATCTATCTATCTCATATCTATCTATCTATCTATCTATCTATCTATCTATCTATCTATATCTATCTATTATCTGTCTATCTATATCTATCTATTATCTGTCTATCTAATGTCCATCTATCTAATATCTATCTATCTAGAGAACCTTGAAAAACTATTCATACCTCTTGAACTATTCTAAAAATTTTCACGTTACACCGACAAACTTAAATGTATTTTTCGGAGATTTTATGTGATAGATAAACACAAAGTAGCAAGTTTATGTGAAGTGAAAAATACAATTATATATGGTTTTAAACATGTTTAATAAATAAAAATCTGGAAAGTGTGGCGTGCATTTGTATCTAGTCCCCCCTGTACTCTGATATGAAGTAATATTCAGTGTGAGCAAGAAGTCACCTAATTAGTAGAAAGACTCCACCTGTGTGTGATTTATTCTCAGTAAAACTACAGCTGTTCTGTGAAGGCCTCAGAAGTTTGTTAGTGAACATTAGTGATCAAACAGCATCATGAAAACCAAGGAACACACCAGACAGGTCAGAGATAAAGTTGTGGAGAAGTATAAAGCAGGGTGAGGTTTTAAATAAAATATCCAAAGCTCTGAACATCTCACTGATCTCACTGATCACTGTTCAATCTATCATCCGAAAACCTAAGGAGTATGGCACAACTGCAAACCTAAACTGACAGCCCAGGCAAGGAAAGCATTAATTAGAGAAGCAGCCAAGAGGCTCATGGTGACTCTGGAGCAGCTGCAGAGATCCACTGCTCAGGTGGGAGAGTCTGTCCACAGGACAACTATTAATCGTGTACTTCACAAATCTGGCCTTTAGGGAAGAGTGGCAAGAAGAAACACTGTATATTATTATGTATATTATTATTATTATTATTATTATTATTATTATTATTATTATTATGTGATGTTACACTTTGTGATTTAAATAAATGCAACTTGTCTCGCTGAAACCAAGCCCCCTGGGAGTAGTTATGGCTCTTGGAAGGCATGAAGGAAAAAATCAAAATGTTGCCAAAGTTGACGTGAAGGAGTCAACAACAAAAAAATAATAAAAACTAAAATGTAAACTTGTTTTTTTTTAAACTGATGACAGACCAATGTGATGAGCGTACATATGTTCTCAGTGTGTAGAGAGGAGGAAACACAATCTCCCCTGAGAACAAAAGATCTGGCATGTTGAAATTCAACATGCCCGATCCTTCTCTCCCCTGATATAATGTGTCCCCTAATATCATACTGTATACATAGGATGGTCCTGCTAGAAAACAGCAGGTTTGGCCAACTTTGTATGTTTGTGGCCACCTTAACAGAAAACAAACCTGAGTGTGAACCTGCAGCAATACTGGCATCTACTGCTTCTTTACTTCTTGTTAGTCTATTAGGGGATAGTCCAGGCTTAAAAAAAATTATTGATGGCTGGGACGGTGCTTGAGTAAAAAACAAAAAAACACCCACCTGCTGTGGTCATCCCAGTGTCTTTAGAGCGCTGCTTGTGGTCGTGGCCTGGAAGTGTGACGTGCCGACTCCTTCTAGGTTACCGCTGCAGTCAGTGACCTTAGTGGTCATATACCTGCACACGTAACCACCGAGGTCACTTATTGCCTGGCTTCAGTGACATGTGGGAAGCCAACACATTAAATTTCCGGCTACAAAGAAGCAGCAGCGATGGATATATACTGTGGATATACCCAAGGGACTGGGACAACTAGAGCAGGTAAGTGGCTTTTTTTTTTTTTTTAATCACCACCATACTTATTCATCCCCAATTTTTAGGGCGGGACAACCCCTTTAAATCTCTGTTAGGAAGAAGTTGGATGCAGATAGAAGAGATGGTGCAGGATCAGATTGACTTGTTTGTTACATGTTACCATGGAGACATGTAAGTCTGCATAGTAGCTGTAGACATAAAACAGTAGTAGAAGTATAATGGGGGATTGCTTCCAAAGTTGCTTCTTTTGTTATTTTAGGTGCATTAGAGAAAAGCACAAAATGCTAATTTGGATAAATTAAGGGCATCCTTCACAATGCTATGGTTCTGTGGTGTATCATCTGACGCTTTTCAGCTAGTTAGCAGCTCAGAAAAGGATCATGTGACGTACAACCCATGAGTCCTCCTTCCAGCTGCATCACATGCGTCTTCTCATTGTCAGCAGTAACTGTACCCAATGATACGTCTGGTTTCTCTTAGTGACAGGTCCTCTTTTAAAAGGGCATCTGTCAGCAGTTCTGTACCTATGACACTGGCTGACTTGTTACATGTGTGTTTGGCAGCTGAAGGCATCTGTGTTGGTCCCATGTTCATATGTGTCCGCATTGCTGAGAAAAATTATGTTTTATTATATGCAAGTGAGCCTCTAGGAGCAATGGGGGAGGTGCCATTACACCTAGAGGCTCTGCTCTCTCTGCAACTGCCGCTCCCTCTTCACTCTGATTAAGAAGGCCAGGCAAGATCACGTTTACACTATCTGGCCCTGTCAATAAAAATGCACAGAGGTCGACAATTGTATTGTAGTGTTGGGCGCGAATATTCAAATCGCTAATTTTGATCAGGAATATTGCCACTTCGAGAATTCATGAAGATTTAGAATATAGCGATATATATTCGTATTCGCGAATATTCTAGATTTTTTTTTCATCAGTATCCTCCCTTCTTGCTTTTGGGCCAATGAGAAGGCTGCAATGCCTTTGTCTGAGCTTAGCAACATCCCTAGCAACCAATAGGAAAGTTGCCTACCCCTTACTATATAAGAACCTCCCCAGCAGCCCTTGTGTGCAGTATTTTGGAGACCTGAGAGAGAGAGCAGTGTCATTGCTGCGCTCTGTGCTTTCCTGAGTCATTACATTAGATAGATAGTTAGATAGCTTATATATATAATACAGATAGTTAGTGGGAGATAGTCAGTGTAGGTTAGATCCTGATATAGTGTAGCTGATCCATACCAGTGATGGTCAGTTTGCAGGGTTCGCCAGCGAACACCTGTGGGCTGCCATCTTTAGTAAGGTAGACTCACCCGTCCGGCGATGCACATGTAAGCCCTTACCTGTGCCTGTGTGGCTGGAGCCAGTCTGAAATCAAATGCAGTCACCGGGAGCAGGCAGTTCTGAGAACAGCCCGATGAAGGCCCCTGGTGGCTGTTCTCAGAACTGCCTGCTCCCGGTGACTGCATTTGATTTCAGACTGGCTCCCGCCACACAGGCACAGGTAAGGGCTTACATGTGCATCGCCGGACGGGTGAGTCTACCTTACTAAAGATGGCAGCCCACAGGTGTTCGCTGGCGAACCCTGCAAACTGACCATCACTGGTCCATACATACATGCTACAGACATAGTGCTGTGATGTCACAACAATACATAGTGCACCAATCAGTAATATGTAGTCAGACCTGCTAAAATGTGAAGTTGCACGTATTGCGCAAAAATATTTGCATCATTAATTGCCGATTTGTGCAATCGTGAATATATTGGAGCACTTGACTCTATCTGCATATAAAGCTATTGTAATGTTCTGCTGTGCCAACTATTTTCTCCAGTCTCAGGAAACTTCTAGCAGCTTAAAAAAATGTAGCAACAGTGACCCACGCCTGTATTGCGCGTGCAAAACGTGCATATTACTTTGCCGATTTTCGCAATCAAGAAAATAATCGGGAATTTGCGAACTTGCGAATATATGACAAATATTCACCCAAATATTCGTGAAATATCGCAAATTCGAATATTGCCCCTGCCGCTCATCACTATTGCATAGAGACTAGAGCCTCTAGGTGTAAAGGCATCTCCCACATTTGCATATATTAAAACATAATTTTTCTCAGCAATGCGGGCACATATGAACATGGGGACAACACAGAGGTCTTCAGCTGCCAAGCGCACATGTAACGGGTCATCCAGTGTAATAGGTACAAAACTGCTGACAGATGCCCTTTAAAATCCAGGTTATTTTCATTCATATACTGCATAATATATGAAATTATGTATGAAAAAGTAATAGATTTGGGGAATATTAAACATTGGTAATTCATTAAGGGTCATTTACGGATTGGAAATGTAATGACTGGAAAAGGACTCTTTCGGTCGGCCCAGATGCCTACACAGGTGCAAAGCTGTATTTTACATTTTGGATATGATTCTGTAAAATTCTGTCCAACTACAGGAAATAATTCCCAGTTCACAAAATAAATGCCTTGTGTATTATAACAAAAAGTAACCAAAAATGTAATTAATTGAGCAGCACATTACCTGGGGGACCAAGGGGAGACCATTCTTCAGCCAGCGATATATGGGCCGAGGTTTGCCAGATGCCTTACACTCCCAGCGGATTTGATCTCCACTGTCTAGCTGTGTGTCATTAATCTTCTCAATCCATTGTGGCTGAGCTAAAGCAAAGAAAAAATGTATAGCAAAATTTTAAAAAAATAAAAATTTCGTTTCCATATATTGTAAATGATTGAACTGGAATAAGAAAAATTACATGGCACAAAATGACATTGTAGGATACTGGTTCACAAGGACATTTGTGGTGGAAGAGCTGCACATTACAGGGCGAATGTAAAAAATATTAGTGTACAGTGACATGACTAGAGTTTCTGATATGCACATGTGATATTCTTACTGTATATCAAGCTTAAAACACTACGGATAGATAGATAGATAGATAGATAGATAGATAATAGATAGATAGATAGATAGATAGATAGATAGATAGATAATAGATAGATAGATAGATAGATAGATAGATAGATAGATAGATAGATAGATAATCACATTTATGTCTGTAATGTTTGTTAACAGTTAAGTGATTTTATTTTTCAAATGAAAAAAAGCAATTTCCGCATCATTTAGGGCCTAATTTTCTATCCCCCTCACCCCACCCAGTTTCCTAATATGCGTGCAACAATCAACTCCAGGGAACGCAGAACGCAATGTGCAATGCCCCAGTTTTCTGATAAATTCACATTTTTCTTTTAAGTGAAATAAATTTTAATTAAGAAAATTTTTAATAAAAAACATTTCCCTCCACCTCACCAATATAATCCAACTTCTATGGCAAAAACGTGGAACAGCTGCTTCACAACTATGGCGCTCTTTCTGAGCACCATAATTCTCTCTCTACACTGATAAATCTGCTTCTCCTCTATTACAAAGCTGTTTGCCTGCAGCCACCACTAGGGGGAGCTCAGTGCATAGGGACTTATATACTTATCTTCTGATTGCTTTGCACTGAGCTCCCCCTAGTAGTGATAAAAAAATAAAACACTGTTTTCTTGCTTGGAGAAGAGAAAGGAGTTCAGTGGTGACGCCCTGGGCCTCAAGCAGTTGTGTTGACAGCCTAGATTTAAGGTACATCATTGAGGACAGCAAATAGAATGAAATGTCCCTCCAGGAGAGATAATACTTCAGTTACATTGCCAAATAATACCACCATGCATTGCTAAATAAAACTGTGTGGTTTCACTTCTAGAGTTTACAGATTGGGTGGCGTGGGGCATCTATCTATCTATCTATCTATCTATCTATCTATCTATCTATCTATCTATCTATCTATCTTATATCCATCTAACCCCTATCTATCTATCTATCTATCTATCTATCTATCTATCTATCTATCTATCTATCTATCTATCTATCTAATATCCATTTAACCCCTATCTATCTATCTATCTATCTATCTAACATAGATAACTTCGATATATAATCGTATAATCACCAGCACAACTTTCAACACAAAAAAAATCAGGGCTACAGAAAAATGAAATAAGCAATATACACCGGTAGAGAAATACGTGGAAAGATGCTGGAATTTATTATTGAGGAGACCATGGCACAGTGTCCTTCACTCACCTACATGACCCCCTGGTTATTTGCAGTCCATCACTTGCTCCAGATGCGCTGCCTTGCATTTATCATACTGAGCAATAAAACAAGCTTAGCTTTTGTTTTATGTTCACAGTCTTACAAGATCTACAAGGAGCTTTATTCCGCAGAGTGTTGTACTTCATTTAAAGGTCTTGTGAAGAAGGATGTGGCTGTGGTTTCCATATATCCTTTGGTATTTAAATGTATGGTTAGCTAAGAAAATCCCACTTCTAAGTGCTGCCACATTGTAACAAAATGTATCAACGTTCTTTCTACGAAGCCTTGATTCCAGACTATAGGGTATTTGAGTCTGCTGTATTGATATGACCAAGGTAGGGTTGTCATACAGAGGAAAATGAACACGAGGAAAGTGATGGAGAACAAAAAAGAAGGGATGAGGAAAAACTAGCACAATCTTGGGTACAGAACATATAAGAGAAATAGCCACACAACTATAGTAATAAAAAATGTATTTTTGCCTGCAGCAACCACTACAAGGAACTTCTAGTATTTAAGTGTGCCTAAACTTTAGATGTATTTTCCATGTCAAGTAGATAAGAAACCTTGTATTATATCATACACAAAGAAGGCTCTTTCTCGATCTTTTTCCATTTATTAGGCTCCACTGACCCCGTACTTACTGCAGTGATCAGTAACTCTGAGTTCACAGATACAATCCGTACACTGAGTGAATGCTATGATAGGTAAGATTACTCCTGCTGTTCATCTTCTCCTGTCTATTAGTTTTCTTGGGGTCATTGCTGTGCCACTGTCTCAAGGCTGATCCATAAGTGTAGGTCAGCTGAACTCTTTGCTGCATGCAGGCTCATTAAGGAGAGGAATTCCTGAGTGGTTAGTACCTCTTTAAATATTTCTGGTTTCTTCGGTGGGTTGCTGGCTATAGCATAAGCTTTGTGGTTTAATTCCAATATCATAGCATATTTTTAGCATCTTTTTTCTTACCTAATTTTCTTCTTGAAAGTGTAGTTTTGTTCTTAAATAGAAACAAGAAACATAGAATGTGTCGGCAGATAAGAACCATTTGGCCCATCTAGTCTGCCCAATATACTGAGTACTATGGATAGCCCCTGGCCCTATCTTATATGAAGGATGGCCTTATGCCTATCCCATGCATGCTTAAACTCCTTCACTGTATTTGCAGCTACCACTTCTGCAGGAAGGCTATTCCATGCATCCACTACTCTCTCAGTAAAGTAATACTTCCTGATATTACTTTTAAACCTTTGCCCCTCTAATTTAAAACGATGTCCTCTTGTAGCAGTTTTTCTTCTTTTAAATATTCTCTCCTCTTTTACCTTGTTGATTCCCTTTATGTATTTAGAAGTTTCTATCATATCCCCTCTGTCTCGTCTTTCTTCCAAGCTATACATGTTAAGGTCCTTTAATCTTTCTTGGTAAGTTTTATCCTGCAATCCATGTACTAGTTTAGTAGCTCTTCTCTGAACTCTCTCCAACGTATCATTATCCTTCTGGAGATATGGTCTCCAGTACTGCGCACAATACTCCAAATGAGGTCTCACTAGTGCTCTGTAGAGCGGCATGAGCACCTCGCTCTTGCTACTGGTAATGCCTCTCCTTATACACCCAAGCATTCTGCTAGCATTCCCTGCTGCTCCATGACATTGTCTGCCTACCTTTAAGTCTTCTGAAATAATGACCCCTAAAAGACACACCTTACCATCGAGGCCCCTATCCCTGACGAAGGAACCCGTAGGTTCTGAAACGCGTTGGATGGAAATTTGTCCCTTGGAGGCACCCAGAGCGAAGTTGTGACGTCACACGAAGACGCTCCTGAACTCATCCCTGCAGGCTCCTCCACGCGTGCGCTAGCTACCGGCCGGGGCAGCGCGCTAGGTGAGAGTTAGAGCAAGAAGCGTACCATCTGATCTATACAGCGCTTCCTGGAACAACGGGATCACACCACATCACGGAACGACTATTCACCAGATACAGGTAGAGATCTCGTAATTAGTGTCCTGTGTATATACATGTAATATTTCTCACCCTTCCCTACCCTCTCTGTATGCCAGTGCCGGTATTATATACATATATATATGACTTAGAACATCTTCCTCTGTAAAGACACATGCATCAAAAGATTCATTAGTCTTCCTTCCTAACTGAGGTCCTTCTCCTTCATTTTCCTTTGTAAAAACTGAACAGAAGTATTCATTGAGGCAGTCAGCTAGTTCTTTATCTTCTTCCATATACCTTCCTTCTTTTGTTTTTAATTTGGTAATTCCTTGTTTTAGTTTCCTTTTTTCATTTATGTATCTGAAGAATGTCTTATCGCCTTTTTTCACTGACTGAGCTAATTTCTCTTCTGCCTGCGCTTTAGAAGCTCTTATAACTTGTTTGGCCTCTCTCTGCCTAATCTTATAAATTTGCCTGTCATCCTGTTGTTTTTTTTTTTTTTTATAATTACTAAATGCTATCTTTTTGTTTTTAATGATTTTGGCCACTTCTGCTGTAGTACAATAGTGATAACCTCTCTAACAAATTCCTTACCTGTTTTGAAACACAGTGTCTGAGTATCCACTAGAAATACAGCTGAAGTTCTGCTACAGTGGAAGATCTCTAAATTAGTCTAAGTTAGTCTCCTGAATATCTCCAATGCAAAAGCAGCACTTGAAAATGCAGCAAGCTATAACTTGTGGTTAATTTAGTCCACTCTTTGTTTTCTGAGCATTATAGATTGTGTTTAGTTTTCTCCTTGCTTAAATATATCTTGCCTTGATTCAAGTTCAGCTCTGTTCAGGTTTTCCTTTTTTATCTTTAGGTCCTACTGCCCTTCTGTGGTTTGTCTTAGGGTCAGTATTGCACATTAGCACATTCAATAGGGATAGTGTATCTTTAAGGATGTTAGGGTCACTGGTGTTGAGGCCAGTTTTCAAGGATATATCTAAGGAAAGATTCAGGGAGTTTAAAGGTCAGCTGCTATTTAGTTGTTATGGTTATATGTCGGCTCCATTACCTGACTGTCATCACCTTCATCTGTTTAGCCATCATCCTTTATCATCACCAGTATGTTCCCGCCAGTTATTGGTGAGTTCCAATTTTCGTTCATTCCTGTTACATACTAGTGTTGATTTGTATTCCTTATTATTGCTCTTTTGACCGGTTGTTACACAAATCGGCTCCCCTGTCAGTCATCTGAGTACTGGGAGACACTGTTAGTACCCGGGAAAGGTGACTGCTATAGATGAAGGGGAACCTATATATAGCCCAAAATAAAGTCCAGGACCCACCCCTAACTATATCATGAAAACCAACCAAAAGAAATGGGTCAATTAGGTACAAAAACAATATAATACTGAAGTAATCAAAAAACAACATGATTTTATTGAGAATCACAAAAGGACATACCGTAATTGGCACAAGTCACAAAACACATTTAACACAGGTCACAATACATAAAAGTATTAAAAACCAAGGGGACCGATGGTGGACTGTTGGTATATATTTATAAAGTGCAAGTGCAATAATTATGATTGGTCACTAGTAGAAAGGTATATTACACCAAACCACTATGGCTCAAAAATACATAGTACAAATGTATTTTTGAGCCATAGTGGTTTGGTGTAATATACCTTTCTACTAGTGACCAATCATAATTATTGCATTTGCACTTTATAAATATATACCAACAGTCCACTATCGGTCCCCTGGTTTTTAATACTTTTATGTATTGTGACCTGTTTTAAATGTGTTTTGTGACTTGTGCCAATTATGTCCTTTTGTGGTTCTCAATAAAATCATGTTGTTTTTTGATTACTTCAGTATTACAAGTGTTTTTGTACCTAATTGACCCATTCTTTTTGGTTGGTTTTCATGCTATAGATGAAGACCAGGTCTAGTATGCAGCTAGCATTGATACAGGGATCAGTTTACAGATGCTCTCCATAGAAGTCTATGAAGAGTGCATGGGTAGGAGGAAGATGAATGAGCTGCTGGAGGGAAAGAGGTATACACAGAGATGCTGTTTTAAGTACACAATTTTCTGTGTCATCCTAGTGCTGAAGTCACAGCTACACTGTTCAATACTGCTATAAAATGTCCATCATGAAGCTGCTTCTGAGGGTGAACTACAAAGAAATACTACAATGGAGCCAGATCTCCTATTTTCTGAGCATGCAGTGTATATAAGACATTATAGCAACTAGTCTCTGCTACTCCTGGAGCTGAGCTCAGGGAAGACTGACAATTAGAGATGGAGCCTACAGAAGGGGAAACTTGTGAGAATGTGAATACAATCTGCAATATACAATATCTGAAGCAGATATTCAGAAAAAAATGTTTTTTTTACCTCAACATTTTTCTATAAAATGTCTTTATAGACAACATTTTTTGTAGCTATTCCGTCTGAATCTGGCAACAGGTGCTGGCACTGACTGGTGGTTGAGACTGCTGGCACTGAGTGCTGGCTGTGGCTGAGACTGCTGGCACTACTACTGGCTGTAGCTGAGATTGCTGTCACTGACTGGTGGCTGAGACAGCTTGAACTGACTGGATTCTGTGGCTAAAACTGGTGGCTAAGAATGGTGACTGTGGCTGAGACTGCTGGTACTGACTGGTTAAGACTGGTGGCACTGTCTGCTGGCTGTGGCTGAGACTGCTGACTGCGGCTGGTGGCTGAGATTACTAGAACTGACTGTTGGCTGTAGCTAAGACTGGTGGCTGTGGCTGGTTGCACTGACTGATGGTTGAGATGGCTGGCACTGAATGGTGGCTGACACTGATGGCACTGTGACTGGTTGCTGTGGCTGAGATTGACTCCTGTTGCTGAGATTGCCGGTAGCGACTGGTAGGTCAGACTGCTGACAGTGGCTCCTCTCTATATGACTGATAGTGCTGTGACTGATGACCAGAAATGGTGGCTGGGACTGACGAACAGAAATGGCAGCTGGTAGGTCAGACTGCTGACAGGGGCTCCTCGCTATATGGCTGATAGTGCTTGTGATTGACTGAAATGGCTGTGCTCCGACATGCATGCCGGCGTGCTGTTGCTGATACTGCTGTGAATTACTGAAATGGCGGTGCTCCTATTTGCATGTCGGTGCGCTGAAATGGGTGGTGCGGGGGGGCACCGTGTGTAGCGTCATTTGCTCATTGATCGTGCTAGGGCTGCAGCAAACGATTATTTTAGTATTCTACAAATTATTTTTATGATTAATCGAGCAATATAATAAGAAAAAATGACTAATCAAGCGTAGCGGCGTGACGTGATGATGTAGATGCGCCGCGGCTCCTCCCTTTTTCCCTCCCATCCCCCGCAAACTGTGGGAAGTGCTGTGCCCGCTGATTTTTGCCGCCCATCGCAGAAGACTTACCCGAAAACAGAGGGTATGACTCACGGCAAGAGCCTGATATCGGGGGGCGGCGGAGGACTCCCTAAACTGCCTCAAGAATCAGGTGTTCCGGAAACGGGAAAGAAAATTGCCTGGTGTGCTGAAGGCACTTTTAACATCCCCAGCCTAGCAGTTCTGGACTACCACGTACCTGCCGGCAGCCATTAGGAGGAGATTGGAACCCTTATGCGAAGCTACCATATTCGTTGGCTGAGAAGCCGTGTGGGCGGACTCCTTCCCCCTGGCAGTGTTGTGGAAGAGGCGTGCGGCTGAGGCTGAGCTGGTGAACAGATCGGGGGTCACGTGAGTTATGTGCCGACTGCCTGGGATACGATAGCTGTTTTTCTCTCACACTTATCCCCCTCCACCCCCTCTCTTCCCCTTATTGAAACATGGGTGGGAATGTTCATTTTCACTAACAGTGGAAGTACTTGGATAGATGGGGGGTAAGCGCCGGGGAGGGTCAGACTGTGCTCCTGCGGGGGCTCAGAACTGAATTCTGGATAAGGAATTCGCCGAAAATTTGAGAGTGCTATTTTACTCACACATACGACCTCCTGCAGTGTGTCTGAAACACTTTTTACTCCTCAGAAATACACCTGAGAAACTGGTAAAAACAATACTAAGCCTTAATTATTCTCTGCTTGCTGCGTTCACCTGTGAGTTAAGTCATATTGATATATCGAGTTGGCTTGGACGGTACATCTTGGACGGTATTTATTGGAAATTACAAAATGTGACGGACTCTGAGATTCCGAAAAAAAAGTCGTCCTTTTCCCTAACAGTTGTAAAGTACATGAACTGCTCTGGTGGTTTGATGGGAAAAGTTGCGCACTATAAGGTGTAAACATACTGTATGTGACAATTTGGTTGTGAGATTTATGGGGCAAGGATCTTCCTTGTAGAGATATAGGGTTTATGTAACTGCTGTATGAGACGCGTTTAAATACTCTGGTTATATAGCATATCATTAATTAATCTCTGCACATATTACTTTTTATAAAAAAATCTAATAAAATGCCACCAAAGAACTATCATCGGAAATATTCAGGACCCCCTCATCCAAGAGGGATGGTTTAAATAGTCCACTGACCAAGATGGATACATTTTTTAAATCTCCCCAACCAAAAAATACAGGGATTGACTGATAGTAAAATCTCAGATAAAGAGGAGGGTATACACACTAGAATAGAGTTGCCAGAAGAAGCAGCTTAGGATGAAAAAATAGAATCAATAGATAGGAAATTGGAGGATATTTTAGGTGCAGTGAAACTTTCTAATCAAGCCTTAGGGGAATTTTCTACCAAAATAGCAGCAGTACAGTCAGACATTATGCTTATTAGGGACGATAAGAATAATATTTGCAAAAAAGTTAAAGATCTCCAGGAGTTCTCAAGATCTACAAAAAAAATAAAATGACTGCTGCTATAAAAAGAATACATTCTAATGAGTCTGAAATAAAAATTCTCTGGGAAAAGATAGTCGACCTAGAGGATAGATCCAGGAGATCAAATATTCGGGTAATCGGATTCCCAGAAGGATCTGAGAAAGAGGATGTAACAGATTTTATACAGAAATGGTTAATGGAAGTGTGTGGTACCAGACATCTCTCACCCACATTTGCTGTAGATCGGGCTCACCAGATACCGGGGAGGAAACCCCCACTCGGTGGCCCCCGAGAGCTATTCTAGCCAGGATCTCGTCTCAAAAGGACAGAGACAATATATTACGGTGGAGGAGAGATGCACGGGACCTTCAGTATAACGGGAGCAGCATTCAGGTCTTACCCGATTATACAAGGGAAACCCAAATGAAACAAAAAGAGTTTTGTGAGGTAAAGAAGAGGTTGATTAGCACAAAGATTAAATACGCAATTATGCATCCCACAAAAATGCGCATAGTTCACTATGGAAAAATGTATTTCTTTACTTCACCTGGTGAACTATCCGATTGGTTGGATGAACAAGGGCTGTAAAATCGAATGGGTTGAAGGATTTGATAAATAGGGGTGGGGGAGGTCGGTGGGGAGGGCAGATAGGAGGAGATGTGCAGGATATATTGCCTTGCATATCAAAGGGGGTTTGGGGAGGGCAGTTAAATGTCCTTGTGTCTCGGGGGCGGGGATTTTGGCAGATTAAAGGGTTTCTACCACCAGAAATACCGTTATGTAGCTGACTGATATAGCGATTCGCTAATGTCAGCACTACATAACAGTATGTTTCTACCATTAGTCCCTGCAGCCGTTTTTGTTAAAAAAGCACTTTTATAGATATGCTAATGAGCCTCTAGGTGCTATGTGGGCGTCATTAGCACCTAAAGGGCTCCGTCCACTAACCATTTCAGCCGCCCATCGCGTCCCTCCAGCCCGCCCCGCTCCTGTTGATTGACGTGAAACTTCTCAGTATCTCGTACCAATTCCCGCGCCTGCGCCGTGCGCTTCTGTATTCTCCCGGCGCTGGCTTCCTCACTGCGCCTGCGCCAACTACGTTACAATGAGGAAGCCGGCACCAGGAGAGCGGCATTTACTCACTGCGCCTGCGCCGAATACAGAAGCGCACGGCGCAGGCGCGGGAATTGGTACGAGATACTGAGAAGTTTCACGTCAATCAACAGGAGCGGGGCGGGCTGGAGGGACGCGATGGCGGCTGAAATGGTTAGTGGACGGAGCCCTTTAGGTGCTAATGACGCCCACATAGCACCTAGAGGCTCATTAGCATATCTATAAAAGTGCTTTTTTAACAAAAACGGCTGCAGGGACTAATGTTAGAAACATACTGTCATGTAGTGCTGACATTAGCGCATCGCTATATCAGTCAGCTACATAACGGTATATCAGTCCGCTACATAACGGTGACCGCATTTGATTTCAGACCGGCTCGCGCACAGGTAAGGACTTACCTGCGCCTCGCCGGACTTGTGAGAAAAGATGGCAGCCTCCATGTGTTCGCGGGCGAACAATGCGAACTGGCCATCACTGCTTCGAATGTATAGGATTAAAAAGATCAAATCATTATTCGTAGAAAAAGAAAAGCAAATGAATGAAAGGGTTACTGTATTTCAAAATGTTTCCAGCAGCTATCCGGACTGCATGGAAAAAATTTTTTTAGCTTGGGTCGGCAGTTGAAGAATATAGGGTATATTTACAGAAGAAAGCCCAGCAGGAGTCCTTATTTATTGGGCAGAAAAACTTTTGTGAAAGGGTGAAACCAGGACGGCTTTTAGCCTCCATCATACAGAATCAAAGACCACCCTCACAAATTAAACTTATCAGGTTAAAAATTGGGGTGCTCTCCTCTGATTGGGAAAATATTCAACAGGAATTTACACTTACTTTACCTCTCTGTATCAAACTGGAGGGAGACAGAGGGATCAGGATGTAGATTCCTTTTTCTCCAAATTAACATTACCATCTTTATCTGAAGAGGATAGGGATATGTTAAACCTCCCTATACAAATAGGTGAATTACAGGAGGCCCTAAATATGATAAGTGGAAATTCATCTCCGGGTTCGGATGGTTTCCCATTCGAACTGTATATGAGATATAGCGATGTGCTGCTCCCCTGTCTTCTGCAGGAACTGGAGAGGGCATGGGAGGAGGGTGAATTACCCCCATCATTGGCCGAGGCCATTATCACATTGATATTGAAGAAGGATGAGGACGAAAGTGAGAGCAGCTCGTATCGTCCTAGATCATTGCTCAATACAGATTAAAAAATACATGTATACGCTAAGATATTAGCTAATAGACTAAAAAAGATCATTGATAAAATCGTCCACACCGATCAATCCGGATTCATTCCTAAAAGACAGGCCCAACAAAATATTCGAAGAACGATACTTAATATACAGCTGGGAGGGGGGGAGGACCACTCCATCCTGTCTCTTGACGCTGCAAAAGCGTTTGACAGGGTGGAGTGGGACTTTCTATGGTACACCATGGACAGAATGAACTTGGGGTACAAATTTATCAGTTGGGTGAAATTGCTCTACTCTTCACCAACGGCAAGAATAAAAATGAATGGAGTATGTACCGACCAGATTACCGTCTCGAGGAACTAGACAGGGGTGTCCCCTTTCTCTTCTTTTTTTCACTATTTTTTTAGAACCGTTGACGATCAAGTGCGGGGATTTGGAGGAATGGGCATACAAGATAAAATATGCCTTTATGCAGACAATGTGTTATTCTTTTTACAAGAAGGTTATAAAGAGCTCCCCTACGTAATGCAACTGATTAATCAATTTGGGAGTATCTCAGTGTATGAGGTGAACTGGACAAAATCCGTCTTACTATCGTTGTCTCGATCCCCTGAGATAGTAAGTCGGGGTTCAGCTCCTCTCCCCAGATCAATCGTTTGAATACCTGGGGATTAAAATTAGTGCACGGGTTCCAGATTACCGTAAGTTAAATATTGTGCCATTAATCACTAAGATCAAAAATAAAGTGTGGGTATGGCAAAAGCTCCCCCTCAGTCAAATGGACAGGATAGCTCTGATAAAGATGGTCCTTCTTCCACAAATTCTGTATAAAGTCTCGGCTTGTCCTATTTGGATTGACAACATGTTTTTCAGGCAAATTGAAGGTGTGTTTAACGATTTGATCTGGGGAAGGAAAAGAGTTAGGATAAAGCAGAAGTACCTCTGGCTCCCAGAAGGTCACAGAGGATTGTCCATTCCATACCTTCAGGGATACTACCTAGCAGACCAAATTCAGTGGCTTATGAACGATACTGGTAAAATTCTATATCATTTTATAAAAGATTTCCCGGGCCCCCAGCGCAACATCTTTAGTATTCTTGAGGCAGGATACTTGGGTAGAGGAGGGGAAAAATTTATAATTAGCAGGGAAACGCATAAAGTGTGGGGAAAAATAATAGATATACTGGGGATTACGTATACTCTACCTTTCACACCACTTTGGTATAATAATGAGTTACAGGAATTTATCACTATGGAAGACCAAAGATACTGGATAAACTTAAAGATAATAAATGTGTCATAAATAGTTTCCACTGGAAATATAAGAGGTATTGGGGAATTGATTCCCCTAGACAAATACGGGGTGTTAGCAAATTTTAGATTTGCGCAACTTAAACATGCGTTTCTACACACACAGAACCAGGAATATTTTATTGTGGATTCACATGATTTCACTAATTTTTGTTATTGCTATAGCGAAAATAAGGTTTCTATCACACAGGTATATAAAAAAAATCATAAGGCCCCATTCACACGTCCACAATTTCGTTCCGCGATGTGCTACCCGGATACGGAATTGCGGACACGCACTTCCCGGTCTGCAATTCCATTCCCGAAAAAAATAGAACATGTCCTATTCTTGTCCGCAATTGCGGAAAAGAATAGGCATATTCTATTAGTGCCGGCAATGTGCTGTCCGCAAAATGTGGAACGCACATTGCCGGTGTCCGTGGTTTGTGGCACTGAATTGGAAAGTAATTCACAAAAACATGAAAAAATCGTTCACAGGTTGATTTAATTTAAAATCCTACATCGATTGTACTATACCCCCGCCACCCTGGCTAAGATATATAAAAATCCCAAATACAGCTGCTGGAAGTATAAGACAGAATAGGCAGATTTTATACATATGATCTGGACATGTCCACGGATCACGAGCTTCTGGAGTAGAGTGTTTGAGGAACTCTCTAGTAGATCGGCCACTAGACCCACTTTTGATGTTTCTTTTGCTATACTGGGTTCTACTTCACAGTCTGGGGAAATAACTGGCAACATTAATAAATTCTGGGTTAAAACTCTTCTTGTGGCCAGAGGAGTTATAGTGCGGAAATGGGGATCAGAGTCCCAACCGGATTTCGAGGAATGGAAAAACTTGGTTACGAGAGTAAAAAGATTTGAAAAAATTATAGGACAGAGCTAGTGGATAAAAAAGGAATGGGAACAAATCTGGGCATTCTGGCCATAGCCAGGATAGGGTCCCTTGAAAAACATGCGAGAACTAGGATATATCGCTGCTGACTCATGCTAAGTGGATATACATCAGAACAAACAGGAGGCTGGTGCCCCCGGCTCCTCCGGGTGGTCCCCGCGACACAGACATTAAGGGTGGACGGGGGGATGGGTGTGAGGGACATTCCAGGGTGGGTGGGGATGATTTATTGGTTGCAAATCTTTCGGGCTCTTTGATGTTTGAGTCAAAAATGCATATACTATATTGAATTATTTGATACTTTGTAAGAAGTTTTCTATTTTTGTATTATATTGCATGCAAGTATCCCCCTGGAACGTAAATATGTTTTCTATATAATAAAAATTTATTAAAAAAAAAGAAAAAATGAATTAATAGATTGTTTTCCTTTATAAAAACTCATCAGACCCCCTGCCATCAATCCCCAACACCCTTCGTTCCCCCCTGTGCGATCAGCCCAAGTGCATCAGTTACCCCCAGTGCAATCAGCTCCGTTCCCCTCAGTGCCACCAGCTCCACTATCCCCCAGTACCACCAGCTCCACCATCTCCCAGTGCCATCAGCTCCACTATCCCTCAGTGCCATCAGCTTCCCCCCGTGCCATCAGCTCTGTTCCCCCAGTGGCTTCAGCTCTCCCCCACCCCAGTGCCTTCAGCTCCACTCCCCCAGTGCCATCAGCCCCTCCATGCCATCCATTGCCATGTCCCCCACTCCCCCAGTGCCTCCATGCCATCCATTACCATGTGATGTCCCCCATTGCCATCAGATTAGCCCCTCCATGCCATGTCCCCCACTCCCCCAGTGCCATCTGCCCCTTCATGCCATCTATTACCATTTCCCCCTCACCCAGTGCTTCCATGCCATCCATTGCCATGTCCCCCTCCCCTAGTGCCTCCATGCCATCCATTGCCATGTCAACCTGCCCCAGTGCTCCAGTGCCTCCATGCCATCCATTGCCATGTACCCCTCCCCCAGTGCCTCCATTGCCATGTCCCCCTACCCCAGTGCCTCCATACCATCCATTACCATGTCCCCCTTCCTCAATGCCTCCATGCCATCACAGCAGTAAAACAGCGCCCTGAACATTGGCCTGCATACAGTCCCTTATTGTTTTATGGGACAATGAGCTCCTCTTGCTTGCTATCGCCCCAGCTCTGTGAATGGTAGCGCACCCTATCTCTGTACACTCCCTTGCCCTGCGCTCCAGGGTACAGGAGTGATGCTTCTGTTTACTGGAGCGCAGGAGATCACAGTGTTAGGCCCCCTGCACACGGCTGTTTTTTTTCCCCGTTTACTGGCCATTTTTTGCGTTCCGTATACGGTCCGTATACGGAACCATTCATTTCAAAGGGTCCGCAAAAAAAACGTAATGTACTCCGTATGCATTCCGTTTCCGTATTTCCGTTTTTCCGTTCCGTTCTAACATAGAACATGTCCTATTATTGCCCGCAAATCACGTTCCGTGGCTCTATTCAAGTCAATGGGTCCGCAAAAAAAACGGAACACATACGGAAATGCATCCGTATGTCTTTCGTTTCCGTCCCGTTTTTTGCTAAACCATCTATTGAAAATGTTATGCCCAGCCCAATTTTATCTATGTAATTACTGTATACTTTACACCATACGGAAAAACGGAACGGAAAAACGGAACAAAAACGGAAACACAACAGAAACAAAAAACGGAACAACGGATCCGTGAAAAACGGACCGCAAAACACTGAAAAAGCCATACGGTCGTGTGCAATAGGCCTTACAGGGATGCTGTGCTCTGGAGGGTACAAGCAGTGAAAGGGTGGCCAGCAATAAGATAACCTGCACTTTAGGCTATACTTTCTTTTATTTATTTAAGTTTTACATAATATCATTTTTGAAACAAAATAAAATCATGTTTTAGTGTCTCCATAGTCTGAGAGTCATAGATTTTTTATTTTTTGGGTGATTGTCTTAGGTAGAGTATCATTTTTTGCGGGATGAGATGACGGTTTAATTGGCACTATTTTGGGGTGTGTATGACTTTTTGATCGCTTGCCATTACACTTTTTGTGATGTAAGGTGACAAAAAATGGCTTTTTTGTGGCACTGTTTCTATTTATTTATTTTTTTACGGCGTTCACCTGAGGGGTTGGGTCATGTAATATTTTTATAGAGTTGGTTGTTACACACACGGCGATACCTAATAATAGCATTTTTTAAACAAAAAATAATGTTTTAATGTCTCCATGTTCTAAAAGCTATAGTTTTTTTATTTTTTGAGCGACTTTCTTATGTAGGGGCTAATTTTTTGCGGAATGAGTTGACTGTTTTATTGGTACCATTTTGTGGGACATACGCCTTTTTTGATCACTTGGTGTTGCACTTTTTGTGATGTAAGGTGACACAGTTTTTATTTTTTTATTTTTTATGGCGAGATATATTTATAGAGCCGGACGTCTAGGACGAGGCAATCCCAAATATGTCCATTTTATTTATTTTTTCCTATTTTTAATTTTAAAAAAATTATTACTTATATGGGGATTTTTTTTTTTACATCTAAAACCTTTTTTTTTTTTTTTTTTATAAAACACATTTTTTATTTTTTTATTTTATGCTTTGTGTCCCCCATAAGGTCATACAAGACCTCTGGGCGACATTTGACTTCATTTTATTTATTTTTTTCACTATTGATTTCTCATGTAGCTGGGGCTGACATGGTAGCCCCAGTTACAGGGGAAATACACCCCCCCAGAGAGGCTGTACAGCAGAATACAGTGCTCAGGGATGATCGAGGTCTATGAAAGACCTGACAGCTCCTATACTCTTCCGGCCCCGGCCGTCACATGATCACCGGGCCAGGACAGGAAGCGCATAGCGCTTCCTGATCTGTATACACAGCGCTTGGTGAGCGCTGTGTATGTAGTAATCTAGAAGGCAGGGACACCTGGGAACTGTCCCTGTCTTCTCTCTGGGTTGCCCTGCTGTCACTGACAGCGGGCAACCCGATCAGCAGCTGCACGATTCGCGCGCAGCTGCGATCTCTGAATGCACGTTCCAGAATGTCCATTCAGAGTTAAACATCCACCCATAGGACGTTTATATCCTATGGGCAGATGTGAAGTGGTTAAGTATCTAATACTGAGTTCAATGCAAACAGCCTAAATCTATATGCAGTGAGCTCCCTCTAGTGGTGACTACAGGTTGCCAGAATTTTACTGTGCTAATGAAATAAGCCCATTTGAAGGTATATTAAGTATAATTACATATCATTTTAGACCTAGATAGTCAACTAATATGAAATTATAAGTACTCTTTAGCTCATTATTGTTAGATAATACGCTGAACCCCTTAAATATCATAAACTACTAGGAATATTATATAAGGTTAAGGTACCATTCTCTAAACCTTAAGACACATGGATTCGAGTTGCTTCCAATGATTTCCATGGAATCATGGATGTGGCTTTATTCACTCAGCCTTCCCTGTCACCATTTCTCTGTGGCTGCTCTATAGTACATTACAATAAAAGGGTTGTCTAGTTTAGGAGTTAATAGAGGGGGGACCCTCAACAGAGAGAGAGAGAGGAATTACAAAAACATCTTTCACTCTGGAGGACTTAGCCTGTACAGACTTTTTATAGGCAGCCTATTGAGTTTAATGTGTAATACTTCATTTCTCCTGTGGTGGTGCTGCACTTAAACTGAACACTTACTGTCAGGTTCAGGTAGACGATCAGTCTATCATGAGGTCAACAAGGGATAATCTAATGTGAAGAATCCTTTACAGTGTCACCACGTAACCCTCTGTTATAGTGTTTCTGTTCCAAGTAAATGTTTTATTTTTCCGCATCTTGGAACAGATTGTTCCATTTTAATAGACACTAATGTTCTAATTTCATTGTGTAATCATGTTGGTGCGGGGAGCATCATGAGAATATGCTGCGCCTGAACTTTCCTATGTTCTTACAGCTATTAGAAACGGCCTCAACAATGTCACCCCTCCTATTATTCACTTGGATATTAGCAGCACATAAAATGCAGAACAGTTAATAAAATATTGTTTTTGTGGCTTTTCTGTGAAAAATGTCATAAGAGTGCAGCATTGTTTTATCTTTCAGTACAGATTTCCCAGACCCCCGCTAATGGAGGCTACACGTGTTGAAAGTCATGTCTATTGTATCTTGTTTCCAAGAGAAGAATAGAAAAATCTGAAGTGCAGTAGAGATCAGAAAAATTCCAGATAATTCAATTTCATTGAATTCGTTAATAATGTATTAAATAAATAAATAAATAAATAAAAATAGGACAAATTACCAGAATGCACTGTGTACATAGCTTGCTGCTGCTTTCCGCGAGCAGATGCCCATTGGCTAGGGAATTTCTGCCTCAAATGGCTGTAAGAAGTAGATTAGAGTCTCACCACACCCAGAGTACGGACACAAGTGATATGTCAAATGCGCTGACTATTCTTAATGTATCCAGAGACCTAATACTATATGAAATTATCCATGATTAGTCGGCACACAAGGCACAATACTATGTGTAGTTCAATGCCAGTATTTATTAATTTATAATGTATTTATAATTTAACACCAATAGTTTAAAGAGGACCTTTCACTAGAATAAAAAATGTAAACTAAGCATACAGACAAGGAGAGCGGCGCCCAGGGATCCCCCTGCACTTACTATTATCCCTGGGCGCCGCTCCGTTCTCTCGGTATAGGCTCCGGTATTTTCATATGTTCGGCTCCACCCAGTTGAGCCTGCCGGCGTCTCCTTCTCCCAGGCTGTAGCGCTGGCCAATCGCAGTACTCAGCTCATAGCCTGAGAGAAAAAAAAACTCTCAGGCTATGAGCTGAGCGCTGCGATTGGCCAGCGCTACAGCCTGGGAGAAGGAGACGCCGGCAGGCTCAACTGGGTGGAGCCGAACATATGAAAATATCGGAGCCTATACCGGGAGAACGGAGCGGCGCCCAGGGATAATAGTAAGTGCAGGGGGATCCCTGGGCGCCGCTCTCCATGTCTGTATGCTTAGTTTACATTTTTTATTCTAGTGAAAGGTCCTCTTTAAAGATGAGCCAATTTCTTGAAATTTGTTTTGTGTCCAATCCTCTGAATAATTCCAAAAATTTGATTCAGGTGCAAATTGATTCTTCAAAGACTCAAAAACTCTTAGTTCTAGAAGACAAGAGAAACAGACCCACGTGCAATACTTGAAAAGAGAAGTCCTAGCTAGTTCACTTTCAAAAAGAAAACAATACTGAATGTATTTGTAATTCACTTCCCTAATTAAGTCATGCAAGTCAGTTGTCTCTCCAAAAGAAAAAGAAAACTGAGTGTTTTAATAGAAAATTATCCTGGTTTACTGAGTGGCCTTGGGGGTGCTCTCTTATTAGGGAGACCACCTAATATGCATGAGCATTTTAGACCAGCCAACACTGCTCTGGGAAAGATATATGCAAATTAGCATATTTTACTTTTGCTGGCATCAGAAAGGCTTAGTGTTCTTTTTTTGTCTTTGAAGGAATGCTAATTTGAGTATCTTTCTTAGAAAACCAAATGCAAATTAGCTTTCCTTCCTCCACAAAAAAAAAAAAAGTAAACCTCTTTTGTATTAAAAATTATTTGTATTGTTGAGCGAATCGAAGCCAAACGAATTGACTTTGATCAAAATTTCTGGAAAAATGTGATTTGTCGCGATGCCGAATTTCCTCCTGGTAATTAATAAAATTTTTTTTTACTGAAATGGCAGTAAATATACTAAAAATACAAACTCACCTCATCCATTTTAGCGTGAAGAGGCCGCCGCAGCCATTTTGATTGTAGAAGCTGCGCAAAATCTTGCATAGGGTGGCGTATGATGTCACCACACCGATGCGCTGGTCCGGTGCAGTGGCGTCACAGGTGATGATGTCACCACACCTGGCCAGCGTGATGACATGATGATGTCATCACGTCACCGCACAAGATTTTGAGCGCTGTCTTCAATCAAAATGGCCACGATGGCCTATATGCGAGCAAATAGATAAGGTTATTTTATTTTATTTTTTTATCCTGGTTAACCCCTGAAAGGCCTAAATTGTAGCCTCAGATGCCACAAACAGTGATTAATGTGGCATCTGAGGGATTCAATAAGAAGGGGCCGCACGATCGCCGTTTCCCGCCATTGCGCCCACTACTGTACATACAAAGGAATGCAAATTCGTCACACATGAATTCCTTTGTGAAATTTGGTGAAGCAGCCTAATCAAATTTTTCATAACTTCGCTAATTTTTAATTACTTGTTTAATAATTCAACATATTACATGGCACTTGGCATAAAAAATATGGTAGAGATTATGTTTTTCGTATATTTCCAGTCACAGAAAATTAATAAAAGTTAATCAGTAAATGATATATCGCAAAACTGTGCCAACATTGATGGAAAAAAGGTGTAAAACTTGCTTTTGTTGAGGCATAAAATAACTACACATATTTGGTATTGGCCTATTTAGACCATCCATAGAATAAAGTAAATTATTTTTATCACCAGGTAAACAGAGTAAAAAATACCAAAATAAATATATATATATACTAGCAGAAGGACCCGGCTTTGCACGGGTATATTTAATCTATTTCATTTAATGTTTCTGTGTGTTGTTAAAAGATATCGACAGTATCCCCATAACAGCACCCCACCCCACTGTCTGCTGAGCTGTGTATCTAATTCTATCCTGTGTGATACTGTCTGTTGAGCTGTGTATCTAATCCTATCATGTGTGATACTGTCTGATTTGTATCTAAGTCTATTGTGTTATACTGTCTGCTGTGTATCTAAGTCTATTGTGTGATACTGTCTGCTGAGCTGTGCATGTCCTCGTGTAGCCCTAGCCTAAAGCTTACTTACAGCAGTGAAGAAAAATAGCTGGGTTGTTATGGAAACCTGGAGTAAAACTGTGTGTATGTGGAGACTAAGAGCCTGCGAGCTTCTATTGGCTGATAAGGGACATGTGACCGTGTGCATGGCAGTTGGGGGCTTGTATTGGCTAATGCAAGTCATTTTTTGGAAATATCTCAGGAATGGTATGTCCTAGGGAGCTGAGACCCGGTCTAAAACCTTCCCGGACACCTGATGTACCTGTGTGCCAAATTTGGTGAAGATCGGTCCAGTCGTTTGGTCACGCATAAAGAACAGACAGATGTCCAGACAGACAGAAACTCATTTTTATATATACATATATATATATATATATATATCTTGTTGAATGGCTTTTTTTTCAACCCCTCCCCCCAAAAAAAATATTAAAAAAAGAAAGTAGGTTAAAAGGGTTTTCCCATGAAAAATATTATACATTTTTCAAACCAGCTGCTGGATCTGAATATTTTTTAACTGCATGTAATGAAAAATTTTGCCACACTACCGTATTTATGGGTCCGCATCCGTTCCGCAATTTTGCGTCTGTGCTGCCCGCATCCGTACTTCTGTTCCTCAGCCCAGCAAATTCTATTCTTGTCCGCAATTGCAAACAAGAATAGGCATTTCTATCATAGGGCTGGCCGTATGCGTACCGCAGACTAAGGAATGCGCACGGCCGGTATCCGTGATTTGCAGATCTGCAATTTGCGGACTGCAAAGCACATACGGTCATGTGAATGTACCCTTATTGAATAAAATGTATCTGTATAGCACCACCTGCATTTTTTTTCTTCTTATTTCTCTGTTCATCCCTGTAACATGGTCACAGATGCTCATTTCCATCTTTCATCTGCCACCAGCCATATCTAATGTTAGAAGATGTGACAGTTACAGGGAGAGAGATGCAGCAGAAAGAACACAAACCCTGAGCTGTAGCAGAAAGCCACACCTTCTCCGCTGCCAGCTAGAAATAAATGTAGTAGAATAATTGAAGCAATGAACAGGGAGATCAATGGATCCATGGGTGGAGGGAATTGCAGGGCTGGTTCTATCTATATGATATCTGATTTTTATGTTTTACATTACTTATGGAATAACCCCATTAACCACCTCAGCCCCCAGTGCTTAAACACCCTGAAAGACCAGGCCACTTTTTACACTTCTGACCTACACTACTTTCACCGTTTATTGCTCGGTCATGCAACTTACCACCCAAATGAATTTTACCTCCTTTTCTTCTCACTAATAGAGCTTTCATTTGGTGGTATTTCATTGCTGCTGACATTTTTACTTTTTTTGTTATTAATCGAAATTTAACGATTTTTTTGCAAAAAAATGACATTTTTCACTTTCAGTTGTAAAATTTTGCAAAAAAAACGAGATCCATATATAAATTTTGCTCTAAATTTATTTTTCTACATGTCTTTGATAAAAAAAAAATGTTTGGGTAAAAAAAAAAAATGGTTTGGGTAAAAGTTATAGCGTTTATAAACTATGGTACAAAAATGTGAATTTCCGCTTTTTGAAGCAGCTCTGACTTTCTGAGCACCTGTCATGTTTCCTGAGGTTCTACAATGGCCAGACAGTACAAACACCCCACAAATGACCCCATTTCGGAAAGTACACACCCTAAGGTATTCGCTGATGGGCATAGTGAGTTCATAGAACTTTTTATTTTTTGTCACAAGTTAGCGGAAAATGATGATTTTTTTTTTTTTTTTTCTTACAAAGTCTCATATTCCACTAACTTGTGACAAAAAATAAAAACTTCTATGAACTCACTATGCCCATCACGAAATACCTTGGGGTCTCTTCTTTCCAAAATGGGGTCACTTGTGGGGTAGTTATACTGCCCTGGCATTCTAGGGGCCCAAATGTGTGGTAAGGAGTTTGAAATCAAATTCTGTAAAAAATGACCAGTGAAATCCGAAAGGTGCTCTTTGGAATATGGGCCCCTTTGCCCACCTAGGCTGCAAAAAAGTGTCACACATCTGGTATCTCTGTATTCAGGAGAAGTTGAGGAATGTGTTTTGGGGTGTCTTTTTACATATACCCATGCTGGGTGAGATAAATATCTTGGTCAAATGCCAACTTTGTATAAAAAAATGGGAAAAGTTGTCTTTTGCCAAGATATTTCTCTCACCCAGCATGGGTATATGTAAAATGACACCCCAAAACACATTCCCCAACTTCTCCTGAGTACGGAGATACCAGATGTGTGACACTTTTTTGCAGTCTAGGTGGGCAAAGGGGCCCATATTTCAAAGAGCACCTTTCGGATTTCACTGGTCATTTTTTACAGAATTTGATTTCAAACTCCTTACCACACATTTGGGCCCCTAGAATGCCAGGGCAGTATAACTACCCCACAAGTGACCCCATTTTGGAAAGAAGAGACCCCAAGGTATTCGCTGATGGGCATAGTGAGTTCATGGAAGTTTTTATTTTTTGTCACAAGTTAGTGGAATATGAGACTTTGTATGAAAAAAAAAAAAAAATCATCATTTTCCACTAACTTGTGACAAAAAATAAAAAATTCTAGGAACTCGCCATGCCCCTCACAGAATACCTTGGGGTGTCTTCTTTCCAAAATGGTGTCACTTGTGTGGTAGTTATACTGCCCTGGCATTCTAGGGGCCCAAATGTGTGGTAAGGAGTTTGAAATCAAATTCTGTAAAAAATGACTAGTGAAATCCGAAAGGTGCTCTTTGGAATATGGGCCCCTTTGCCCACCTAGGCTGCAAAAAAGTGTCACACATCTGGTATCTCTGTATTCAGGAGAAGTTGAGGAATGTGTTTTGGGGTATCTTTTTACATATACCCATGCTGGGTGAGATAAATATCTTGGTCAAATGCCAACTTTGTATAAAAAAAATGGAAAAGTTGTCTTTTGCCAAGATATTTCTCTCACCCAGCATGGGTATATGTAAAATGACACCCCACATTTGGGCCCCTAGAATGCCAGGGCAGTATAACTACCCCACAAGTGACCCCATTTTGGAAAGAAGAGACCCCAAGGTATTCGCTGATGGACATAGTGAGTTCATGGAAGTTTTTATTTTTTGTCACAAGTTAGTGGAATATGAGACTTTGTATGAAAAAAATAAAATAAAAAAAATCATCATTTTCCACTAACTTGTGACAAAAAATAAAAAATTCTAGGAACTCGCCATGCCCCTCACGGAATACCTTGGGGTGTCTTCTTTCCAAAATGGGGTCACTTGTGGGGTAGTTATACTGCCCTGGCATTTTCCAGGGGCCCTAATGTGTGGTAAGTAGGTAAATGACCTGTGAAATCCTAAAGGTGCTCTTTGGAATGTGGGCCCCTTTGCCCACCTAGGCTGCAAAAAAGTGTCACACATCTGGTATCTCCGTATTCAGGAGACGTTGGGGAATGTATTTTGGGGTGTCTTTTTACATATACCCATGCTGGGTGAAAGAAATATCTCGGCAAAAGACAACTTTTCCCATTTTTTTATACAAAGTTGGCATTTGACCAAGATATTTATCTCACCCAGCATGGGTATATGTAAAATGACACCCCAAAACACATTCCCCAACTTCTCCTGAGTACAGCGATACCACATGTGTGACACTTTTTTGCAGCCTAGATGCGCAAAGGGGCCCACATTCATTTTATGAGGGCATTTTTAGACATTTGGATCCCAGACTTCTTCTCACGCTTTAGGACCCCTAGAATGCCAGGGCAGTATAAATACCCCACATGTGACCCCATTTTGGAAAGAAGACACCCCAAGGTATTCAATGAGGGGCATGGCGAGTTCATAGAATTTATATTTTTTTGGCACAAGTTAGCAGAAATTGCTATTTTTTTTTTTCTCACAAAGTCTCCCTTTCCGCTAACTTGGGACAAAAATTTCAATCTTTGATGGACTCAATATGCCCCTCACGGAATACCTTGGGGTGTCTTCTTTCCGAAATGGGGTCACATGTGGGGTATTTATACTGCCCTGGCATTCTAGGGGCCCTAAAGCGTGAGAAGAAGTCTGGAATATAAATGTCAAAAAAATATTACGCATTTGGATTCCGTGAGGGGTATGGTGAGTTCATGTGAGATTTTATTTTTTGACACAAGTTAGTGGAATACGAGACTTTGTAAGAAAAAAATAATAATTTCCACTAACTTGGGCCAAAAAATGTCTGAATGGAGCCTTACAGGGGGGTGATCAATGACAGGGGGGTGATCAATGACAGGGGGGTGATCAATGACAGGGGGGTGATCAGAGAGTCAATATGGGGTGATCACCCCCCTGTCATTGATCACCCCCCTGTAAGGCTCCATTCAGATGTCCGTATGTGTTTTGCGGATCCGATCCATGTATCCGTGGATCCGTAAAAATCATACGGACATCTGAATGCAGCATGACAGGGGGGGGGTGATCAATGACAGGGGGGTGATCAGGGAGTCTATATGGGGTGATCACCCCCCCTGGAAGGCTCCAGGGAGACGCATGTATGTGTTTTGCGGATCCGATCCATCTATCAGTGGATCCGTAAAAATCATGCGGACGTCTGAATGGAGCTTTACAGGGGTGTGATCAATGACAGGGGTGTAATCAATGACAGGGGGGTGATCAGGGAGTCTATATGGGGTGATAACCACAGTCATTGATCACGCCCCTGTAAGGCTTCATTCAGACGTCCGTATGCGTTTTGCGGATCCGATCCATCTATCAGTGGATCCGTAAAAATCATGCGGACATCTGAATGGAGCTTTACAGGGGGTTGATCAATGACAGGGGGGTAATCAATGACAGGGGGGTGATCAGGGAGTCTATATGGGGTGATCAGGGGTGATCAAGGGTGAATAAGGGGTTAATAAGTGACGGGGGGGGGGGTGTAGTGTAGTGGTGCTTGGTGCAACATATTTACTGAGCTACCTGTGTCCTCTGGTGGTCGATCCAAACAAAGGGGACCACCAGAGGACCAGGTAGCAGGTATATTAGACGCTGTTATCAAAACAGCGTCTAATATACCTGTTAGGGGTTTAAAAAAACACATCTCCAGCCTGCCAGCGAACGATCGCCGCTGGCAGGCTGGAGATCCACTCTCTTACCTTCCGTTCCTGTGAACGCGCGCGCCTGTGTGCGCGCGTTCACAGTTAATCTCGCGTCTCGCGAGAGGACGCGCCGGCGCGTCCACCCAGAAGAGCAGGGCCGCCACAAAGACGCAATCCTGCGTACGGCGGTCCTGAGGAGGTTAATCAATAAATTATATGTACCCGCAAAAGGTGGTGGTGAAAAATACAACTCATCCATTAAAACAAGCTCTCATATTGTCACAATCATATTGCCAAAAATAAAAAGTTACAGTTCTTGGAATGCCACAATGAAAAATAAAACAGATTTGCTTAGAATTTCTGTGAAGAAAAAACATCTATACTGTACACTGGCTCATAACAATAGACTTCTTTTCTTCTTGTGTCTGTCGGCTATATAAAGTTCATAAATGTTGATTGAACTGGTGTATGTAGTCTATTGTATATCAGTCCCCCAGCATTTACCATCTAGGAAAAGTACAGTAGGAATTCATATGCTGAAATTCAACATGCCGGATTCTTTGTTCCGCTTTAGAAATAAGTGGCCTGTAGGAAGGAACAAGGGGCCATCATACATGGTCGGTACGTGTCACAAGGTTCCTGGCCTCGGTGAGGTAAGAGACGTTTTTGTTCCCCTGAAGTGTCAGTATTGCAGATTGCAGTCTGACACTTCAGCTGTTTAGTATGGCTGTAAAGCTGATCCGGGATGGCTTTTACTGGGAGTAGCCAAAGTGCTGGGTGGGTGGCTACTCCCCACGTTCCAGGCCGGGTCTTGGCAGGCTAACACCAAGACTGTGAACTGTCATTTTGTCATTTTGTTAATTCCTTATGTGTGAATAAACACAGAAGTTTTGCTTTACTGGTCAACTGGTTTTTGCCTCTGTACTGTGTCCGCTTACCCTGTCTACCAGAGCAAATCCCTACAGACCCCAGAGGGAAAAAACTTTGTTTTGGACATGACAGATATGTCTCCCAGCAGCTTCTATACTCTCCTTGCTTAAATGGTCACTAACTTTGCATAAACCAATAGTACAGGTGAATGTAAGAAACTTTGGAAAATATCTTATCAGAGAAAAATGCCTCTTTCTCCACTTATCAGGTGTTAAACTTATGTTTCTCATTGGAAATTGCTGACTGACTGCAAGCTAACAAAATGATTACATTTGAGATTACAATCTATCTCAATTTCTCAAGACAGAGAATGTTAGTTTAGGAAGGGTGAACAGAAAGAAAACTGATAAGTGGAAAAAGATGGATTTTTCTAGGATACAATATATTACAAATGTTGTTGTATTTACCTGTACTAATGATTTATGCAAAAATGTTTGAACAGTTAGTAATCATTTAAATAATTTTTTAATTACACTGCAATGCTCCTGGCTACAAGCTAGGCAGCAATTTGTATCAAAACCCTTCACTAGATGGAGATCTCAGAGAAGAAACCCCTGCATTTTAATAATATGGCATATACTAATGTTATGCTGTAACAATGTGCAAGCTCTTTGACCCTTTTCACAATACACAGAGGAGGTATCTGGAGCATTTAGATTACCATGTATACTCCATGTGTCATGTTTTGCCCCTCAGGCTCTAAACTAGTGTATAATCTTTCCTATGGTGTTATAATTGCCTTCTCAGGTACAATGCCTTGGCGTTTATGTTACATATTGAAATGTTTTCTTCCAATTCATTCACAAACCATCCCCGCAGTCAGATTACTTTTGCAAACACTTACTGTATACTTGTAATTGACCTCGAAAGGCATTTTTTCCCCTGGAGTTCTCAGCTTTACACTCATATGTTCCCGCATCTTCCAGCTGAACGTTAGGAATCTCCAGAACGGCTTGTGATTTTCGTAGCCTCGCTTTGCTAGGAATAAACCCGCTGACCTTCCTCCATGAGATAGTAGGAACAGGGCTGAAATATACAGAAAGATGCCAATGAAGAAAAGTGTTGATGTTCTTTGACTTGCCTGCTAGAGTAAGCATTTTATAGTTAAAAGTAGCAATAAAATGCAATTGAGATTAAGGCCGGTGCTGCACTTGATATATTGCCAATTCCCGTAGGGAAACCTAAGAAGGTAATAAGAGTTTAAGGCTTTTAGTGTTACTTTATCATAGTCTACAGATAATGAATATTGTATAGGTAACTGATAATTTAACAGCCTGATTTCTCTCGTAGTCACAGTTAACTAATCACTGTGGTGTGCTCCTGAAATGGAAAACTCATTGGCTTACCATCCTAGTACACGACCTAGATTATATAGGTCATTTAAAATCTTTATCATGATTTCAGGTGACAAGGGAGGAATGAATTTTTTGTTTATGTCGATATTTAGTTTATTAGAACTGTCTTAATACTTTAGTGGTTTTGTAGCAGGTTAAGGAGCTGATTTATCCTGCAGCTTGACTATTATTGTAGTTGAATATGCATTTAGAGAACCAGGAGCTGGTCTGAATAGTTGGATGTAGGAGAAATGCAACCTCAAAATTGTCTTCCTAAATAGGCAATTGTTGGTCAAAATCAAAGTTCTTGGCAGGACCAGCTGACACCAATATGTATGGTGATCTCCCGACTCTTTCTCGATAGCTATCATGACAAATGTCCCATCGTTACAATGGATTAGAATCTCATAGACCTCCTAAAGAGAGAAAGCATTACACTTTTCTGCTGCCAGTTGTAACCAAGTTTGTACTGGACTGTAACTAACATGCTTCTGTAGCTGAACTGCAACCATCAAGAGTAACAATTAACGGGTCTGTGCAAGAATGAGGAGTTTTTGGCCAACCCCGCCACTTGGCTGGACTGGTAAAGGAAAGATTTCTTACTGTACTTGCTTCCCAGTATTGGCTCCGCTCCTGGCAACGTCCAGAATGACATCACTGCAGCCAATCCCTTTATGTCATGTGACTATTTGTCATGATATAAGGGGAGCCAGTCCATTGACTGCAGCATTGTCAAACCGACTGTTGACATCAAGGGAGTCCAGCAGAGCACTGCAGGCCTGGAGGAGATGGAGAGGGGAGCAAGAGCTGGGAATGAGGTAAGTAATCTTTCTTTTACAGGTCTGACAAGTGGGTAGATTTGTCAAAACTTCCATTCCATCACAACCCCTTTTAGCTTGTGCCTTACTGTTTAGTAAAATTCTTGTTTCTTCCCAACTTTTTTGTCCATGCCTGTGCTGGGGTATACGGTCAATACCCTACTGCCTACCAAATCCTTGGTCCATTACAGTATCACCCATATGTAGCTAATGCTATCTTGACTGGCTCAGGGCATTAACTCAACAAAATCACATTGCAGTGATACAACAAATCACATTAAAGTGACTAAAGTGACCATTCTGGCACTCCTGGAGGCAAGATAGTACTGATTACATCTGCATTTACCTATCAGGAATGGCTCTTACAGTAGATGAAGATCCTTGCGGTCAGGTTTTTTTTGTACATGGACAGGCCAAAAGCAATAACAGCAGATAGTCAAGGAGAAAAATGTGACACACTAACTGCCAGTTAACCACTAGAGGACCAACCCATTTTTTTTTTACATTCTGGTGATTAGTAATTGTCTTTTTAGGTTGACATAGATGCCTTGTTGTACTTTTTATCTTGGGGCCAAAAATGTTGGGTTGCAATTGTACCTTGAAGTGTTGGCAAATTGGGCATAAAGGGGAAGAACAATGTAGGAATAATTTCAAGGACTTCTAGAGGTGGTTACAGACACTGAGCCAAATCCATCACCCATTGTTGCAGTAAATGCATGTTGAAGAGAATTTTCGTTATAACTAATTATTACCCATCTTCATCCTTGATTATTGAATAAAGAACATTAGATATCTACCTGTTAGGTCAAGAGATTCAAAGGAAATGCAGATTAGTTCTTAAGTTCATTGGGACAGGTCCGATCCACTCGATGTATCCTAGCTCCTATGCTTTACTTTCCCAGAGGCAGTCTTACCAGGAACAGAGGCAGGCCTACCAGGAACAGAGGCAGCCCTACGAGGAAGAGAGGCAGCCCTACCAGGAACACAAGCAGCCCTACCAGGAACAAAGGCAGCCCTACCAGAAGCAGAGGTGCCCTACCAGAAGCAGAGCTGGCCGTACCAGGAACAGATGCAGCCCTACCAGGAACAGATGCAGCCCTACCAGGAACAGAGGCAGTCCTACCAGAAGCAGAGGTGCCCTACCAGAAGCAGAGCTGGCCCTACCAGAAGCAGAGCTGACCCTACCAGAAGCAGAGGCAGCCCTACCAGAAACAGAAGCATCTCTACCACGAACAGAGGGAGCCCTACTATGAACACTGGCAGCCCTAGCAGGAACAGAGGCAGACCTACCATAAACAGGGTCATCTAGGAGGATAATTTGCCCTAGCAGGAACAGAAGCATCCGTGGCAGGAATCGAAGGCAGCTCTACCAGGTACAGGGGCAGCTGTATAAAAAACAAGGGAAACCATACCAGGAACAAAGGCAGCACTACCAGGAACAGAGGAATCCCTTACAGGAGCAGAGTCAGGCCTACTAGGAACAGAGGAAGCTCTACCAGGAACAGAAGTAGCCCTACCAGGCATTATAACTGGTTTGCTAATGATTTCCTTGATGACAGATGACCTTTAAATAACGATTGTTTTCATTAGACAACCCCTTTATGCTATTCCTCTATATAATAATTTGCTAAATATTAAATCCTTGAGTACCTAGGCTGTACATGTACAGAGGAGGTACCTGTTTTAAATATGGCACCCGTTCACGGGTGCAGTGGACACCATAGCCAGGGGAGTTTCTGCTGTTTCAAAATGTCTGCGACCAGCAAAGATGTCAATTGCATACAATTAACTGTTTAGATACCGTGGTCAAGTGGCATCTAAATGCCGAAAAAACAGAAGCACGCGTGTTTCTTCTCTTTGAAGCACTAGGTCTCTCTAAGGAAACCCAGTATATCAGAGCTGCAATTCCTATGGAGGTCTGTGGAAGAATTTTGTGGTTTTTTTTTTCCAATTCTGAATATTTGCAAATGGTCCATAAGACCAATAAAGCCTTTTTGTTTCATGTGCCAATTCTTATTGTTAAAACATAACATTTATTAGTTTCATAGCATAAAATATCCATAAAACTAAATAAAGATGTCTAAAACTATCAGCTGTGTCACATAATTCCTTTATATCTATATACATCTCTTCTAAATACTGTTTTACTCACAGTGTAGTTTCACTAGCTAGGGGGTAGGGAAACGGTTACTGCGCGCTAGTTGTGGCTCACTGCCGTTCAATCCCTATGCTATAGTAATTTTCCTATGCCTTATGAAAACCAGACATCATATAGTACATGACAGTCTCTTTCTAACAAAGCTAGAACTAGCCTAGTGTTGAGCGCGAATATTCGAATAGAGAATTTTTTTAGCGAAGATTGGCACTTCGCTAATTCGCGAATATTTCGAATATAGTGCTAAAAATTTGATATTTCGAAAATTCGTTTTAGTTTTTTTTGTTATATTTATTTCTTTCCCACTTCCCTAAAGTTGTTCTTACCTGTATTTAAGATTCCAGACTGCTCCAGTCAGTGCCCATCGCCGCTTCTGCCGACTTCCGTGCTCATGGAGCGTCCCCATCACCATGGTAACGTCTCCATACTAGAATGTACTGTCGGATTTGAGAATTACGTTGAAATCGCAATTCGATTAATTAAAGTTATAATAATCGAATTGCGATTTCAACCTTGTTTACTATGGTTAGCTTGTTAGAATTAGCGAATATGACGAATGTATTCGTCATATTCCTCAAAACGAAGATAACAAAGTATTCTCCATCTTCGTTTTAGCTCCATATTCGTCAACTTCGCTAATTCTAGCAATCAAATAGGAAGGTTGACTATAGAGACAGCTGTGTTTAGTTCGCTATGCGATTATATAACTTTTTTTTTTATAAATAGAATCATTATAATAATCAAGTATTTAACTTTTCAATTTTTTTTTTTTTAAAAGCAAAGTAATATAATCGCATAGCGATTTAAACTTAGCTGTCTCTATAGTCAACTTTCCTATTTGATGATTGCTAGAATTAGCGAAGTTGCCGAGTAGGTAGCTAAAAACGAAGATGGAGAATACTTTGTTATCTTCGTTTTGAGGAATATGACGAATACATTCGTCATATTCGTCATCTTCGCTAATTCTATATATCAAACAAACAATAGGAGGGGAGTAGCTTAAGTTAAAATCGCAATACGCGATTATTTAAATCGCATATTAATCGCGATAAATAAAATAATGACAAATATTCGATTTTGACGAATATAAAACGAATATTCTATCGAATATTCGTGAATTTCGTCGAAATCGAATATGGCACCTGCCGCTCATCACTAAACTAGCCCTGTACCTCACATGGATCCAGAGATCTCCCCATTCGTCGCTCAGCTAGATTTATATCAAGCTCACAGCTCAAGGGGAGTGTCTTTTCTGCTGCAGCTAAGAGTGCGTGTCTCAGCTCTTCCTATCACAGCTCAGGAGGCAGTTGAAAGATGAAACTGAGCATGTGCGGCCATCTCACTGAGCAGGACAAAGAAATAATAAAAAAACAAACAGCAGGTGGCGCTATACAGAGAGATTTCAGTGAATGACTCAGTAGCTATACAAAATTTTTAATTACATGCAATTACAAAAGCATTCAGATCTAGGTGCTGCTTTTAAAACTGTAGAATATTTTTCGTGGGACAACCCCTTTAAGTTGCTACATTCTTTTCTATGTGCACTTGCTGTGTTAAAATCACTCAAAAACTGCCCCCTGACATGTTTCACCAACTAAACTGGTGTCCTCAGGGGAATTGGGCACACTCTGCCTAATTTAAACATCTTTATTTAGTTTATGGATATGTTATGCTATGGATCCAATAAATGCTATATTTTAACAATAAGAATTGGCACATGAAACAAAAAGGCGTTATTGGTCTTATGGACCACTTGTAAATCTTCAGAGTATAAAGGAGCCTTTACATGTCCCAAGGGCCAGCAAAAAATGGGTTACAGCTTCCCATTACATTGTATGCCATATTAAACGGTGGCATTAGAAACTACAAATTGTCCCGCAAAAATATCCCTCATATGGCTATGTGAACGGAAAAATAAAAAAGCTATGGCTCTGGGAAAACAGGGAAGAATAAATGAAAATACAAAAATGAAGAAAAAAAAAACTCCAACTTCATTGGTCTTCCTCCACTATGGTACTGTGTCGATGTGTTTGCGTGGGAAGACGAGATTAGATGACCATATCAAGATGTGGTTCAGGTATACAACAAGACAAATATAAAACATAATATAAATCCTGGAAATATTTTCTAATTCTTGGAAGACTGCTGGGTCATTGCTGAGCCCGAATGGCATGACCAGTAGAGTATTCATAATGGCCATAATGGGTATTAAAAATGTAAGCACCATTGAAATCTAATTTGGAGAAAATTCTAGCACAACAAAAGCCTATGGGATTAACAGTAAAGGATATGTATTTTTTACAGTAATTTTATTTAAACCACAATAATCTAGGCAGGGTCTGAGGGATCCATCCTTCTTATTCACAAAGAAAAAACAGTAGACAGGCAGACAATCAGAATAGCTAGTAAACTAGGAACCTAAAGCTCAGGCACATTGTTCCAGTGGAAGGTGCTTTAAGCACCCACAATTGTCCAGCCATTAGCTAGCAGAGAGAGATTTAAACCAGTTGGACACTGTCCAATGAGCCATAAGGCAGACAGGAAGCCGTCTGGCAGCCTGTTGATGGTTGCAGCCTTCAGGGACACAGGAGTATGGTGGTCGTCCCTGCTACTGTATAAGAATACAGCAAAGAGCTAGCGGTTATAGTCTCCGAGTAACAGTAGGTTAGTAATGCAATGCTCTGGATAGTGGTACAGCGGCAGACACAGAGCGCTGCTGTGACAGCAATCTATGCTTGTCTCTCTTAGTCTCTTTCTATCTGTGTGTCCATCTATTTAAATATTTTTTTCTAATTAATTATCAATCTATCATCCATCCTATTATATCCTTATTTTTGTGTATTCATATCTAAATGTGTAATTATTTCAACCATTATTATTATCATCATTAATACTAGTGTTAGTAGTACTTAACATATCAATATGCACATACAATAAAAATAAAAATTCTTGTATATAAAACAGTTTGATGTAACATTACCAGATAAAATGGGAGAGAGGGTCCTGCCTGATTGAGTTAAGAGTGTAAAGAGACACAAGGAAGACAGAATAAAGAAAACCCCACTATCACAATGCTTTCTTATGCATCCACATGCCATTTTTTGGCAGATTTTTCTATCCCTCGGCAGTGCTATTAAAGTCTTTATTACTTTAGGAATAGAGAATGAGGAGTTTGACACATTAAATTGCTGTCCCTACTGAGCGCACTATTTAGAAGTCATATGTACTGACGGTCTGTAGGTGGGAGGATGCCATATAGCAAACAATCAGTACAAAGGCACCAATGATTTGCTGGCTTTAAATAAGACAATCAGTAGGGGCTCCGATTCAAGGAGATTTATTCAAGAGACAACAAAGTCTATAAAGAACAACAGTAACAACAAAAAATAAGTCAATTTAAAAAAAATCATCTCCACAGAGACTTTCAAAATCTTTAAAGTTTTTCCATTTCACAGTCTTAATTGGGAAAGGCTCCTATTGTTTATTAGACTGAAAACGCACCTGACATGAGCAGTATCCCAGTTTACAGATAATGGCGGGTAAGAAATGCATGCACTCACTGTACAGGGATGGAGACTGCTGTGCATCCTCTCTCTGGACAGCTCAGGCAAGACTTCAGGGCCAGGAGTAAGCACTTTTAATGGCCTTTTAGTATTAGCGGTGGGGGCGTGGCATAGGAGATAGGGAGTGGAACCTCTGGGTGCAAGCATGTGCAATGAAACCGCCCTAGTTGCAACAAGTGGCTAATTTACATAAATGAAACAGATTGTGGCCACCTAAGGAGATGGGACCAACATCATTACATTCAGCTAACATGCGCACATCTTGCATATACAGTACAGACCAAAAGTTTGGACACACCTTCTCATTCAAAGAGTTTTCTTTATTTTCATGACTATGAAGGCATCAAAACTATGAATTAACACATGTGGAATTATATACATAATAAACAAGTGTGAAACAACTGAAAATATGTCATATTCTAGGTTCTTCAAAGTAGCCACCTTTTGCTTTTATTACTGCTTTGCACACTCTTGGCATTCTCTTGATGAGCTTCAAGAGGTAGTCCCCTAAAATGGTCTTCCAACAGTCTTGAAGGAGTTCCCAGAGATGCTTAGTACTTGTTGGCCCTTTTGCCTTCACTCTGCGGTCCAGCTCACCCCAAACCATCTCGATTGGGTTCAGGTCCGGTGACTGTGGAGGCCAGGTCATCTGGCGCAGCACCCCATCACTCTCCTTCATAGTCAAATAGCCCTTACTTTCAAAGTTTTCCCAATTTTTCGTCTGACTGACTGACCTTCATTTCTTAAAGTAATGATGGCCACTCGTTTTTCTTTACTTAGCTGCTTTTATTTTGCCATAATACAAATTCTAACAGTCTATTCAGTAGGACTATCAGCTGTGTATCCACCTGACTTCTCCTCAACGCAACTGATGGTCCCAACCCCATTTATAAGGCAAGAAATCCCACTTATTAAACCTGACAGGGCACACCTGTGAAGTGAAAACCATTTCAGGGGACTACCTCTTGAAGCTCATCAAGAGAATGCCAAGAGTGTGCAAAGCAGTAATCAAAGCAAAAGGTGGCTACTTTGAAGAACCTAGAATATGACATATTTTCAGTTGTTTCACACTTGTTTGTTATGTATATAATTCCACATGTGTTAATTCATAGTTTTGATGCCTTCAGTGTGAATCTACAATTTTCATAGTCATGAAAATAAAGAAAACTCTTTGAATGAGAAGGTGTGTCCAAACTTTTCGTCTGTACTGTATATCCTGGAGTTATTTGGTGTCAAACCAAACTATTCTTGTCGTCAGAAATTACAGAGCCAGTGTAAAAAGTGCCTTACCTTATCAACTCTGTACCAGTTGCATGCCTAATTCTGCCTTTCCTTGGTCCTCTCTGTTCTAATGACAGGTAGGGAACAGTGCAGCTACTTACATGCACGATCCACCCCAAATGATAGCCCAAAAACTTGGCAACAGAGTAGTCAGATAGAAAGAAGTCAAAGCCAGACAGGCAAATCCAGGACCGAATCAGAATCCAAAAGCCAAGTCAAATACGCAGCAGAGTGAAACCAGGAGACAAAGTGAGCAGGTAAAGGTGAGGTCACAAACTAGCAGAGTCTAATACCAGTGTCCAATAGCAAGCAAGGTCAAATAACAAGCAAAGTCAAATACCAGGAGATCACGTCAGAGGAAAAATCTGAATACAGAGGCAAAGTCAGAGAAACACTAAACTAGCTAGTGAGGCAGGAATTCCAATAACAGGCAACTGTGGCCAGCAGCTTCCTGTTTAAATAGCCAATCCTGAGGAAGCATGTGACGCTGGTGCTGAGCCTGAAGGGTCTGGCATCCCTGCTCCCTGATAGGTTGACAAGTGCGACAGTCAATGGGCTGGTTGCAGTAGCAACAGAACAATAGTGGCAGCGCCACCATACTGCAGCTAGCGCAAAACGGTAAGTATGTGTCATCTGTCTACTAGTGATGAATTAATTGATTCTACACCAATCAAATTAGTTCCAAATTTCAAGCAAAATTCCGGTGCATCCAAAACTTTAGAAATTGCTCAATCTCTTGAACTGGCAGAAGACAGAGCAGAAGGAATCTGCCATCAAAATAGGATGCTTTTCAGACTATTTTTCAATTAAAAGGAAAAAATTAATTTGTGTTATCAAACAGGCTGTTTATTACCACTGGCTACCATCTACCTATAGCTACTGTATATACGTCACTGTGACATTACTGATGATGTTGGATACAACCCTAGGAGACCCCAATGTGTCCTATATGACTTTTGGACAATAGGGACAATTTCAATTCGGACTAAATTTATTCGGACTCCTTTAATGCTTCACTTTCCTCCTCTGCAGCTATTGGTGAAAGCTTCACCTCACAGACTTCATGTTCTGAAGCAATTGGTGAAAGCTTCACCTCACAGACTTCATGTTCTGAAGCTATTGGACAAAGCTTCACCTCACAGACTTCATGTTCTGAAGCTATTGGACAAAGCTTCACCTCACAGACTTCATTTTCTGAAGCTATTGGACAAAGCTTCACCTCACAGACTTCATTTTCTGAAGCTATCGGACAAAGCTTCACCTCACAGACTTCCTGCTCTGCAGCTTATGGTTAGAGCTCCACCTCACAAAATTCCTGATCTGCCCACTGCAACTGTGCATTCAACAGATAACTCTGATAATAATGAGAGCTCGCTATTAGGGATGAGCGAACCTGTGGAAGTTCGGGTTCACCAGGTTCAGGACCCAAACTTGACCCCACACCCGAACCCCATTGAAGTCAATGTGGACCTGAACTTCACTTTATTATTTTCTGTTATAACATGGTTACAGTATATCAGAAAATAATAGCATTCTTAAGACAGAATGAAAAAGTCTGGGTTCGGGTCCTGGTACCTGAAATCACAAAACCTTGCAGATCAGGTTCGTTCATCCCTACTCGCTATTCCTTTCAGGTAATTTTCTCTTCTTTCTGGTCCAAATGTAGGAGAAAAATGGAACTGAGACCCTCAGTATTAAAAGTATTATGTCTGCAGAGGGCATCATGTGCAGAAAGTTCATGAGGTAATGAATGGAACAGCAGGACACATGGTCAACCTACTGCTCCATCAGATCAGGTGAATAGGACCCCCAATTCTTATGATCAATGGGTTCCTAGAAGTTGGAAACCAGCAATCCGTTAGTTATCTCCTATCCTATGGACAGATGATAACTTCCACTTTTCAGAATGAATGTTTAAGCTTTTGTTATAAGTATCAAGTCCCAAAAAAACAAACTCAGGTAAAGCTGTAGATGGGAAAAAAAAGACTCCATAATGATCTCCTCGAAGCCTATAAATTAAAGAAAGCGTAAAATGTCATTGTAAATGGAAGTAGCAATTGGTCAGAAGTCGAAATAAATTCCCAGATGTGATTTCTGGCTAATGGCTGGGGGACGCAGATAAGAACTTGTTACATTCTCACCAAAATAACGTCATGTTGGTAGTTGATGGAATTGAGTAAGATAACCTTTAATTGCTTAACGGGACACATCTTTTGTAGTCGACAATGTATAAAAGCAGGAGGAAGTGATAATAATGTCTGCGGCTCAGGCTGTTATTAGCAGGACTGGAGGTAGAAACTAGCATACAATAAAGGGAAAGCAGTGTGAGTTCATTCTCTTAATGTCACATCCCGTATCTCATTTTAAAATTCCCTCTAGGTGTAGAGTTGTTCAGTTGTTATGCTGTGGATTTGTTATTTTATGTTTAACAATGTAAGATCAGAAAGAAGTATAAGTATAAAAAGGTCACATTTCAGAGTACGCAGATTCTATAGCTAAATACTCTGGTGGCAGACAGAGAAAGCAAGGAGCCATGGGTAACATTAGCACATAGCCCAAACTACTCATCGTCAAGACAATGGACCCCGCTGTACTGTATAACGGGCTGATATCGCTTGTTTTCTAGACCTTGATGGCTACAATACCGAAGTCTTACTCCAACTAAAGAATTTTGACAATGGTAAAAACACCACATAGTTCTAGGCCTCTTGCATTACATGATCGTCCTGCTATGTTTGGGACCAGTACGCCCATCTGATGTAAACAGGTTTTTGGAAATGTTCTCTAAAGAGATGAGGAGTGCACTTCATAGCTGCTTTCAACTATGGCTAGTTGATGGAAGTATTAAATGAAAGACTCCTCTATTAAAGTGATTTCCACCATTTAAAATGAGTTGTCCCATGGAAAATATTCAGTGTTTTTCAAACCACCACCTGGATCTGAATACTTTTACAATGGCATCTAATTTAAAATTTAGGATATCCACTGAGTTATTAAAAAATGTATCAGTATAGCACCACCTGCTGTTTATACTTTTTCTTTTTTCTCTGTCCACCTCAGTGACATCCCTGAGGTGGACGCACATGCTCAGCTCCATGCTTCAACTGCCACCATTCATATCTGCTGTTAGAAGCCGTGACAGTTACAGGAAGATTGCTGCAGCAGAAAGGACAGGCCACTTAAAGAGGACCTTTCACCTGTATAAACTATGTGAACTGAGTATGCTGCCATATAGAGCGGCGCCCGGGGATCTCACTGCACCTACTATTATCCCCGGGCGCCGCTCCGTTCTCCCGTTATAGGCTCCGGTACCTTTGCTTTTTAAGTTATAGTAGGCGGGTCTTCCCTTGTCCTGTGGGCGTCTCCTTCTCCTAGGCTGCAGCGCTGGCCAATCTCAGCGCACAGCTCACAGCCTGAGAGGTTTTTTTCTCCCAGGCTGTGAGCTGTGCGCTGCGATTGGCCAGCGCTGCAGCCTAGGAGAAGGAGACGCCCACAGGACAAGGGAAGACCCGCCTACTATAACTTAAAATGCAAAGGTACCGGAGCCTATAACGGGAGAATGGAGCGGCGCCCGGGGATAATAGTAAGTGCAGTGAGATCCCCGGGCGCCGCTCTATATGGCAGCATACTCAGTTCACATTGTTTATACAGGTGAAAGGTCCTCTTTAAGAAAGGACAAGCCCCCTGAGTTGCCAACTTGAAATAGATCTAGCAAACCAATTTGAGCAATGAATGAGGAGAGAGCTGCAGCATAAAAGACATGCCCTCTGAGAAAGCACACACCCCCTGAGCTGTCAATTTGTAATAAATCTACCAAACCAAATGGAGAAATTAATGTGGAGATCCCTGGATCCATGTGAGGTACATGGCTGGTTCTAGTTTTGTTAGAAAGAGATTATCATTTACTATATAATGTCTGATTTTCATATTTAGATAACCACTTTAAATGTTTATTTAAAACGCCTCAGAGCGGTGTGAAATAATAAATGAAGTTATACTCCCCAGACCAATCCTCTGCCGTTCCGATGATTCCCTGGTCCACCAGCAGCCACAGGAAATAACTTCTCAACCAATCACTAGCTGAGTTACCTGCCACAGCCAATGACTGGCTTCATTTCCTGTGTATTCGTGTTCTGGATTGTACAGTGGGAAACCACCATCCATGTCACACATATGCCTCAATATGGTGTTAGGACAAGGGGTGTCCTGATTTAAGTAGTTAAGTAATAAATCTGGGTAGCTCATAACTCAAAGACAACACAAGTTGATATATATCTAACATGTAAGAAAAATTATTATGTTGTATGTCTGAATAGATTTCTAATAAATTAGACATGCTATATTTTATTGTTCCAGAAACACTTACTGTACATACCAGAAAAATATCATTTTTAATAGTATAATACAAACAATTTTGCTGTTACAAATTTAGAGGTTCTGATCTAAACTTCTGATCTATAATTATTCAGATCCTCTTCGATAGCAACTCATCAAATAACAATATTTTAAGGAATCATTTTTTTTTTTTTGCGATAAACCCACAAAAATAGACATTTATGAATTGGGGAGTCAACTTAGTGTTATGATTCACAAAGGTTAAATACATGTAAATTTCTATGAGGTGAAGCTGTCCATAAAGTCCTTGGCTCCATTAAATCTAATATAAAATATCTAACAGATACAAAATAGGACACGAGCAGTAGCATATATAAACAACTAAGGGATTCACAGCAATGATAAAATAAGTCCCCTTTCGAGAACCGCTTCACACCATCCCACTCCTAACCATCCAGGTCCTGCTTTACCTATCCCATAAATACCTTTTCCATGTTTTCTAACACTGCAGCCCATGAGCACAGGTTCAATTTCAAAGACATTTAGAACATGTTTTTGGATTGTAGGAGGAACACACACAATCATGGAAAAAAACATGCAAACTCTAAGTAGAGGATGGTCTTGGTTGGATTCAAACCCAAGATCCTAATGCTATGCACTGTAACCTACTGCTCATTAACAAAGCTTAGTGTGCCATTTGGCATGACTCATTGTAAGTTCCATGTAGACAATCTACAATTTGGCCATCGCTGGTGCCCAAAGGTAGGCAATTCTGAATGTGCCACACCATCCTTGGTCACTGAAGTTTAGAATAAATAATGTTGGATGAAAAATACATTTAATTGCACCATATCTACTAACCCATTCCTCAAAAGTCCTAGAAGTTCTTATTTATACTACATATTTACCATATATCTCCATCCCATCTGCTTCACATATGCGTATGTAGTTCTCAATCCCAATGGCCAACCAAACCACATATCTGTAGTAAGTTGTGCTGGTTCCTCCAGGTACACTCTTTCTTGGGTTCATGCCTCACATCCATTCTCTATAGAGAGGTACTGAATGCTCACAGTGGCCCCCATCTGACAGGAAAATTTGAATGTGAGAATGGAGACATTCCCCCAAAAATCAAAAGGACAGACAGTTTCAAATTAGTTCTAAAAATAGATTTCAAGTCAGAAGTTTTCTATTTCTAACTCTTTTTAAATCCAAAATTACATCCCACACATCAATGGTGACCGAGATGTCTGTAGACTCTGCCCACCCCACCGCTCCGGCCTTGGAGTGTAGCATTAGTTGTGATCTATTATAAGAACTTTAGTGAAACATGTCCTAGTTTATAGGAGTCTAATAACTTACTAATCTGAATAAAACAATTAAGAAAGCAAAATCTATAAAAAAGGGGTCACTTTAACAAAAGCTATCCTGAGACCTGTATGCTTGACTAATAGTGAAATCCTTGAGTACAGAGGGAACATGGACATATGTACCATAGATGACAATGCAACTTATAAGGGATTGGAGAGACAGGGTCCAGCATTTGTTGGTCCCATTCACTTTACTTCTGAGTCATGAGAACCTGTGCAAAACTTTGTTCCCCAAAATAACTAGATAGATACTTAGAAAATAAGGGAATAGAAAATTGGCTCAAAAGCCCTTCTGTTATGGGTAGCAAAACCCGTAATTTTAAAGGGTTATTACTCTGAGGAGAAAATCTCCTCTCCAGAGGAACTGCATTATTAGAAAATAAAGGGATAGGAAATTGACTGGAATAAACTTCTGTTATGGGTGGCAAAGCAAGGGTTATTCTAATCGCAACCAAACTAAAGATCAGAATAACCTCGTATGCCATAGTCGGGGGTGGCTGGAGTTAAGCAGTGGTATGTTATTCCTCTAACTCCCATGGTTTCAAGATATGGCAATAATGTAGCTTGCTGTGTTGTTGCCATTGCTCCCATTCACTTCTATGAGAGTTATGGAAGCTGCGTGTCACAGCCTGCTTAGCTATTTCCATAACTCCGACCACCCCCAGCTGTGGGATGCAAGGGCTATTTAGATCAGAGTTAGGAACAGTCTTTTCATGGGGCCAATCTTGATCTTTGCTTTGGGCGAGGAATATATTCCAATTGCTTTTCAATTTCCTTGATCCTGGAAGCCAATCCTTGGAGACAATCTTATCCAACACTTAGACTGAGATAAATATATCTAAAATAAATTCAATTTTGTCACTCAACTCTAAAACTTTTTGACTTTTTTTTGTATCTTAACTCTAGGCCTTACAGTTGCAAGAAGCAATTGACTGCTCATTAGTAGAAATTTATAGAACATTGAGATGAGGAATATATTTAAACTCAGCAGTACCACTATGGGAATTACCAGTCTGCCCCAACAATCACTCAAATACATCTGTAATATCTCATGAGGTCAATTGTTTTGTGCATAACGGAAGAGGCTAATTTATATCAAACGAATTTGCAAACTATAGCGATAAATAATTTCTTGAGCAGAAAGGTGTCAATTACAGCAGAGAACAAGGTGACAAGTATCTAGACGGAGAAATGTTATCATTTATTAACACCTCAATGCAGGAGGGAAGTATTGCTCTTTTCCTCTGGAATCAAATAGAGCGAAATGTACTGTGTGATCAGAACTGTGCTCATGTCTGAAGCTATATTTTCACTCTTGGCTCTAGAGACTCGTGCATTATAAAATAATTATTAGCCAATGCCCAGAATTTGTAGGAGCCTTCAGAAAGTTGGATGTATATTCAGCGCTTTATTCTTCTAGCTACATAAGTTAAAGTGGTTTAACATGACTCTCCATCTCGTATCAATGCAGGAAATTAACTACAGGCTTGATTGTACGACTGATGGGGACTATGGTCTCGTGCATTATAAATGAACCACTTTTATGGCTAGAAGAATTCTTGCAATTGTTAGATACTACTGAATTACTGACAGCCATTGTTACAACGTAGTTCAGCTCGAAATGCTATTTTCTCTTATATGAAAAAGGTTTTAAGAAATTTTAAAAGTAATATTCAGTCTAATAGAGGAAATTATTTTGATGACTTGCCCTTCAGTACAGAACATGTGTATGCAAAGGGTTTTCTGGGAGTTAAATACTGATGAACTTTCCTCAGGATAGGTCATAAATATCCGACTGGTGGGGGTTCGACTCCCGACACACCTTTCAATCAGCTGTTTGTACCAGAGCACCTCAGCCTCTTCCTAGGTTGGTGATGTCCCGTTCTTTGGTCAAGTGAATGGGCCCGAGCTGAAATACCATGCACAATTGCTATACAATGTAGGATGCTGCGCTTGGTAAGCTGTTAGGTGGTCATGGCACTCAATGGAGCACAGTGGTCTTTTCAAACAAATGATCAGTGGGGGTGCCCAGAGTTGGACTTCCATCATTCAGATATTGACAACCTTCTTGAGGATAGTGCATCAGTGCTGATTACCTGAAAAACCCCTTTAGTTCCACCAATAAGTCTCAAAAGTAAGAACCGGATTTTGTGTTCTAATGAACCTTTGGACTGTACCTAAATATCCTATAAAAAAAACTAAGTGGCTTGTTGGCACCGCTGTCTGGGTCTACTGGAGAATCCTTTGACAATCTGGAAGCATTAGGTTTGACAGGATTTAATTACTATATGAAACCCCACTTCACTTCAGGACATGCAGATATCTAGGCAGATGAGATAATTGAGGAGCTGTTAGTGGACAGGATTCTATCACAGGAAAATTGCTTCATATATCTACGGTATATATCTGCCTGTTGGAACAAGGGACACTGTAGTCATAGGGATGACAATGGCATCCAAGTATTTTCCATTTATAATGTCACTTATTAACTAAATCAAGACTCATCTAAATTATAGAAGTTCAAGAAGTTCAATTATAGGTTCACGAAGCTCCTAATCTTTCCTCCATACTTGTCGAGAGAAAGGGTTGGTGGCCAGTGTAGTACTTACCATTCAGATGTACCAAATTATTACTATGGGGCCTGAAGTGAGACTGGTTCTGGCACTGAACAACTTCTTCTGCTCAGCCACAACCATAGAGAGCTCAGCACAAATATTTTACAGCAGCCATTGAGTTCAATGTTACCTGTACAAATTCTGGTGCACTGAGCTCCTGCTAGAGATGACTGCAGGACACCAGTTTTATAATATAATATGTGAGGGGAAGCAGAACATTTAGAACAGTATTGGAAACCTTTAGCGTACTTATGCCACCTTTCTGGTGTAAATACATTAAGAAATGTGTGTGTTCATTGGTTCCACATTAAGAAAAGAATATTAAGCCTATCTGATGCCAGAAAATGTAACATGCTAATTTGCATTGATGTTTCCCAGAAACGCAGAGCATCATTGGCTTGACTACTATACTTCTCATTCATACTAGGTGGTCTTCCTAATGAGAAAGAGCACCTCCAAGAGAACCCAAGGCCTCCAGGGACACTTCGCTAACCAAGGTCATTTTCTTTTAAGAGGGGGGAATGCTTTTCTCTCTGATTAGATTTTTTTGACAAATTTTGAATTGGTACAATTGAGTCACTCATGAATGTGTAATGCTGCCCCACTGACTTCTATGGGTGCTCTGTACAATTCACAGTCTATAAGGAGATACAATACACAAACATCACCTGGATCATCGGAGCCTCAATGAAAATTCTGTAACCGACCTCCCCGTAACCACATACTATTTGTGTCTTCTCATATGGCCGAGGGGCCTGGTCAAGCTCCTCTGCATGCTACTTCTGCACTCCCTATTGCTTCTATCTTGGTGAATGAGTCCTTAAAGTTTTGGACTGTGTCAAATGACAAGAAGATAAACCGTCCATCAAGTCATAAAAATCCTGCAAGTTTCCCCCCGATATCAATACATATCTAGCAGCCATGAATCTTATTTTATATCCAGTTCACTGCGGTGCAGTAATATAACAATTCATAATGTTGACAAAGAGCGACATAAAATGCTTTGTACATTTTCCGAACGGATAATGAAGGTTTCTGCAAGTAAAGGCATGGAAATAAACCACATGGCTCGTAAGGGTTGTAATGCTTAGTACAAAGAATGCATTGTCAGTTCACGGTACCCAGGAGCAAAGCCAAAAGACCGAAATATATAAAGATTACCTGTAGATGACCGGACACAAATTACATCTAACACATTATTAAACAAGTGCAACTCGTTTAAGGGAATGTGTACTTACTTGCCAAGTGCGAAACACTCCATTCTAACAGTCGTTCCCTTAGCTGCAGTAAAAGTGTAAGGAAAGTGGACCTCAATTTTCGGTTCATATTCACCCATCACACCTGGGAAATAAAAAGTAGGCTTAAATATAAAATTAATATTACTTCTTTACATGCTAGGAACTTTTATTGCTTGAATCAGTACCATAAAAATGATTGGAGGCAGATAGTAAAGAGGCTGATCATGAGAGTGTGCTTAAAAAACAATATTCAGATGTATTAGTGCTGAATTTGTCACTTAGCATATTATGTCTAATATTTAGACACTGCGAGTTAGAAATGCGCGGATGATACATTTGGTGCATGGCTAGATACTTTTTTCGAATTTTTCAATGCTATTGGTTGACTTACTTTAGCAGACCATTTTGTGTCAAATTTTGGTGCTATTTTGGTGCGCCCTGTTGCTTTCTAAACCACGCTCCCTTCCTGCTAAGCCACATCCCCTTCCTATAAGACATGTCCCCTTGTTTAGTGAGGCACAAAAAGTGTCAAAATAAATGTGGAACAAGGCACATATGGTAGAATCTGGAGCATTTCAGACCTGACGACCCTCCTTGTTTTGGGCCTACTCTCTTAGGCACCCAGTCATAGGGTTGGTTCACCCAGTTTCTGGGGTTTCTATACTAAATTCTATCTGCTTCTGCAGGATGAAGCTAGAAGCCCTGGCAGGACAGGGGAACCATTAGTTTCCTGCCCTGCCAATTGGCACTTATTGTGTTGCAGGAGGTGCAATGATGTCATCAGCCCACCTGTGAGGTTGCACAGGAGAAGTCATGACCAGAAGAAGCCAGACCTGCATTGCTAGATAATGGGGGACTGAGAACAGGTAAGTAGGATTATACAGAGTGTGTGCACACAATATACATGGGGCACAGGTAAAAGGCACGATGCACTATATACAGGGGGCACAGGCAAGAGGAGAGGCACTATATACAGGGGGCACAGGAAAGAGCCACAATATAGAGGATACACAGGCAAGAGACACTATATACAGAAGGCACAGGCTCAACACAGCACAGAGATTACCGTCAGCCGCTAATTCCATCAATTCTGCTCTAAGAATCAGCTTCTGTTACTAACATTTTGGGTTCTTAGCGCAGGATCCTACTTCCCCCACCAGGGTCAGAGGAAGCGCTGATCCTGGCTGTTAAAGGGGTATTCTGGTTACATCACGTTTTCCCCTCTCCACAGGATAGAGAATAAGTATTAGATTGGTGGGGGTCTTACCGCTGTGACTCCCACCGATCACAAGAATGGGGGCCTAGTACTCCCTGCAACCCCCTGAAATGAATGGCTACTCCATTAATTTCTATGGAAGTTCCGGAGATAGCCGAGTACAGCGTTCCACTATCTCCCGACCAGCCAATCCGTTCATTTCAGGGGGGCTGCAGAGGGTATGAGGCCCTCGTTCTTGTGATCAGTGAAGGTCCCAGCAGTAGGACTCCCACCGTTCCTATCTGTGGATAGGCCATAATGTAACCTAAATACCCCTTTAACCCTTTGATAGCCATGACTGTAGGATAATAAAAGGGGACACCCGCCTACAAACAAGTCACCAAAATTCCTAATGACCCGATCAAAGACTGAGACAACTGTCGAGAATCAGCAGACCACCCAAAACCTAATAGCATCCTTTTTGATAGAGACACAGCATATAATGTATTGACATGCATTCATTAATTTAATTTACTATTAATTATATTTTATTATGCGCTCGTTCACATTTGCGTTGGAGGATTTGTTACAGGCCCTGTAGCACCGTTTCACAAGATTCATCCGAATCGGACCAGAAAATATAGGAGTTCAATTCGCCGCCTAAAAAAACTGAGATTCGGAAGGAATCTCTGAATCTGTGAATAAATTCGCTCATCTCTACATATTAGGTATCCACATGACCGAAATAACGTGAACTATAATTTAGACGAATCTCTAAACTGCTGCAATTCATAAGCAAAATAAGCAAGAGTTCTATTTCTCCAGTCACGCAATAAAAATATAAAAGTCAAGGTTGGGGTGCAGAGAGGAAATCAGTAGTTTTTTTTTTCCTGTGCATTAAGCAATTTTTTTTATTTTGCACACCAGGGCAATGAAGACTAAAGTAATTCAGAGGGGCACAAGGGGTGCAGTGGCTGAGAGGGGATGCGGCCATGCAAGCTGTGGTGGTATTTTTATATAGGCATATTTGTTGCCATATGCTCCTTGTACACATCAAACCAACACCAGGATCCGAAAACTTTTGTAATTGCATGTAATTAAAAATGTACTATAGCTACTGAGTTATTCACTAAAATCTATCTATATAGCGCCACCTGCTGTTTTTTGTGGGGGGGGGGGGTTTATGTCGTTGTCCTGCTCACTGAGATGGAAGCACATGCTCGGTTCTATCTAGACAGGACGCACTCCTTACAAAGCACACACCCCCTGAGCTGCCAGTTTGTAATAAATCTAGCAGAACAATTGGAACGATGAATGAGGAGATTTCTGGATCCATGTGAGGTACGGGGCTGGTTCTAACTTTGTTATAAAGAGGTTGTCATGTACTAGACTGTTTTAAATTACTAATGGGATACTAAGGTGGACATTACTCTGCGTGGACTCAACACCATGTACCAAATAATTAGAATTAGCTGTAGGCTCCTCATTATACCATGCATGGAAAATAGTTCAAGACGATTGGGAGAAGATGTTCTGAAGCTCGGCTCTTCTAGGCTGCAGGCGATGGTGAAATGTCTACTTTTCTGTAAACTCCACATCCTTTGCATCTCTTCCCTAGCTCTTTACATTTTCCAGGATCTTGCTGTTTATTCAGTGTTCTTTCTTCTGTGTCTGGAGCATTTCACAGTTTAAACAGATGATCACATGTACAACTTGTTTCGTCCCTGCAGACTTTTCGACACGGTGAATTTATCTTACTCTTCTAGATTTGTTTTCCAAACAGAATCCTTCCACCGCTTGCAGCCTTATTAATCTCTGCCTTTGTAACAAATGTACCCTTTGATAGTCATTGCGCGAATGTCCGTGAGAAATGTCACCGCTTCATTCAGTGGAAAATGTTACATTTGTTTAAATTAAAGGGGGTCGTTACAAAAAACTGGTACAATGTGGGATCGTTATGGAGTGAACGCAGTATAGTGTGAACTGTGAAAAATATAAAATGCTGAATTCTACATGTGGTTGCATATAATTGGATGTATAGGTCAATTTAACAATGTTTTTTTTGGGCTTCCATTTTATCCCTTGTGTTATTAGAACTATTTCTTAAAGTGTTCCTGTAAGGTTCATTTTAAAGAAATTGTACTCTTTGGACATTTCCCTTTTTTTTTGGGGGGGGGGGGGAGTGTCCACCGATGATAAACTGATCACGTGGTGTCCCACTTCTGAGGTCCCCAGAGACTAGCGACTTGTGTCAATTTTGTTACAGCGCCACTTAAGACAGAGAAATTGAACTTTTGCTTATGTTACTTATGAATTGCAGCAGTTTAGAGGTGCATATAATTTATGGTTCAGGTTATTCCGGTCATGTAGATACCTAATATGTGTAGTTGTGTAGAACAGTCACTTATAATGTTATATGTTCAAGGAAACTCAAATTTGAGAGACTGAAGAACATGTCACCTTTATGATGGGACATGGGAGCAGGCATGGGACTACCAGGACAGCAAAACAACCTCAGTATTTCCATATGAGAAATGAAGACTATGGATACTTTTGGAGGCATTTCTTTCTTTATTACATTGTACTAATTTTTGGTAAAATATATTTTTTTCAGTTGGTCATATTGACATTTTTCAAAGGGCTTTTCCTCTACAGTTTTCACTTTCAGTATATCTGCAGACTATTGGTTCCCTCTCTAACAGCTCAATGTATAGCCCTTATCTCTGGAATCCTGACAGCTCATGAATACTCATAGAAGCCAAATTCTTATCAAACTGATAAGAATTTAGCTTTAATGAGTGTTTATGAGCTTTTAGGAAAGTACGATATGGGTTACATATCAATCTGTCAGAACAGCTCTTGGATGAATCACTGTGAAGCAGAAATACACAGTCTGCAGATACAATGGCAGTAAAAGCTGTAGAGGAAAAACTTTTTAATAAAGAAAGACCAAATGAAAAAAAAAAGGATGCCGTAATAAAGAATTGCCCTCAAAAGGTGTCCATAGCATTTAACCCTTTCGCTACCAGCACCGTACATGTACAGTGCCGGAGCGATGTTAAAACATGGTGGCCGCTCGCGCATGCAGAGGGTGCCATAGCCGGCAGGTCTCTGCTGTTTCAAACAGCAAAAGCCTGTGGCTAATGATGACGACCAGCAAAAATGCCGATTGTGGTCATTACAGCCTTTAGATACCATGATCAAGTGTTATCACGGCATCTCAAGGGTGAAAAACCCAGAATCCCTGTGATGCCAGTAATGAATTCTAATAGGCTGGGTCTCTCTGAAGAGATCCAGGATATTAGAAGTGCTGTTCCTATGTTGGCCAACAGGTGACATTCCAACATAGGAAATCAGTAATTCATGTAATACTATACACCCTATGGGTGTATAGAAATAATCAGCAAAAAACAAAGTACTGAACATTGTAGCTTCCTAGACTCGCTACAAAAAACATTAAAAAGTTAAAAAAATATTTTAAAAAATAAAATAAAAAAAAATTGAAATCATCCCCCTTTCCTTAGAATAAAAAAATAAATACATAAATAATACAAAATATAAACATCATGAGCATCACCGCATCTGAAAATGCTCGTATGGAAACCATACTTAAGGAGAGGATTGTGGAACATCTAAAATCCCATGGATTGAAAGATGAAAAACAGCATGGGTTTACTTCAGGGAGATCATGTCAAACTAATCTTATTGATTTGTTTGATTGGGTGAGTAAAATAATTGATGGCGGAGATGCAGTAGACATCGCTTATCTAGACTTTAGTAAGGCTTTTGATACTGTCCCACATAGAAGGCTTATCAATAAACTGCAGTCTTTGGGCTTGGACTCCCATATTGTTTAATGGATTAGGCAGTGGCTGATGGACAGGCAACAGAGGGTTGTCGTCAATGGAGTATATTCAGACCAAGGTCTTGTTACCAGTGTGGTACCTCAGGGATCTGTTTTGGGACCCATATTGTTTAATATCTTTATCAGCGAAATTGCAGAAGGCCTCGATGGTAAGGTGTGTCTTTTTGCTGATGAGACAAAGATTTGTAACAGGGTTGATGCTCCTGGAGGGATACACCAAATGGAAAAGGATTTAGGAAAACTAGAGGAATGGTGTCACGGCTGAGGATGGGGGAAATCCTCAGCCGTGTGGAGCCCGGTGATGTTTCGGCTGCTTGGCCATGTAGACAGGATTAGGGAGCAGGTCACCTCCTAAGGCATCCCTAACCTGACCCTAGCTCCTAGTTACATGGGCCAACCTTGATGGTAGGAGGGCCCATGCTCCGGAACCTAAAAGTCCCTGCTGGCCCTCAAGATGACCCTCACCTAGGAGCTGAGTAAGACAAGCCCACTCCTCCTAGACACGGAGGAGCAGGAGTCTCAACGGCCAAGCTGCAGGAAAAGGGGAGACAAACAGCTCTATGGATATGGCAGGTGAACCAGAGTTCCACCTACCTGCCACAGCCTTGCTGACTGGATCCCTGTGTTAGCAGGGTGCAGATCATAAACGCATCCCCACACTGGGACCCAGATCCATAGCTGCACAAAGGGAGACATATAAAACATCACACGGACATCACACATAACTGGAAATAACTTAAGCACAATATGGTTATGACATTAAGGTTTATGACCACAGGGGTGGCTCTTACTGGCAGGTAATAAATACATGAGGCTGCTCTCAGCTAAGCATGGCTGAAGCAACCTGAAGGCCTGCAAAAGCAGTGAGGCTTTATAGGCCAAGAAGCCACACCCCACAGTCGGACACACCCAGTGATCACACACACTAGGAAGGGGATTAACCCTTCCAACACCAGGGAAGGGAAAACACCACTTAAAGGGAACGTGCACACAATAACATAAAACACAGTGCACACATCCACACATCACACACAAAACCGCATGCGCAGGGTAGCGAGCTGCATGGCACAGCTCAGCCTGCTACGCTGCCACATACATACTGTTGCCAGCGGCAACCACAGGTGAGGCCAATACCACAGCCCTCACCTGTGATTGAACACCAATGAAAACCGCTGACAACCGCATGCGGTTCAGGAGTCACGGTCATAGCCATGGCCGTGACAAATGGTCAAAAATCTGGCAACAAAAATGTAATATTGATAAGTGCAAGATAATGCACCTGGGGCGTAAAAACCCAAGAGCAGAATATAAAATCAGTGATACAGTCCTAACCTCAGTATCTGAGGAAAAGGATTTAGGGGTCATTATTTCAGAAGACTTAAAGGTAGGCAGACAATGTCATAGAGCAGCAGGAAATGCTAGCAGAATGCTTGGGTGTATAGGGAAAGGCATTACTAGTAGAAAGAGGGAGGTGCTCATGCCGCTCTACAGAGCACTAGTGAGACCTCATTTGGAGTATTGTGCTCAGCAGGGCTTTTTTTCTCAGAGAAAAGGTGGTGGAACTCACCCCCCCTCCCCTGGCCACGCCCCTACCCACCCCTAGGACCGCCCCCTAAAACCGCCCCTTTAGAGAACAGGGATGCAAGTAAAATTTGGGGGGGGGGCTATAAAAGTTCAGCCCAGCAAAGAAACGCCCCAGATGGGGATGGCACTGTTAATGGGGGATCTGGGGATGGCACTGTTAATGGGGGATCTGGGGATGGCACTGTTATGGGGTGGAGGATCTGGGGATGGCACTGTTATGGGGGATCTGTGGATGGCATCCACAGATCCCCCATCCTATAACAGTGCCATCCACAGACCCCCCCACCCCATAACAGTGCCATCCACAGACCCCCCCACCCCATAACAGTGCCATCCACAGACCCCCCCACCCCATAACAGTGCCATCCACAGACCCCCCTCCACCCCATAACAGTGCCATCCACAGACCCCCCCATCCTATAACAGTGCCATCCACAGACCCCCCCACCCCATAACAGTGCCATCCACAAACCCCCCCACCCCATAACAGTGCCATCCACAGACCCCCCTCCACCCCATAACAGTGCCATCCACAGACCCCCCCATCCTATAACAGTGCCATCCACAGACCCCCCCCCCACCCCATAACAGTGCCATCCACAGACCCCCCCACCCCATAACAGTGCCATCCACAGACCCCCCCACCCCATAACAGTGCCATCCACAGACCCCCCCACCCCATAACAGTGCCATCCACAGACCCCCCTCCACCCCATAACAGTGCCATCCACAGACCCCCCCATCCTATAACAGTGCCATCCACAGACCCCCCCACCCCATAACAGTGCCATCCACAAACCCCCCCACCCCATAACAGTGCCATCCACAGACCCCCCTCCACCCCATAACAGTGCCATCCACAGACCCCCCCATCCTATAACAGTGCCATCCACAGACCCCCCCCACCCCATAACAGTGCCATCCACAGACCCCCCCATCCTATAACAGTGCCATCCACAGACCCCCCCACCCCATAACAGTGCCATCCACAAACCCCCCCACCCCATAACAGTGCCATCCACAGACCCCCCTCCACCCCATAACAGTGCCATCCACAGACCCCCCCATCCTATAACAGTGCCATCCACAGACCCCCCCCACCCCATAACAGTGCCATCCACAGACCCCCCCATCCTATAACAGTGCCATTCACAGACCCCCCCACCCCATAACAGTGCCATCCACAGACCCCCCCACCCCATAACAGTGCCATCCACAGACCCCCCCCACCCCATAACAGTGCCATCCACAGACCCCCCCACCCCATAACAGTGCCATCCACAACCCCCCCCCACCCCATAACAGTGCCATCCACAGACCCCCCATTGCCGCTCCAGTAGAGACTTATAAAATGTGTAATTAAATGAATAATGATTCATGCTGCCCCCTCTGTAGTATAACTTTCAATATATTGTACTCACAGGGCTACTGTTATCTTAATGCAGGCCGGCCGGGCAGACGAGCGGCAGAGTGACTGACTGACGTCACATGCCTGCCCGGCCTACTTTTTGAATGAAGCAGGCGGCGCAGGCAGTGACGCTGCTGCTCGTCTGCCCGGCCGGCCTGCATTAAGATAACAGTAGCCCTGTGTGTACAATATATTGAAAGTTATACTACAGAGGGGGCAGCATTAATCATTATTCATTTAATTACACATTTTATAAGTCTCTACTGGAGCTGCGGGGCCGGAGCACAGTGAACGTACCGGCCCCCAGCTCCTCCTCCCAGTCCCTCCCCGCTGATACATCGCAGCCTGCGATGTCAAAAGGTGGCGGACTGCCGTTCCGGTGCGTTCCGCCAGAAAAAAAGCCCTGGTGCTCAGTACTGGAGACCATATCTCCAGAAGGATATTGATACTTTGGAGAGAGTTCAGAGAAGAGCTACTAAACTAGTACATGGATTGCAGGATAGAACTTACCAGGAAAAATTAAAGGACCTTAACATGTATAGCTTGGAAGAAAGGCGAGACAGAGGGGATATGATAGAAACTTTTAAATACATAAAGGGAATCAACAAGGTAAAAGAGGAGAGAATATTTAAAAGAAGAAAAACTGCTACAAGAGGACATAGTTTTAGAGGGGCAAAGGTTTAAAAGTAATATCAGGAAGTAATACTTTACTGAGAGAGTAGTGGATGCATGGAATAGCCTTCCTGCAGAAGTGGTAGCTGCAAATACAGTGAAGGAGTTTAAGCATGCATGGGATAGGCATAAGGCCATCCTTCATATAAGATAGGGCCGGGGGCTATCCATAGTATTCAGTATATTGGGCAGACTAGATGGGCCAAATGGTTCTTATCTGCCGACATAATCTATGTTTCTATGTTTCTATGTACTATTAAAATATAAAAATATTTTGTTCAATATGGAGAATGGCGTACCAGAAAAAAGTATCAAAATGGCTGATTCATCCTTTTTTTCATCGCTTTTCTTACCCAAAATAGTTTAATCAAATGTGATCAAAAAGTCACACTCCAAAATGGTATCAATAAAAACTACAGATTCTCCTGCAAAAAATTAGCCTCTACACAGCTCAATAGACAGGTAAGAATATGGAGGTGTAAAAAAAAATTTTTTTCAAGGTTTTAATTTATTTTTACAGTATTTAGACATATGAAACCTATACAGTTTTGCCTTAGGGACAAAACTCCTGTTGAGGAATAGCATTTTTTTCCAATTCCATCCCATTTGGAATTTTTTCCCCACTACATTGTTTGCCATATTAAATGGTGGCATTAGAAAGCAAAACTTGTCCCGCAAAAAAAAGCCCTTATATGGGTACTTGAACGGAAACATAAAACAGTTATGGTTCCAGGAAACAGGTAAGAAAAATGAAAATGCAAAAATGAAAAAAATCTGGCTAAGGCTACATGCACACGAACGTTGTTTGTTTCCGTGTCCATTCCGTTTAGTTTTGCGGATAGGATGCAGACCCATTCATTTCAATGGGTCTGCAAAAAATGTGCTGTCCGCATCAGTTTGTTTGTTCCGTAGCCCCGCAAAAAAAATAGAACATGTCCTATTCTTGTCCATTTTAGGCATTGTTACAATGGATCCGCAAAAAAAAAACGGATGGCATACGGATGTCATCCGTTTTTTTTGCGGATCCGCAATTTGCGGTCATGTGCATGTAGCCTAAGGTTGAGGGAAAGCTTTTGCCTTTTGACTCATTTCAACTTATATTTGTAATCAATGTAATAAATGTGAGAGAGGAGAAAGCCGATTCCAGACTCATCCGACAGCGGCTTATCTCCCTGCTAACAAAAGGATGGTTGAATCCAACATGCCCGATCCTTCTCTGCCCTGATATCAGCCATAAGGGAAAAGATGAGGCCATACTCAATGTTCAGCCAATATACATCTAACGTGGCCAGCTTTATAAATAGCACATGCTAGGTAGTAGGCAGGTGGCCATTTTCCTTTCTTTGTACAGTATATAGGAAAAAAAAATGTAACAATAGATACACTTTAATTAATCATTGTATGGAGCTTGATTATAGCTGCTTTTGCATTATGTGAGAATTATTTCATGTGAGGACTGAGGAGTAGTGATGAGCGGCAGGGGCAATATTTGAATTTGCGATATTTCACGAATATTTGGGCGAATATTCGTCATATATTCGCGGATTCGAGAATTCACTATTATTTTCTTGATTGAGAAAATCGGCAATGTAATATGCACGTATTGCGCGCGCAATACAGGCGTGGGTCACTGTTGCTACATTTTCCAAGCTGCTAGAAGTTTCCTTAGCCTGGAGAAAATGGTTGGCACGGCAGAACAATGCAATCAGTGGCGTTGCAAGGGGGGTGCGGGGGGTGCGGGCCGCACCGGGTGACACCAGTCTGATGGGGTGTCACCCGGCCGCCGGAGGCCCGGACTGACTTACTGCCGAAGTGCAATTTCAATGTGTTACATCATTTCATTAATCACCTTGGTAGGTCTGGCTGCCATGGGTGTCAAACATGCGGCCCGCAATGAATATCTTTGCGGCCCGGCAGTCTAGTATCTCTGAACATGAGCGCGCTGCTATCGGCGCGCTCATGTTCTCTCAGCAGCACGGAGAGAAGGAAGCTGTCCTCCCTCCCCCTGTGCTGCTGCCGCTGCCGCTGCCACCAATGAGAAGAGAGGGGGGGGAGGAGGGGCGGGCGCACTGCGCCACCAATGAAGAGAGAGGGGCGGAGGAGGGGCGGGCGCACTGAGCCACCAATGATAGGACTATTCCCATTTCCCACACAGAGCGGCGCCCAGCGATGTCTCAGCACTCACCATTAGTCCTGGGCGCCGCTCCGTTCGCCTGCAGTGCTCCATTACTGTCTCCTCTCCTGCTCCACATGCTGCTGATTACTATCGGAGCGATGGGAGGAGACATCAGCTTCACTAGTGGGCGTTCCTTCTCCGTGCGCTGCGATTGGACAGCGCTACAGCCAGGAAGAAGGAACGCCCACTAGTGAAGCTGATGTCTCCTCCCATCGCTCCGATAGTAATCAGCAGCATGTGGAGCAGGAGAGGAGACAGTAATGGAGCACTGCAGGCGAACGGAGCGGCTCCCAGGACTAATGGTGAGTGCTGAGACATCGCTGGGCGCCGCTCTGTGTGGCCTGATAGTGAAAGTCAGTCTTTAACACAATACAGGAGGTGGGTGCCGGCAGCAGAATCGCATTGCCGGCACCCTGCCTCTGACAGGGAGCTGCGATCAGAGGCAGTTAACCCCTTAGGTGCCGCACCTGAGGGGTTAACTGCTGATCTGCCAGTACCAGCCTCCTGTATAAAGGGGTAATTTATCATTGGTGGTGCAGTGTGCCCCCCCCTCAACCCCCCATCCCATTAAAATCATTGGTGGCACAGTGCGCCAGCCCCTCTCAACCCCCCCCCAGTATTAAAATCATTGGTGGCAGTGGCCACAGGGACCTCTCCCCTCCCCCTCATTGGTGGTGCAGTGGCAGCTTCTGATCGGTCAGTTACCATGGCAGCCAGGACGCTACAGAAGCCCTGGTTGCCATGGTAACATCCCTGATGCTGTGTGCACAAGGCACAGAGCAGCAGGGACAGTGTGAAGTCCTATTCACCCTGATAGAGCTGAATAGGACAAGGGATGAAAGATCCTAGGTTCTCGCCCCTAAGGCTACTTTCACACTTGCGTTCAAAGCGGATCCGTCTGAGACGGATCCGCTCATATAATGCAGACGGTGGATCCGTTCAGAACGGATCCGTCTGCATTATATTGTAAAAAAAAATTATTATTTTTTTGATGCGGCCCACATAAACTAAAATTTTGTTTTTTTGGCCCATGTTAGCCTTTGAGTTTGACATGCTTGTGTAACACATTGAAATTGCACTTCGGCAGTAAGTCCGGGGGCCTTACATACTATTTAAATTTTACTTACAGTGCGGGCAGCGGCAGCGGGCCTGCGGCTGTACTGCCTACATGTGTGCCGGCTCAGGCCAAAGGAGGCGTCACTGACTGTCAGTGGGGCCGCGGCGGAGGGAGGAGAGGAGGCGGAGCTGCTCTGCCTCTGTCTGCTGTGGCCTGTAAAAGCTGCCCCTCCAGGCTGGCAGCAGAAGAACACAGTGGCACGACTGTTGGAGAAGACACCTTAAGGCAGAGCCAGCTGAGATTGGAGCCAGGACCAGACCGACCCCACTCCAGCCAGACCCCAGTGATATATCAGGTACTGACACTGTAAATGTATTGTAATTGTAACAGAGAGGGGGAGATGGGGGACAAAATGTACAAACATGTCTGTGCCATGGAGCCTGGAGGGGAAGAGAAGAAATGTCTGTGCCACCGACTCCAACATTGTCCCTCATCATGTCACCCCCCCTGATGGTGCAGACTCCAACATTGTCCCCCATTAGGGAGCATAATGGATGGGGGCTGACGGCTGTCATGGGGGGCATGATGGCTGACATGGGGGGCTGATGGCTGACATGGGAGTAATGATGGATGGGTGCTGACGGCTGACATGGGCATGATGGATGGGGTGCTGACATGGGGGGCTGATGGCTGACTGCTGACATGGGGTGCTGACGGCTGATATAAGGTCATGATGGCTGACATGGGGGGCATGATGGATGGGGGCTGACGGCTGACATGGGCATGATGGATGGGGTGCTGACAGCTGACATGGGGGCATGATGGCTGACATGGGGGGCTGATGGCTGACGGCTGACATGGGGTGCTGACGGCTGACATAAGGTCATGATGGCTGACATGGGGGGCATGATGGATGGGGGCTGATGGCTGACATGGGCATTATGGATGGGGTGCTGACGGCTGACATGGGGGCATGATGGCTGACATGGGGGGCTGATGGCTGACATGGGGGGTAATGATGGATGGGGGCTGACATGGGCATGATGGGGTGCTGACGGCGGACATGAGGGCATGATGGCTGACATAGGGGCATGACGGCTGACATGGTGGGGCATGATGGATGGGGGCTGACGGCTGTCATGGGCATGATGGATGGGGTGCTGACGGCTGACATGGGGGCATGATGGCTGACATGGGGGCATGATGGCTGACATGGGGGGCTGATGGCTGACATGGGGGGTAATGATGGATGGGGGCTGACATGGGCATGATGGGGTGCTGACGGCTGACATGGGCATGATGGATGGGGTGCTGACGGCTGATATGGGGGTCTGACCTGAGGTATAATGGAAAATATTGTTTCTTATTATACTCCTCTAAAACCTATGTGAATCTTATAGGGCGAAAAGTACAGTCCTCAAACCAGATTGAAGCAGAGCGAAGATATCAGGACCACACAGAGGAGAAGACAGCTGCTGCAGACAGAACCAGGACCAGGTGAGCTGCGGTTGGCAGGTTGGGGTGACACCAGGTGAGCTGCGGGGCAGGTTGGGGTGACACCATTTTCTACCGCACCGGGTGACACCAGCCCTAGCAACGCCACTGAATGCAATAGCTTTATATGCAGATAGAGTGCTCCAATATATTCGCGATTGCGCAAATCGGCAATTAATGATGCACATATTTTTGCACAATATGTACAACTTCACATTTTAGCAGGTCTGACTACATATAACTGATTGGTGAACTAAATATTGTCGTGACATCACAGCACTATGTCTGTAGCATGTACAGTGCTGCCCATAATTATTCATACCCCTGGCAAATTTAAAGTTACTTTTATTCAACCAGCAAGTAATTTTTTGACAGAAAATTACATAGGTGTCTCCCAAAAGATAATAAGACGATGTACAAGAGGCATTATTGTGGGGGAAAAAACATATCTGAGCTTTTATTTACATTTGAGCAAAAAGTGTCCAGTCCAAAATTATTCATACCCTTCTCAATAATCAATAGAAAAGCCTTTATTGGCTATTACAGCAATCAAACGCTTCCTATAATTGCAGACCAGCTTTTTGCATGTCTCCACAGGTATTTTTGCCCATTCATCTTTAGCAATGAGCTCCAAATCTTTCAGGTTGGAGGGTCTTCTTGCCATCACCCTGATCTTTAGCTCCCTCCACAGATTCTCAATTGGATTCAAGTCTGGACTCTGGCTGGGCCACTCCAAAACGTTAATGTTGTTGTCTGCTAACCATTTCTTCACCACTTTTGCTGTGTGTTTTGGGTCATTGTCATGCTGAAATGTCCACTGCTGCCCAAGGCCAAGTTTCTCTGCAGACGCCTGATGTTGTCGGTGAGAATCCTCATGTATTGCTCTTTTTTCATGGTGCCGTTTACTGTGATTAGGTTCCCTGGTCTATTGGCTGAAAAACACCCCCAAATCATTAGGTTCCCACCACCATGTTTGACAGTGGGATGGTGTTCTTTGGGTTGAAGGCTTCTCCTTTTTTACACCAAATGAAGAAAACATCATTGTGACCAAACAATTACATTTTTGTTTCATCTGACCATAACACAGAAGACCAGAAGTCTTCTTCTTTGTCCAGATGAGCTTTTGCAAAGGCCAAGCAAGCTTTTGTGTGCCTTATCTGGAGAAGTGGCGTCCTCCTTGGTCTGCATTGTGCAGTGTCCATTGGATTGTCTGCCTAGAGACATTGCGACCAGCAGAGCCCAGATTCACCAGGATGGCCTTGGTGGTGATCTTTGGATTCTTTTTCACCTCTCTAACTATCCTCCTGGCAGCACAGGTGTCACTTTTGGCTGCCGACCACGTCCTCTGAGATTTTCCACAGTGCGGAACATCTTGTATTTTTTGCTCAAATGTAAATAAAAGCTGAGAAATGTTTTTTCCCCCACAAAAATGCCTCTTGTACATCGTTTTATTATCTTTTGGGAGACACCGATGTCATTTCCCGTCATAAAATTACTTGCTGGTTGAATAAAAGTAACTTTAAGTCAAAATTTGCCTGGGGTATGAATAATTATGGGCAGCACTGTATGTATGGACAGCAGAACCTATCACACTGCCTAACACCCTGCACTGGAACCTATCAGCTACACTATATCACTATCTTACCAACACTGACTATCTCCCACTATCTGTATTATATATATAAGCTAACTAACTATCTATCTAATGTAATGACACAGCAAAGCACAGAGCACAGCAATGACACTGCTCTCTCTCTCAGAACTGCATAAAACTGCAGAAAATGGCTGCTGGGGAGGTTCTTATATAGTAAGGGGTAGGCAACTTTCCTATTGGTTGCTAGGGATGTTGCTAAGCTCAGACAAAGACATTGCAGCCTTCTCATTGGCCCACAAGCAAGAAGGGAGGGTACTGATGGAAAAAAAATCTAGAATATTCGCAAATACGAATATATAGCACTATATTCTAAATCTTCGCAAATTCTCGAAGTGGCGATATTTGCAATTAAAATTCGCAATTCGAATATTGACGCCCAACATTAGTGAGGAGAAGTGATGAGCGGCAGGGGCAATATTCGAATTTGCAATATTTTAGCGGGTCTAACTACATATTACTGATTGGTGCACTAAGTATTGTTGTGACATCACAGCACTATGTCTGTAACGAGAAGAAATTCGTGGCACACCAGATTAGATTTGATCTAATCTGGTGTGCCACGAATTTTTTCTCTTTGCTACGAGACGTTTCCTCGTCCTCCGTGTGCGGATCTCATTATCCCCAGCACTATGTCTGTAGCATGTATGTATGGACGGCAGAACCTATCACACTACCTAACACCCTGCACTGCAACAGCTACACTATATCAGGATCTAACCTATACTGACTATCTCCCACTAACTATCTGTATTATCTATATATAAGCTAACTAAACTAACTAACTATCTAATGTAATGAGTTTGACACACCAAAGCACACAGGGCCATCTTTAGCACTGGGCAAAAGGGGCAGCTGCCCGGTGTGCTCAGTCTCTGGGTGCGGTGGGCAGTAGCAGGCATACTGGCTAGGGGACGGCCACTCTGCTTTTGCACCCTGCTTCCTCTTTTGCTGTGCGGCTGGTGCTGCGCGACCACCACCTCTTCCTCCGAACTGCACACGTCACTCGCATGACCTTGATTCTATGTGGGGTCTAGGACCTCATCATCCTCCACATCATCTTCCACCCACTCTTCACCCCTGTCCTCCTTGCCGGTCAGCACGTGGCCAAAAGACGCAGCAGTTGGCACCTATGTTTCGTCATCATCATCAGAGCCGTGCTGAGCTGGTCCTCCCATGTCCACATCCTGAAACATAAGTGGTTGGGCATCAGTGCACTTAATCTCTTCCACTTCTGGTGCTAGGTAGATGGCCCACGGAAACCCCGCCAGCGGAGTCATCAAAAAGCATAAGAGAATGCTTCATGACTTGGGGCTTAGACTGCTTGGCTGATTTGCAAGGGGGTGAGGTGAAAGACAGATGCCCATGGGCTGCAGGTGCCAACTCTGGGACCGGGTGGGAGAAAATGTGAATGAACTGAAGGCACTGTCAGCCATCCAGTCTACCACCGCCTCTACTTGTTCTGGCCTCACCATTTGTACACCGGTATTCGGGCCTACAAAATGACGCTGAACGTCCTGTCTCCTACGTGCACCTGAGGAAAGTGTTTCATTTGGGCGTGTAGCTGGCACAGATCGACCACGTCCTATCCCTGCAACAGGAGCTCCACCAGCACCTGCAGCACCACGATCAGGGCCACGTCCTTTATTTGATGCTCTCCTCATTCGTTGAGGTCACACACCGAACTAACAGACAAATTAACTAAATTAATTTCCCTGTCACATATGCAGTGCACGTGTATCTCACACCAAAAATGGGTATATGTCACCCCTCGGACTAACAGAAGGATTAATTATTATATTTCTGTGTCAGGGGTGCAAAGCTGGTGTATTGCACCCACAAAAAATCATTATAGATCACCCACAAAACAAATAGCCAGATTCCTAACACTCTCCCTCCCTTCAGCTGCCTGCTTCCTGTCCCTTCACTATTTAGAGCTGATAGGCGGTGCTACACTTGATCCAGTTTGTATAGAGGCTGGGTCACATGATGCACCGGCCAATCACAGCCATGCAATTACTAGGCATGGCTGTGATTGCTTCTAAGTGCCCACAGCTTAAAAGATTGTCGATTGGTTGCAATGCAGCCTTTCAAAAGCTTTATTAAATGCCCGAACACTGAACTCGAACCCAAACTTTTCCGGCAAAGTTCGGGTTCGGGTCGGGGTACAGGGTAACTGTAAAGTTTGGGTTCGCTCAACACTAGAGGATACGGTTTAGGTCTAAGAAATCTGTTGAACATTGCTGTGGCCTCTGCAGCTTTTCACATAGTGTACGTATCAAAAACACTTTTGTTCTTGATGATTCTTTTTTATTAACCCCATGGTGCAATGACCTGCTTATAAAAAATTGTGCTGGTCATCCCTATGGTTTATAGGACCATAAAGGTCTTCTCATTGCACCCTTGTTAATCGGAGGTTTAAGGGAAAAGTAATTTTGCCCGTTTCAAAAGCCGTAGAGAGATGCATATCATGTTTTACTACAGTTTAGCTACATTTATAACTTGCAATAATTCTTATTCTTTCCGTTAATACTTGAGTTGTAAAGCTTTACAGCCCGTGTCTTTTGGTACATAGGTGTGTTACAGGTTATGATCCTGAAGTAAGGACACCATATATAAAGACTGCTTTAACTTTAAACGACAGAGTTTAGTGCACAGAGAAACGAGCAGTCATTATGGCTGAACTGAAATATTTGGTTTATAGGTCATTAGTAGTTACCTTTTATGGGCCAAACAACTGGTATAGGCTACATGCACATGACCGGATGTGTTTTGCGGTCCGCAAATTGCGGATCCGTTGTTCCGTTGTTAGTTTCCGTTGTGCATCCGCTGTTTATGCGGACCCATTGACTTCAATGGGTCCGCAATCCGTATTTTGCGGACAAGAATAGGACATGTTATATTTTTTTTTGCGGCCAACGGAACGAAGCAACGGATGCGGACAGCATACGGAGTGCTGTCCGCATCTTTTGCGGCCCCATTGAAGTGAATGGGTCCGCATCTAAGCCGCAAAAAATGCGGAACGGATGTGGAATAAAACAACGGTCGTGTGCATGAGGCCATACTTTGTAGATCGAGTACTTAATGGGGGACCATGGCTGAATAAGGGACATTGTGGAGGATCATGCAGGATTGAGCTGGTACTGTATGTTGTTTGCTTAGCATCAAAGGTGTTGTCTCATAAAGACAGCTAGCTCAGTGTTTGCCCCGGTAATCAGCTAATTTCCATGTATTTGCCCTATAATGGACGAGTATTATTGATGCCAGACATTCAAATAAATCGCTCCTCATATAATGAATGGTTGACCTAGGTCCTCCAAAGAGGTAGCCACTTTTAGACGTCACAAGATGTCGGCCACTTCTATGATGTCCATATGCCCTTAGTGAAACAAATATTTCACCTTGCTGATTTGGTTTAAAGTCCATCTACTCTGGCTTTTTTGAATTTCCTCTCACTAAAATTAATCATTCATCCTTCCACTTGCTGAAAACAAAGAATCAAACTACACTCTAACCTACCAACCCCTATCAAAATGTCAACTTCCTCTGTAGGATACAAGACTTTTTTCGAGCTTCACCCTCTTTTGGAACTCCCCTCTTTCCATCCAACGTTCATCAACCCTACAAGCCTTCAACTTCTCACTGAAAATTTCTGTCAAGTGTGATGACAAGTGTAGTAAAGAGTCCCGGTATTCCTCCACCTGACATGTCTAGAGCTGCTTACTTCTTGCATTTATACATTGTTAGCTCATAGGACCTGGACTCCTACCTGATCTTGTACACAATTGTTTTATTTGCCAGCACTGTCTTTTTTAATTATTAAAGGAGCTCTTTGAGACTGGGAAACTCTTTTCATATGGGCCGACTGAGTGCAAGGATTTAAAAAATCAGAGCTCTGGTTCCAATGTTGATCTTTCTTTGCTTTCAGTCCCTGCTGAACCGGAAGTTTGATGTGCTGTCTACACATCACTGCAGCCGGCCAATTAGTGGTATCAGCAGTGATGTGACCACTGCCGCCACTATAGCCACTAATTGGCTGTCAGCAATGACGTGCATGTAGACAGCATGTCAAACTTCCAGTCCAGCAGGGACCAGAAGAAGAGGAGAAGGGAGCTCGGCACTGGAACTGGAGCACCAATGACAAGTGAGTCTTTTTTTTTTTTTTTTTTTTTTTTTACTTGGTTGTATCTGCACAGTTGGAGAACCCCTTAAAGTTTGCTACCCCAATATTTTGCTTTGTAAATCAATACAGTAGTTGTTGCTATTGTTTAGTTTCTAAATGAGCAAGGGTTCATCAAAGTTTTATCACTCTTGGCCAGCATTGTACATTAACCTGTTGGCAGCTGGTTCTTAATACTAAGATCCATAAATGGACAGCACATTGTAAAAGGAGCACATTAATTATCCGTACATTCAATGTAGTAAAAAAAAAATAACTTAGAAATCAGTTGTCGGAGTTTCTGTTTTTTTGTTGTCCCACCACCCAAAAGCAGAATAAAAAGTCACCAAAAACTTGTATGCACCTCAAAATGGTTTTAAGAAAAGCTGCAAGTCACCAAGCAAAAACCTATCCAACAATGGAAAAATAAAATTATTATGGGTTTTTGCAGGCAGTGTTGTTTTATTATGTGTTTTTGCTTTATTTTTTATTGTGTACAGTACAGTAGTAAAACTTATCAAATATTTTTAAAATATGTCCTTGCCATCCTATTGTTTATACTGCACACTCTGATTAAAAATGCTGTAAAAACAAAACCCCAAAAATTAAGTTGGAATTGCTTTTTCTTTTGTTAGGCCACATGCATTGAAGGAAAACATTTTAAAAAGTATGGCTTTTGGAATGCAAAGATGAAAAATGAATAAATAAATAAATAAATTGCTCCATCCTTAAAGGGGTTACACAGCCGTCTAAATGCCTAAGAATTGTGTAAAATAAAAATATAAGAAATACTTACCTTTTTTGATTCATTGCCTCTCCCATTCCAACATTTCTCTGTCCTCAACGCTCTGTGCTTCCCATTCCTTCTTACTTGGGGAATGTGATTTCTCACTGGCTGAGATGGGTCACACTGTGGCCAATGATTGGTTGAGCAGTCACATTTACGATCTATTTTTAAAACATTTTAATCGGCTTGACATTTCTTTTAAAGGGTTTGTCCAGGATTTTGATATTTATGGCTTATACTCAGTATAGATCATCAATATCAGATTGGTGGGGGTCTGCCAATCAACTTTTTAGTTGAAGTACCTCAGGATAGGTCATCAGTATCTGATCGGTGGTGGTCTGACACTTGAGACCCCCGCTGATCAGATATTTGAGAAGGCACTGGCGCTTGCAGTAGAGCCTTGGCCTTCTCGCAGCTTTCCCTAGGCCAGTGACGTACATGTTCATCGGCCTAGGTGTAGCTCAGACCTATAGAAGTGAATGGGACTGAGCACAGTACTAAGCACAACCACTACACAATGTAAGGCACTGTGCTTGGTAAACACAGAGATATTCATGACCACTCCAGAGGATAGGTCCTCGGTATTAAAGTCTTGGAAAACCTTTTTAATGCAAAGACCAGAATTCCATTTTCATCTCATGTTTTCCCCCTTCTATGCACTTTCCATGATTTCTTGGATATCCTATTGTTTTCTAACTATACAGTTCCTCGGGGGAGGAGACCAACTAGAGCAGAGCCCTTTGTTTCCATGCAAAGCAGCTGCTTAGTCTACCAATATAGTATGTATGTCCTTAGCAAATAGGATGCTACATTTTCAAAAAATGAAATGAACCAGTTGATAAAAGGCTTAATATTTGGTTATCTCAATTGGGTTCCAAATAAAAAATGACTTTCTATAAATTACCAATAAGAGTGCAGAAAGTTAATATAGCAATGTTTTATTACAAAAGGGAACTTCTAATCTTTTTTTATAGATGGAATATTAAATTGTTTTTATAAGCTCGCTTGAGGTGAAATTGAATTGCACAGAATGAATGATAGTCAAGGACATTCTACAAATGAGATATTCATTTCAGTAAGAAACTATTCAAGGATTTTTTTTTTTCTTGATGTTTTTATTTAATTTGCTTGGTATCATGAAGATAAGTTTCCCTTTGAGATGTATAAGGAAGTTAAAGATTGATAACAGCTGAATTCACAGAATTGGGTAGAAAGTGACATGAAGATTTAATATCACTCTCTATTTTCATAGATGAAAATATACTGGAGGGGGCTATAGCATGATTAGTGGGGTCTCATAAATCTGCCTCACCGCCCGTTCCCATAAATCAGAAGATATGAACATGGAGTAGCCCATTATAGCATTTAGCTATTAAAGGTCAATTGAAGGTCATTTTATTCATGCTTCATAGAAGAACACATCAAACATGAAAATGGCAGTATAAAATAGGAGGCCTGGACAGCGATTCAATAAATTAGTGCAGCAGCAGATGGAGTTCGGACGGACACGTGTGCATTTTGCATCTTTTTCCATATCCATATGATTTCTCCCCACATATTTACTAAGTGGGTGAGGTCTCCCTGGTGTGATGTCAGCATTGTGTGATGTGCTCTAAGCCAATCAGAAGTCTCTTATGTACTATCCTCCTCTCACATAGCCTCTAGTCTCACAGACAGAGAGATACTGCCGCTACATCCCCATTGCTCCCCCTCCTTGTCTTCCATAAACAACACACAACATCGTTCCCCACTAGGACACTACTAAGTGAAAAAATGGATAATGTTTGGTGGTGGTTGATTCCTACAGAAAAATACTACTTACCTCATCTATTTGATCACGATGGGCCGGCCGCCGCCATCTACATTAAGGATATCGCACAAAATCCTGTGCACGGTGACGTAAGACATCACCACGCCGGCTGATGTGATAACGTCATCGCGGGCCTCACTTGATTTCTACTTACGAAGAAATGCCCTTTGTCACAAACCAAATTTTTTTGTAAAATTTGGCGAAGCAGCTGAATCGAATTTTTGAATACTTCGATCATCTCTAACCATAACCCAACTTTCTGCGAGCGTGGAGATAACAAGTTAAGACACCCGTCACCATAACCTAAGTCTCTGCGAGGACATTCTTCAGGGCAGGGCAGGATAGCTAACCTAAAAGCCTGTATTATGTAGTGGACACCTACAGTCGCAGGTGTCAGCTCAATAGCCATAACAAAGAAGAATTGGGAAAGAGAGAGACTCAGCTAGTTTACCTCTGAGTGGCTTCTAACCAGCCACTTGTCACTGCACCAGCCCTTGCAGTGAGTAAGCCTTGGTGGAGTGAAGCCCTCTCGTGTGAACACCATGACTACCACCCTCATCCTGTTCACTACTAGTCTTATCCTCTCCACACTCCTCCTGGGTTATTTAATAAGTTGGCACTGTGAACAGTATAAATACCTCTGTGCCTATGTAGGAGCCTTTATTGCGCTTCAGCCCACAAGGGTACTAACTTGTTGTTTTGAGACACTTCTGCTCTGTGAAAAGTAATTTGAATTCTTTGGTTGTCTTTTTGCCCCAGAAGGATTACTCTTCTAGTGTTTGAGAATTTTTTTTTTACTTTCAGCATCAGCCATATGAGGGCTTATTTTTCCCAGGCTGAGATGTAGTTTCCATTAATACCATTTTGGAGTTCATATTGATTCACATTATTTTTTGGAGTGAGGAATAGGTGGAAAAAGCAATTCTGCTGTTATTTTTTGAATTTTTTTTAAGGTTTTCACTGTACAATTTACATAAGATAATCACATAAGTTAATCACACAGGATATGATTACATGTGTCCGGGGGTTTGCCACTTTGACAAAAAAAAACAAATTTTTATAGAAAAAAGGTTTATTTTTGGAACTCTGAATTTTTTTTCAACTTTATTAACATTTATTTCATAATTTTTGTTCCTCCAGGGGACTTCACAATGCAACTTATGATATAATGCTTTGGAATACCAAGGCATTATTGTCTGTCAGGAATAAGGAATTATATCTATACCTGACTGTCAGATAATGGCAGGCACCCACCAGGATCACCGGGCACATCTCCTGTGCCCCTGCAATCACTGTGATATAACAGCATGTATATCATGGAGACTTAAAGGGGTTTGTCTCACTTCAGCAAATGGCAGTTATCATGTAGAGAATGTTAATACAAGGCACTTACTAATGTATTGTGATTGTCCATATTGCCCCCTTTGCTGGCTGGATTTGTTTTCCATCACATTATACACTGCTAGTTTCCAGGGGTAATGACCACCTTGCAATCCAGCAGTGGTGGCCGTGCTTGCACACTATAGAAAAAAGTGCCCGATTTTCTGGTGGCAGGGTCTGCGGGAATGCACATAGGATGACACTTTTTTCTGTAGTGTGCAACCATGGCCAGAGCCTAAATTTATATATATATTAGTGTTGATCGAGCATGCTCGGCCGAACACCAGTTGGGCTCCAGCATTGCGATGCTCTGCACATTGCAGTGTTCGGCCGAATACCGCGTGTGCTAGAGCGCGATGCTCGAGTCTCCTCACGGCAGGTAAGTACTGCCACTCACTGTAATGCCGTAGCCATGTTGGTTACTGGCATTACAGTGATTGGCTGGCCGGAACGCATCATCAGGTGCTATAAAGCACCCGATGACACGTGGTTCGGCTAAGCTCAGTATTAGTCAGGGAGAGCTGTGCTGTAGAAGGGACAGATAGTGTAGGGAATTGATTCAATTGAATTTTATTTTTTTGTTAGGCAGGGTTGGTGTTAGAGACCCAAGAGTCCTTTTAAGGACTATTGTTGTGTCTGGCAGCAATATATATTCTTAGCGCAACCTGCGCTAAATAGCTTGCAATTGTTTGGCCGTTGCATACAGCGACATTGTCTGCGCTACATCTCCTGTGTAACGTGTGCGCAGCCTAAAAATATCTGTGACATCCAGTGTACTTTTTCCGTAGACGATGCAGACAGTGACATTACCTGCACTACATCTCCTGTATAACGTTAGCCGCTGGTGAAAGCAGTGACATTACCTGCTCTACATCTCCTGTATAACGTTAGCCGGTGGTGACAGCAGCAACATTACCTGCTCTACATCTCCTGTATAACGTTAGCCGGTGGTGACAGCAGCAACATTACCTGGCTACATCTCCTGTATAACGTTAGCCGGTGGTGACAGCAGCAACAACATTACCTGGCTACATCTCCTGTATAACGTTTGCGCATCCCAAATAGCTGTGACATTCCCTGTAATTTTTTATTAGCAGCAGGTGACAGCAACATTACCTGTACTACATCTTCTGTATAACGTTTGCACATCCTAAATATCAGTGACATTCTGTTTCATTTATTTGCGCATACACTTACAAAACCTGCGCTACTGTACGTGTGACAAACTTACAAGAATATATACCATTTGATATGCAGAAGGCGAGCAGTAAGAACGGGGAAGTGGCCGTGCTGCTGATGGTGCACGCAGAAGCCGTGGCCCTGGGCGTGGTGAAATTGTTCCTGCTGCCAGAGCACAAGAGACACACTCAACCACGATACCCATCTTCATGTCCCTGTTAGCGGTGCAGGACACAACTCTTGAAGTCAGACCAGTGTGAGCAGGTGGTCGGTTGGATTGCAGCAGATAATGCTTCCAGTTGGTAAAGAGCACCACCCTGTCTTCCATAAAATCCAGTCTCAGTAGCCACGAGTCTGGTCAACAAAATCCTCACCCTGATCCTCCTCCCATGGAGAGTCTTGCCAAACAAGTGATCCCACACTCGGATATTCTGAGGAGCTCTTTTCATTGCCAATCCTTGATTTGGGCCTCTCGTAAAGCCCGCTTGAAGAGGGACATAAGGAGATTGTGTGCACTGATGCCCAAACTCTTGAGCATCCACAGTTATAAGAAGATGACGGTGGGGAACGGCAATTAGTGTTTCACAAGGTGGATGATGCAATTAGTGTCTCAAGAGGTTGATGATGAGGATGAGACACAGTTGTCAATAACTGAGGTTGTTTTTAGGTCAACAAGTCAGGAAGATGACCAGAGTGAGGAAGTGGAAGAGGAGGTGGTGGACGATAAAGTCACTGACCCAACCTGGGAAGGTGGCAAGCTGAGAGAGGACAGCAGTACAGAGGGGGAGGGATCCGCAGCACCGCAACAGGCTGGAAGAGGCAGTGGGGTGGCAAAAGGGAGAAGGCGGGCCACACCAAACAGGCCCGCAACTGTTCCCCAGAGCACCCCCTTGTGGCAATCTCCCTTGCCAAAGGGTAGGTGTTCCGCAGTCTGGCACTTTTTTGAGGAAAGTGCAGACGATAAAAGAACTGACATTTGCAACCTGTGCCATACCAAAATGAGCAGGGGCGTGAATACTAGCAACCTCACAACCACCAGCATGATCCGCCACATGGCATCAAAGCACCCTAATAGGTGGGCCGAATGCCTGGGTCCACAATCAATGTCTGTGGGTCACACCACTACCTCCTATTCCCCTGTGTTACGTGCTGGCCAATCCCCTGTCAAAGACGCAGGCCCGGATGCCTCTCACCCTGCACCTGGACCTTCGCGAGCACCATCAGCTAGCACAGCTATTTCTGTGTCCCAGCGCAGCGTACAGTTGTCCATACCCCAGGCCTTAGAACAAAAGTGCAAATACCCAGCCACCCACCCACAGGCCATAGCACTAAATGTGCACCTTTCCAAATTGATGGCCCTGGAAATGTTGCCATTTAGGCTTGTGGACACTGAGGATTTCCGCAGGCTGATGGCTGTGGCCGTCCCTCGTTACCTTAGTCCCCAGCCGCCACTTTTTTGCCCGGTGTGCCGCCCCCACCTTACACCAGCATGTGTTCCATAACATCACCCGCGCCCTGACCAACGCAGTTATTGGGAAAGTCTACTTAACGACTGACACATGGACAAGTGCTTTTGGCCAGGGACGCTACATATTCCTGACAGCACACTATGTGAATGTTGTGGAGGTTAGGAGCGAGTCGTACCCTGGGATAGCACAGGTGCTACCCACGCCAAGGATTGCGGGCCCTACTTCTATCAGGACTTCTGCCACCACCTACATTAGTGGCTGCAACCCTCATGCCTCCTTTATATTCCCCTCTCCCACTTCTCTGGTTGCCAGATATAGAGCTTCCTGCCTGGACTTCTATACTGACCCACTGGAGCTGTGTAGCTGTGATTCCTGGTTGTTGATACAGAGCGTTACCCTCCGGATCCCTGTTGGGCTTTTGTTGTCTGCTGTTGTCGCCCACCTGGGATTATATGTTTTGTCTGTATTGTCTGTCCTCTCCTTGGTGTTTTCCTTTAGTGTTAGTGGTGCAGACTAGTGTTCCCACCGCCCTATTCACTACGTAGGGCTCATCTTAGGGAAAGCCAGGGTTTAGGCACGTGATCGGCGTACGGGTGAGGAACCCGTCTAGGGACGTCAGGGCAGTCAGGTGCCAGCCTCAAGGTGAGTTAGGGGTTACCACCTTTCCCTCTCCCTTGGACAGGGCCTTCCCATTTCCCTCCCTTAGCGTCACGTATGTGATCGGCACGCTGGTCATGATAGGGAGACAAGGGGAACACACAGCAGTTCCAACAGAGGCTAGGCAACACTCTCCAAAGCTTGGGACAGTTTCATGACACCCCGTCAGCAACCTCACCCTGATGCGCAGCCTAGTGTCACAAGGAGAGAAAAGTTTTGGAAGATGGTGAAGGAGTATGTAGCAGACCGTGTCAGCATCCTCAATGATCCCTCTGTGCCTTACAACTATTGGGTTTCCAAGCTGGACATGTGTCACGAACTGGCGCTCTATGCCTTGGAGGTGCTGGCCTGCCCTGCCGCCAGCGTTTTGTCAGATTGGGTATTTAGTGCTGCTGGGGGCATAAGAACTGATAAGTGCATCCGACTGTCAACTGAAAATGCTAACAGGTTGACTCTTATCAAAATAAAGGCCTGGATTTCCCCTGACTTCTCTACTCCACCAGAGGAAAGCGGCTGAACATAAAGGAACTTTAAATGTGGCTTTTATGGTGTATTGAATACACTGTATTCCCATGCACCCCTTCCACCACTAAAAAGGGTATATAGTTAAATCTTCCTTTTCGTCCTCCTCCTCCATCATATCAACATACTTTTAAGGCCGCACTCGCTCCTAATGTTTTAGAGAGTCATCTCAGCAGCAGACCAACAACCAAAAATTTTTCGATGGTCAGCTCAGCAGCAGGCCCTCGCCCATAATTTTTTCCATGGTCAGATCAGCAGCAGGCCCTCGCCCCTAATGTTTTAGAGAGTCAACTCATCAGCAGACCCTCAACAATAATTTTTTCGATGATCATCTCAGCAGCAGGACTTCAACCATAATTTTTTTGATGGTCAGCTCAGCAGCAGGCCCTCAACCTTAATTTTTTCCATGGTCAGATCAGCAGCAGGCACTCGCCCCTAATGTTTTAGAGAGTCAGCTCCGCAGCAGACCCTCACCCATAATGATTTAGATGGTCAGCTTGGCAGCAGGCCTTCGCCCATAATGTTTTAGATGGTCAGCTCGGCAGCAGGCCCTCGCCCCTAATGTTTTAGATAGTCAGATCAGTAGCAGGCACTCGCCCATAATTTTTTCCATGGTCATATCAGCAGCAGGCACTCGCCCCTAATGTTTTAGAAAGTCAGCTCAGCAGCAGATCCTCACCCCTAATGTTTTAGATGGTCAGCTCAGCAGCAGACCATCACCCCTAATGTTTTAGATGGTAGGATCAGCAGCAGGCCCTCGCCCCTAATGTTTTAGAGGGTCACCAGCAGGCCCTTGCTCCTAATGTTTTTTAGGGTCACCAGCAGGCCATCAATCATAATTTTTCAAGAGTGTATATGATGCCCTCCTTCATATGTAATAAAGGGTGTATTGAAGTGCAGATTCCTTGTAATTTTTGGCAGTCCTTTCACTTTGTGCATAGGCTTTATGAGTGTAGGAGTCCCACTACCTGAACTATTGTACCACAATTTGAATGAGGTCCTCCTGTATGTGATGTACAGGTTGTATCGGACTGCCTCTTCCTTGTAATTTTTGACAGCACTTGCACTTTATATACAAGTAAGTATACAGGAAAGAATGTTTCCTAACAATTATTCCTCTAAAATCGATTTTATCTTTGGTTTTGTGCGTATTATTGTCTGTCGTAAAAGTGGCGTACTACTTGGACAACATCGTTCCGAGCAGCGACCTGGGATTCCAAGAAGCATCCAGACATCCTCCCCATGCTGTTCCCAAACCATTTCAGTGGTGTTTCCATCAATTTCTGACCTTTTCATGTGAACCAGACACCCTCCACTCTTCAGAGCAGGAGGTGCCTGGTTTAATGCTTGGGTTCTCCCTTTGACTTCCATTGTGCTCAGGTGCTCGGTAGAGCTCCTGAGCATCCCGAGGTGGCTCCCGAGCATCCCGAGGTGTTCTACTCGAGCACCCGAGCACTTTGGTGCTCGATCAACACTAATATATATATATATTGTGAGAGGTAGCTTCCTTTCAGGGAATCATCCTCACAAATGCGTTCGCAGACAACAGGTTTTAAGGTCCAAACAGTGCATTTATTGTGGCACGCCAGCAAAAGCAAAACAATAAACACCCTCCCATCCAGGCTCTAACTAATAATAATAAAGTCCCTGACTCACCTATTAGGTACAGTTCACACTCTGTGATCTGATGCAGCTTTCCCAGCCAATCACCCACAGCCTCCTGGCTTTAACAAGCTCAATGTCTCTTGTGGGGAATTGGGGCTCAGTAGTCCGCCTGACTATGGCCCTGCGACCCTCCCAGGCGTCGCTTTATCCCCCACCTTCAAGCTTTCTCCCAACCTCCTGGCTGAAACCACACATCCAGAGCCTCTGACAGACTCTGCTTCCAGACTCTGCTTCCACACTCTCCAGGATCCCACTTCCCAGGATCCCACTCTTCCTCTCTCTGAATCTGAGGTTTCTTTTATTCTCAGGTGATTGTGGCACCTGGTATTGCCTCAGGCCTGGGAACTGATGGGGAGGATATGGAAAATCCTGACATACACCTCCCCTAACAGCCATGAGGCCTGTCTCTGCCTCACAATATATATATATATATATATATATATATATACACACACACATTCCCTACGTAAACTTTGTGCAAACGAAGGAGAAGACAAATGGAAGCATTGCCTATAGAAATCATTCAGGGCCTAAAGCACCGTGGAAAATAAAGGCAGCAACCTGAAATGCCAAATGCTCAACATTTATTTTAGCTAGTTTATATCTTAAGGAATAATTAAATCAGACAGGAATAATCATAGATTTGAGCTCTGAAACTTGAAGAATTGTGAAGGCTGCTCTGGTCTATACAGGAAGTGCAGAATTATTAGGCAAGTTGTATTTTTGAGGATTAATTTTATTATTGAACAACTACCATGTTCTCAATGAACCCAAAAAACTCATTAACCCCTTAGTGACCAAGCCTGTTTGGGCCTTTATGACCAAGCGTTTTTCTTTCTTTTTTTATGGTCTCGTTCCAAGAGCTATAACTTTTTTATTTTTTCATCTATATAGCTTTATGAGGGCTTGTTTTTTACGGGACAAGTTGTAGTTTTTAATGGCGCCATTTTGGGGTACACATAACTTTCTGATTAACTTTTATTAACTCTTTCTGGGAGGGAGATGGGGAAAAATAGCAATACTGCCACTGCGTTTTTACATTATACATTTTTTGGCGTTCATTTTTCGGTACAAATAACATACGGTAATATCTTTATTCTCTGGGTCAGTACGATTACAGTGATACTAAATACTTATAATTTTGTTTACGTTTTACTACTTTTTTTGCAATAAAACACCTTTTATTAACCCAAAAAAATATTTTGCATTGCCACTTCACAAGACCCATAACTTTTTTTTATTTTTTTATATGGAATTGTGTGAGGGCTTGATTTTTGAAAGACTACTTGTATTTTTCATTGGTATGATTTTGGAGTAAATTCCGCTTTTTGATCGCTTGTTATTACGTTTTTTTTCGGTGGAAACTAAGAATAAGTTCGAAATTCTGTCTTTTTTATTTTTTATTTTTTACGGCGTTCACCATAGGGGATAATTTATGTAATATTTATGTAGTCCCGGTCGTTACGGACGCGGCAATACTTTTTGCAATTTTTTTCATTGAAAAGCGTATTTTCAATAGAAAAAATGCCTATTTTTTTTATTTTATGGAATTTTTTTTATTTAATAAATGTGTATTTTTTTCTATTTTTTTTACTACTTAATAGTCCCACAAGGGGACTATAATATACAGTATTTTGATTGCTTTTAAAATGTAATGCATTATCTCTATAATGCATTGCATTTCAATAGCAATGCTATTCGAACATTGACCAGCAGGCTGCGCCAGGCTCGGGGCCCTGATCGGAAGTAAGGTAAGCTTCCCAGTACATCAGCACCCCGCGATTGCATTTTCGGGGTGCTGATGGGAGACAGAGGGAGTCCGCTCCCTCTGTCACCACTTTACATGCGGCGGGCGCCATTGCGCCCGGCATGTAAAGGGTTAAACAGCCCGGATCGGCACTCCTGCCATTCCGGGATGTTAGAGCAGGGACCCGGCTCTCATGTGAGAGCCAGGTCCGCGCTCCCCGCTGCACGGGGGAGCCGTGCAGCGCTTAGACTGGGCCGCCGTAAAAACGCGGCGGCCCAGCCTAAGGCCCCTTAGTGACCGCCGTAAAAACACGTATGGGTGGTCACTAAGGGGTTAATATCAAAGCTGAATATTTTTGGAAGTAGTTTTTAGTTTGTTTTTAGTTTTAGCTATTTTAGGGGGATATCTGTGTGTGCAGGTGACTATTACTGTGCATAATTATTAGGCAACTTAACAAAAAACAAATATATACCCATTTCAATTATTTATTTTTACCAGTGAAACCAATATAACATCTCAACATTCACAAATATACATTTCTGACATTCAAAAACAAAACAAAAACAAATCAGTGACTAATATAGCTACCTTTCTTTGCAAGGACACTCAAAAGCCTGCCATCCATGGATTCTGTCAGTGTTTTGATCTGTTCACCATCAACATTGCGTGCAGCAGCAACCACAGCCTCCCAGACACTGTTCAGAGAGGTGTACTGTTTTCCCTCCTTGTAAATCTCACATTTGATGATGGACCACAGGTTCTCAATGGGGTTCAGATCAGGTGAACAAGGAGGCCATGTCATTAGATTTTCTTCTTTTATACCCTTTCTTGCCAGCCACGCTGTGGAGTACTTGGACGCGTGTGATGGAGCATTGTCCTGCATGAAAATCATGTTTTTCTTGAAGGATGCAGACTTCTTCCTGTACCACTGCTTGAAGAAGGTGTCTTCCAGAAACTGGCAGTAGGACTGGGAGTTGAGCTTGACTCCATCCTCAACCCGAAAAGGCCCCACAAGCTCATCTTTGATGATACCAGCCCAAACCAGTACTCCACCTCCACCTTGCTGGCGTCTGAGTCGGACTGGAGCTCTCTGCCCTTTACCAATCCAGCCACGGGCCCATCCATCTGGCCCATCAAGACTCACTCTCATTTCATTTCGTCTTGAGATATTTCTTGGCCCAGTCTTGACGTTTCAGCTTGTGTGTCTTGTTCAGTGGTGGTCGTCTTTCAGCCTTTCTTACCTTGGCCATGTCTCTGAGTATTGCACACCTTGTGCTTTTGGGCACTCCAGTGATGTTGCAGCTCTGAAATATGGCCAAACTGGTGGCAAGTGGCATCTTGGCAGCTGCACGCTTGACTTTTCTCAGTTCATGGGCAGTTATTTTGCACCTTGGTTTTTCCACACGCTTCTTGCGACCCTGTTGACTATTTTGAATGAAACGCTTGATTGTTCGATGATCACGCTTCAGAAGCTTTGCAATTTTAAGAGTGCTGCATCCCTCTGCAAGATATCTCACTATTTTTGACTTTTCTGAGCCTGTCAAGTCCTTCTTTTGACCCATTTTGCCAAAGGAAAGGAAGTTGCCTAATAATTATGCACACCTGATATAGGGTGTTGATGTCATTAGACCACACCCCTTCTCATTACAGAGATGCACATCACCTAATATGCTTAATTGGTAGTAGGCTTTCGAGCCTATACAGCTTGGAGTAAGACAATATGCATAAAGAGGATGATGTGGTTAAAATACTCATTTGCCTAATAATTCTGCACGCAGTGTAATACTAGCTGTAACTCAGTACTAGATTAATTCGGTTTAGAGACTGTGAAACAGTGTTTATGCAATAGAGTTGAGCAAATTGCTCAAAATTCAATACATATTAGAGAGATGAAGGACTTACCATCATTGCGCAAGGTTAGTGGTGTTGGGGGGCTCATGACTCTCGTGTTGGTGAGGACATTTTTTACATGACATATATAGCTGCCCAAATCCGATGCCTGAGCTTTGGAGATGTAGAGATTTCCTGTCTCCTGAGAGATGAAGCGCCGACTGTCTTCAGCCACAAAAGAGGGATATTCATTCAACACCCAACTGTAGGTAATTTCTAGGGGAAAAAATACACATGGATCACATTTTTATACAGAAAGTAGAAAAAAAATTCTGAGAAAAGGATATTTCTAGTAGAGATTTCTTAAATATGGACCAGGAGAAGTAAGGCTAGTTTCTCACACCTGCAGTGTGAATTCCGGTAGGCTGTTTCAGCAGAGAACAGCCTGCTGGAATTCACCGCATCCGGCACTCCCAGATGCAGACGGGATGTCCACTGGCCCCATTAAGAATAATGGGGTCTGGCGGAGATCCGACTTCCTTACGGCAATGTGGAGAATCGATCGGACACAAACTGCTGCATGCTATGGTTCGTGTCCGGCCAATTCCTGGCATTGTCTGCCAGCACAGCCTCCCAGAATTCACATCGGAGGTGTGAAACTAGCCCAGGTTAGATATGAATCTCAAAAGCTTGCAAGATATATAGAAAATTGCTAAAAGCATCCGCCAAAATAGTAGGTAGGAATAGTAGGAATCACAACCTGGATGGCACCAAAAGCACAGGGTGCAAAGGATGCAACAAATGCCACAAAATGCTATAAAAAATATATATATTTAGTTCATTATGCAATAAAAAACCAGCGCATGATAACAGTAACATCTAAGGCTGTTGAAAAAGGCTGTTTTGCTGAAACGCATCATATCTGCCTGAATTTTGTTTATGGCAAAAAATTGAAGATTTATTAGCATTATGAGTGCTGATCCACTTCTTTTTAGATATATGGGCCTGCAACCCAAGATACGAGCACTGCCTTCTTTCAGAGTTGCAACTGATTATTTCTACCTATATCTATGTAAAGACAAGAGCCTAGATGTTTAATGCATGGAATAGAGTATCAAGTAGAAATAAACAAATTGATGTTTCCATTTGGATTTGATTCAGGTTTGGTCGATTCTACCTAAATTACAAAGCCGGGGCGTACCAGACTATGCGACCGCTATGGGGCCCAGGGCAGGAGGGGGCTCAGTTGGGATTGTCTCCTCTTCTACTGGGGGTGAAAACTTGGTCAGGACTCTACCTGCTAAAGTAACAACTTTTAGCAAATGAGGCAGTGGAAAAATAGCCCAAGGATCATTGGAAGGGGTTTAGGCGGAAAGCCTTCTGTCCCATGTCGGGGGCCTGGTTTGATCCTTGCTATGGGGCCCTTACTTCTCTATGTACGCCTTTGATTGAAAGTTCTCCAATTGGCCTGAAAATTTGGGCATGACACCTTGAGGTCTCCTAAGACTAATATTATTTCTCTTTTTTTTTTTCAGAAAAAAAAAGTTATTACTTTTTCTCTCTTTTCCAAAAATTCAGCCAAATCGATTCACCAAAAAGTTAGATTTGGATGCAACTAAATTTTATTACTAAATTCTGACTAAGAGGTGATAGTCTCTGGTCTTGTATTGGACCAGGAATGGTCTTCTTTGAACTAAGACTTCAAGGTGTAAGGAGCAGTATATATGTAGTACAAATAGCTGTATTATTGTACGGTACTGTGGGAAGAAAAGATGCTCTGTGCCTCAGTGCGGCGTCCCGCACTGTCTCTGGCTGCAGAGATCACTCACCCACCAACCGGCGCTGTTGTGACAGATCCTCCAATGACGGTCGGCTGTTCCTGGGAGAATTTGCGGAGTCCAACGCGATTTGGTGTATACTTCGGCGTACTTCATGTTGCCTGGGGTGCCGGGGGCATGGTTCGCGCGTCTGTAGTGTGACGCGGGTGGTCACGTGATCGCGCTCTGAAAAGACATTGAAAAGATCGCGATCACGTGACCACCCGCGTCACACTACAGATGCACGAACCATGCCCCCGACGCCCCAGGAAACACGAGGTACTCCGAAGACTACACCAAATCGCGTTGGACTCCGCAAATTCTCCCAGGAACAGCCGACCGTCATTGGAGGATCTGTCACAATAGCGCCGGTTGGTGGGTAAGTGATCTCTGCAGCCAGAGACAGTACGGGACGCCGCACTGAGGCACAAAGCATCTTTTCTTCCCACAGTACCGTACAATAATACAGCTATTTGTACTACATATATACTGCTCCTTACACCTTGAAGTCTTAGTTCAAAGAAGACCATTCCTGGTCCAATACAAGACCAGAGACTATCACCGCATATCTTTATTCGATTTTTGAAAGACTATCCCACAAACAGGAGCATTATTATAAAAGGCGCATCATCCATTGCATCTAATCTTTTACCTAGTGGCTATTATCCTTTTTTTTTTTTTACTTTTTATTGTTTATTTTTACTCCAAAGGACATTTTCATTGACTCTCATCTTTGGACTATTGATCCTATTTATCTCATATTTTACTACCAGCATTTATATACTTTTTAATATATATTTTTTTAATTATTCTATCATTACAACATTATTTAAATACTATAAATAAACTAAAATAGATTGACCCATATAAGAGTGTGCCTGCTTGTCTCTTTACTTCCCTATTCACTAAGTGCACCTCAGCTTTTCATTGATGGTCCCACTGTTCCATATATGTACTGAAGCTCTCATTTGTTAAAAGAAAATGAAAGTCTTTTTCTCAGGAATGCTGCAACCAATTTTCAAAAGACAGGTATCTTTTTAATCAGGATGATCAGCCCTTTCAGGCTATATGACAAGTTCTCTTTATGTTGAGTGACTCAAGTCACATGAGGGAACCTGCATGTAATTCAAGTTTTGGAACCAAATTTTCTTCCTCCATAGGAGGTGTCAGGGTTGACTCTAGGTTTATATCAGGCCTTGGGAGTCAAAAGTCTCAGGACAACCTTTTATTCTAGAAATGAAAGGGAAAATTTTATATCTGAGCAAGTAATGGGTGAGAGGGCCTATCTTTTAGACTTTTTAGCCTGGAATATGGCCACCATCTTGAAAGATGCCATATTGGATCAAGGTGCAATTTTTTTTAAAGGGAAGGGGTTCATGTAGCATATCAATGAAGACCAGATTTTTTTTTCAGAAATAGATTGCAATATCACTTGTGGTTCAAAAGTTATCAACACAGAAAGTTCAAAACTTCAAAGTTCAAAGTTCTGTGCCCAGCAGTGGGACAACACATTGAACATGTCAAATAGTTGTGCATCATAGGGAACGTTCCCGGTTTTTGTTGCAACTTTCTGTGCTTATAGGGCCCCTCACCCATCAACAACCAAAGAGATAAATACAGCACCCATTGTGGAGAGAGTGAACACCCCACCTGGAGCAATGTCCAATGGTCCTTGAGGAATCAATAGTAGGAAATGGAGGCAGCACTCAAAAATGATGATCAAAAAGTGTTCCTTTAACCCATACGTGGCAGTCCAATTACATGTTTGTAATTGGACTGCCACATATGGATCAAAGGAACACTTTTTGGTCATTTTTGGGTGCTGCACCCTCATCCATTACTTGCTGGGGTATTCAGATATTTCATTTTCCCTTTAATTTCTATAATAAAAGGATGTCCTGAGAATTTTGACTCGCCCTGCAGAGGCGCAGGGCAGTGGCATGACAAATATTGAGCATGCCGGCTTAGGGAGATCACCATGGATCTCCCTAAGCCGGCTTTGGCTTAGCTTTCACCCAGGCTTGCTTGTTGCTGATGTTGACCTGTGGATGTTCATCTAATAATTTCTTCTAATACTCTAAAAACAAACATGTCAACCACTTTTCATTATTTGGCACCAATTTTTTTTTTCTATCAAGTTTAAAAGCATTTATATTTGATCTTTTTTTCCGGGATGTTATTCATATCGTTGAGAGTAACTGACATCACACCCAGCAACAACCTAAATTGCGACTTTTATATTTTAATTTTCTCATTTTGTTAGAAAATTTATTTTCTCCAAATTGTGCTATTTTTCCTGTTCCAATGAGGACATTTCAGCAACAGGCAGCAAGTCATATGATGTATTTGAAAAGAAATCCTTCCCTCTTGCTGCTCAGCTTTCTAAAATGAAAATTTAAGCATGTGGTGGTGTCAACATATAAAGACTTCTTCATTCAAAGGAAAAAAGAAAAGCAAGACAATAAAATCAGCACGGAGCTCCGCATTAGTATTCTGAGAAGAGAAGAGATGAACTTATTTTGCTGACGAGGACTACTGTTATTTACAAACTTTTGGTTCCGGAGAGTTTAAAACATTATAAAGAATGTAAAGCTGACATTTTTCTCCATGAAAGAACATTCTTGTTTACAAAATTGTCTCCGCGGAGCCCTCGATCTGGTTTATGAAGGTCATTTTTAAACCCTTTAAAAATATCGGCGTTATTTCCATTTATATGAAGGTTTTACTGCATTGTGTAAATAAAAGCCTTAAAGTGTTTGGCGGTAAGCACACAATGGAAAAACAAAGCTCCTAATAAAATTAATCATGAGGAAATTTTTGACAAAACAGTCGCACTCTGAAGTGTAGGGGTGGTGGTAGGGCAATTTTTTTTAAAGGAGTTTTTCAGGCTCCTAATATTGATGATCTATTCTTCACCCATTCTGGACATTAGAGATCAGCGAATTTTTCAAAAGTTTGATTCCACTGATTCGACGAATTTTACCCCAAAAATTTGCTTTGTGACTAATTACTTCACAACGAAGCGCATTTTTTTGTAAGTATTGGGTGCAATGACACTGTCATTGTACCCCTCAGATGCCACGTTCATACCTAATCGCGGCATCTGAGTTTAAAAACAGTGTGAAATGAACATTAAAAAAATTCAATCAAATTTACCGCGTCTATTTACTTGCGACGGGCCAGCCGCCGCCATCTTGCTTAAAGATCTGGCGCGAAATCTCGCGCGGGACGAAATTACGTCATCACGCCGGCCGACGTGGTGACGTCATACATCAACACGCACGGGATTCCGGCCAAGATCTTCAATCAAGATGGCGGATGGTGGCCCATCGCTAGCAAATGAAGGAGGTAAAAAAGATTTTTTTCATTTTTTATACTATTTCAGGTTAAATCAATTCACTTACACGAAGCACGAGGAAATTCGGCTTCAGGGGGAATCGAATTTATCCTGAAATTCGGATTGAATTCCACTTCGCTCATCTCTACTGGACATTCATGTACGGCAGATGTCCAGACTTTAAAGATGGCAACCGTTCAGGAGCTGAGCAGGCCAGGTGCCTGTTTTACATAGCAGATACCCGCAGGCAAAATCTGTGATAGGCAATAAAGCCGATCATGGACATTTAATCCCCGAGGGGTGAAATCTCATGCTCTGTAGAAGTAACTAGGGAAAATATTTATGGATGTCAGAATATGGCCATGCAAAGAAAGACTCATTTTTTCCCCCAACATTTTTTAAAACACAATAAAAACTATACATATGTGGTATATTTTTTTTTATTCCTAATGGGTTTAAAACTTAAAGAAGCTCTACCACAAAAAATGTCATTCTTTTGCTATTTAGCAAAAAATATATGATATAAATTGTAATGAAGGCAATCTTTCCGGTGGCTGTAGTTTTTATCTTCTCACTTCTGGTTCTCAGCTGTGTCATGTGACCGACACTCTGACTCTCCAACTGACATAGCGTCTTATGTGCAGACAGGAAGTCAGTTTCTCTATTCTTTCCTATGACAGCCTTGATGTTAGTCCAATAGGAATGAATAATAAAACTTGCTTCCTTCGCACCTTCTTTTGGATCGAGCTTTAAACCTATGCTGTACATTTACATTAGCATGTGCTTGAAGCCCAGGACCCCACATGGTACATTAGTATTTTTTCAGGTATATCTAATCGACTCTGCCTTAGGATACGGCCACATCGAGTGGCCGTACTGCGGGCAGGTTGCGGCTATGCTGCGGTGAAGAAAAAATAAAAATTGTAGCAGCGCAACGAAAAAATAGAGGTAAAAACCGTTCCTTACTGTGGTGGTGCCCGCCGTGTCAGAAGCCAGTCTCAAACTTCCCCAACTTCAGATGCATTTGTAAAAGAAACCGCAGCACTCTCCAGTCTTGATTCTTTCAAAAATGTATTCACCAACACTTTGCGACGTTTCGACCTGTGTGGTCTTTCTCAAGCAACAGTTGCTTGAGAAAGACCACACAGGTCGAAACGTCGCAAAGTGTTGGTGAATAAATTTTTGAAAGAATCAAGACTGGAGAGCGCTGCGGTTTCTTTTAAAAATGTATGCTGCGGTGAAGAACCGCGTGACCAGTTAACTCGTAGTTGCCTTTTATTTAATAAAGATGACCGCACTGTATAGTCCTTCTTCATTGTTTATGGACGTGCGGCACCTTTAAACAGGGGCTGTTGCTGGTATGGGGTTTGGCTGGTTAGGTGGGGGCACTGTATGCATATTATTGCTGTTCTTCCCTGCAATCTCCTGCAGGTTATTTGACAGTAAACATGGAAATGCACTTCTCCAACCCCAGCGCTCTCCAGTCCTACAGGAGCCCTTCTTCTGTCATCTGCTTCAACCTATTAGTACATGACGTCAAAAATATTTGTCACAACGTAAATTGGGATGTTTTCCACGTCTGATTTGTGTGAACTGCTGTTGTATGAGTAAGGGTCCACAAAAAATACGGATGACGTCCGTGTGCATTCCGTATTTTTCGGAATGGAACAGCTGGCCCCTCATAGAACTGTACTATCCTTGTCCGTAATGCGGACAATAATAGGACATGTTCTATTTTTTTGTGGAACGGAAATACGGACATACGGAAACGGAATGCACACGGAGTAACTTCAGTTTTTTTTGGGGACCCATTGAAGTGAATGCTTCCACATACGATCCGCAAAATAAACATATGATTCTGACCATGTCATTTATTTGCTCTCTTGTAACTTGTGGTATGTGGGAGAAACATCCCTTCATCTCAAAACCTGATTGAACCAGCACCGTTATACCATTCAGAAAAAAGTCTGGGTTTACTGTTTCCAAAACATTTTTAATGGAGTTTAAACATAGTGAGAATCAATTATGTTTCTGCATTATTGACCATGTTCCGCAGTTTAGGAGAGATGGTGATAGATCCAGGCATGGAATTCAGCCAGTTCCCTCAGATTCTCCAGATCCGGTTGTTAAAATCACAGCCGGATCGGAGAACCGTGTTTCCGGCTGAAACCCGATCCGGCATTCTGGCGGCGGCACCTGGAGATGAGCGTTCCCATTCCATAGTTTAGCTCCTTAGGCTTTTTAAAAGCTGGGTGGTATGTGTGTGTAGTGTATATATATATTGTGTATTTATGTGTGTTGCATATATATGGTGTATACAGTCAGGTCCATAAATATTGGGACATCGACACAATCCTAGCATTTTTGGCTCTATACACCACCAAAATGGATTTGAAATGAAACAAACAAGATGTGCTTTAACTGCAGACTGTCAGCTTTAATTTCAGGGTATTTACATGCAAATCAGGTGAACAGTGTAGGAATTACAACAGGAAGGCCAGATTAGAGTTTGCCAAACGACATCTAAAAAAGCCTTCACAGTTCTGGAACAACATCCTATGGACAGATGAGACCAAGATCAACTTGTACCAGAGAGATGGGAAGAGAAGAGTATGGAGAAGGAAAGGAACTGCTCATGATCCTAAGCATACCACCTCATCAGTGAAGCATGGTGGTGGTAGTGTCATGGTGTGGGCATGTATGGCTGCCAATGGAACTGGTTCTCTTGTATTTATTGATGATGTGACTGCTGACAAAAGCAGCAGGATGAATTCTGAAGTGTTTCGGGCAATATTATCTGCTCATATTCAGCCAAATGCTTCAGAACTCATTGGACGGTGCTTCACAGTGCAGAGGGACAATGACCCAAAGCATACTGCAAAAGCAAGCAAAGAGTTTTTTAAGGGAAAGAAGTGGAATGTTATGCAATGATCAAGTCAATCACCTGACCTGAATCCGATTGAACATGCATTTCACTTGCTGAAGACAAAACTGAAGGGAAAATGCCCCAAGAACAAGCAGGAACTGAAGACAGTTGCAGTAGAGGCCGGGCAGAGCATCACCAGGGATGAAACCCAGCGTCTGGTGATGTCTATGCGTTCCAAACTTCAGGCTGTAATTGACTGCAAATGATTTGCAACCAAGTATTAAAAAGTGAAAGTTTGATTTTTGATTATTATTCTGTCCCATTACTTTTGGTCCCTTAACAAGTGGGAGGCACATATGCAAACTGTTGTAATTCCTACACCATTCACCAGATTTGGATGTAAATACCCTCAAATTAAAGCTGACAGTCTGCAGTTAAAGCACATCTTGTTAGTTTCATTTCAAATCCATTGTGGTGGTGTATAGAGCCAAAAATGTTAGCATTGTGTTAATGGCCCAATATTTATGGACCTGACTGTATGTGATGTATAGAAGAAATAAACTTGCGGCACTCACCAGATTTCTTTGCAGCTTGTTTATTCAAGTTTAAAACATGGTCGCTGGAGCGGGCACTCACTTAGCTACAGACGACAGCCGTTTCGCGCTATCCGCGCTTCTCGAAACAGCCGTCACCTGTAGCTGAGCGAGTGCGTGGGATTCCCACTTGGCGAGTCTGCCTCTTATTCATCATACAGGGCTACATTATTTGCACATGTATGTACATAGGTGTTACTTATTTATAATTATCTGTGATTTAGATTATTATGGGTTTTTACTGTGACGATCATGTACTAATTTTTTATTTTCTATACTCTTATGTTTTTAATTATGCGACACACTGTGATTATTATGAGCTTATATTGGTTCTTGGTGCTATCATTGTTATGATGTATAATTATGTTGTTTGATGTGTGATTAATTGCACATGCACTTTTGTGTGTGTGTGTGTGTCGTGGCCAAAAGTTTTGAGAATTACATAAAAATTGGAAAAGTTTTTATAATAGAAATTTGCATATACTCCAGAATGTTATGAAGAGTGATCAGATGAATTGCATAGTCCTTCTTTGCCATGAAAATTAACTTAATCCCAAAAAAAACCCTTTCCACTGCATTTCATTGCTGTCATTAAAGGACCTGCTGAGATCATTTCAGTAATCGTCTTGTTAACTCAGGTGAGAATGTTGACGAGCACAAGGCTTGAGATCATTATGTCAGGCTGATTGGGTTAAAATCGCAGACTTGACATGTTAAAAGGAGGGTGATGCTTGAAATCATTGTTCTTCCACTGTTAACCATGGTGACCTGCAAAGAAACGTGTGCAGCCATCATTGCGTTGCATAAAAATGGCTTCACAGGCAAGGATATTGTGGCTACTAAGATTGCACCTAAATCAACAATTTATAGGATCATCAAGAACTTCAAGGAAAGAGGTTCAATTCTTGTTAAGAAGGCTTCAGGGCGTCCAAGAAAGTCCAGCAAGCGCCAGGATCGTCTCCTAAAGAGGATTCAGCTGCGGGATCGGAGTGCCACCAGTGCAGAGCTTGCTCAGGAATGGCAGCAGGCAGGTGTGAGCGCATCTGCACGCACAGTGAGGCGAAGACTTTTGGAAGATGGCCTGGTGTCAAGAAGCCACTTCTCTCCAAAAAAAAAATCAGGGACAGATTGATCTTCTGCAGAAAGTATGGTGAATGGACTGCTGAGGACTGGGGTAAAGTCATATTCTCTGATGAAGCCTCTTTCCGATTGTTTGGGGCATCTGGAAAAAGGCTTGTCCGGAGAAGAAAAGGTGAGCGCTACCATCAGTCCTGTGTCATGCCAACAGTAAAGCATCCTGAGACCATTCATGTGTGGGGTTGCTTCTCATCCAAGGGAGTGTGCTCACTCACAATTTTGCCCAAAAACACAGTCATGAATAAAGAATGGTACCAAAACACCCTCCAACAGCAACTTCTTCCAACAATCCAACAACAGTTTGGTGAAGAACAATGCATTTTCCAGCACGATGGAGCACCGTGCCATAAGGCAAAAGTGATAACTAAGTGGCTCGGGGACCAAAATGTTGACATTTTGGGTCCATGGCCTGGAAACTCCCCAGATCTTAATCCCATTGAGAACTTGTGGTCAATCCTCAAGAGGCGGGTGGACAAACAAAAACCCACTAATTCTGACAAACTCCAAGAAGTGATTATGAAAGAATGGGTTGCTATCAGTCAGGAATTGGCCCAGAAGTTGATTGAGAGCATGCCCAGTCGAATTGCAGAGGTCCTGAAAAAGAAGGGCCAACACTGCAAATACTGACTCTTTGCATAAATGTCATGTAATTGTCGATAGAAGCCTTTGAAACGTATGAAGTGCGTGTAATTATATTTCACTACATCACAGAAACAACTGAAACAAAGATCTAAAAGCAGTTTAGCAGCAAACTTTGTGAAAACTAATATTTGTGTCATTCTCAAAACTTTTGGCCACGACTATATATATATATATATATATATATATATATATATATATATATACAGTATATAGATATAAAGAGAGAGAGATGGTTTTGTCATACCCACTTTGCTTGAGAAAGACTCTAGTATTGAAACGTTATGTCCACATGGGTGAAAAAAAGTTTTTTCAACTTATTATATTTTTCTGCCTTTTTGCATTTTTACCTACTGGGAAACTGGAAAACAGTCTAGTCCCTTTGGGCTAGCACCTCTTTCTTTTCCACTTTATTTATACTTTTGTCTGGTGCTGCCATTTTGCATATGTGTAGATAGATAGATAGATGTCATGAGATTTTAGTCCTATAAGTTAAACATATGCCCATGTCCGTACTAATAACATGAATCCTAAACTGGCCTTATTAAACCTGCTTGTGGCTCTATTAGCCCAAAAAACAGGTTTTTATAACCGGTTAATCGCCTACCTAAGGTGCCCAAGGGGACGTCAGTTAATACAGGGTGCCCGGCCGTCTGGTGCCCAGCGCCTCCTTCCCAGTCTTAATTGCCACCCTCCCTGTCTACAGTGCCGCCTTCCTCACCTCAGCACCGCCTCTGCCAGATCCGGCGCCTGCGCACTATGCTCAGCCTGATGCGCCGCGGACTCCTGGCAGCGGCTTCGTTGGGTGAAGTGCGCATGACAGAATCCCTTTAAGAAGAGCAGGAGAGCATAAACAGATATGCATGTTGGTCTAACATGAAGACAAATTGATAATATAGACATGGATGGATAAAAGATAGCTAGATAGATACGTAGATAAATTGATGGTTATGATATACATAGATAGATAGATAGATAGATAGATAGATTTTATGTAAGTGATGGTCTAGTCTGGTGCAGTGATATTGTTATAACAAAGGAAAAAGTCAGCGTGAAATAATCTACAAAAAAAGAAAAAGGTCGTTCATGAGTTTTAATTGCTCTTTCATCTGCTCAGGCTCTATTCTCGTGTGTCCTATCTGATTTTGCAGCACTTGTTGAGTTTTAGTAATGAGTGGCGGCATAATGAAACTGTGACCCTAAAATAGATACCTGTCTCTGAGGCCACTTGATTCCCGGCAATATTGTAGATTAATTGCTCATGCTCAGAATGTTTTCACTTTCCCCCATTCATATTACCGCCTCTCAGGAAGCGCGGTAATGATTAATCCTGCAGCTCTTCGCTATTGACTTTAATACTTTAGAATAAAATGTAAGGAACTGTAAATTGAGTTCAGCTTATGAAACAATGACGGCACCTTCAAAACAAGGAGCAGCTACATTTGAAGGAAGCCATTAAATTTTGGAGGGTGAGCAGAGGTCACTTTAACAGCTTTTTAAAAACTCTACATTATGAATTTGTGCACTAAGGTGTTGGAAACACAATGTCTCCCAGCAGGGTTTGCATAGAGATATCACTTTTAGGCTTCTTTCACAAATACTTTTTTGTGGCATTTCTTTGGGCTCTGAACGGCTCCGTGAATTTCATGCAGGGTTATTTGGGGGTTATTTTTCCATTCAACCATATTGGCATGGCTTGTTTTTTTTTTAAAAAAGGTGTGTTTTTTCCTATGGAAAAGTCTAAGGGGAGAGGTCTATAGAAATGTCATACCCAGTACATGCTAGGATTTAAAAAAAAAAATACCCAAAAAATGCATTAGAAGTCACCACAGTTTGTAGCACGGTTCATAATACCCCATTGACTTACACAGAGTCGGACTAAAGTCCCTTGGGTCCACATTCTGCGTATACAGGACCTTAAAGGAGTTGGCTCATGTGGGATATTGATGGCAAACCCCTGGGACCTGTTCCTATCTGGAGAATGGGGCCCCCTAAAGTAAAAAAAAAAAAACTACTGCACATGAGCAGCATGCTCTGCCTTTATCACTATGGGCGTACAGAAAATAGCCAACTGAGTGTGTTTGACTATTTTCGGAAGTTCTGTAGCGGTGAATAAATAATACCGTACACTGCATGGCCATCGCCGCTATTTTTAGAATTCCCCGTATCTGTGAGCAGAGGATGGGGAGTAACACTTGTAGAGAAGGTACAATAAAATATGACCATAAAAACCCGCGCTTACTCATGAACATCTATCTTTTTCTTTGTGGGGGATGTTTCTGCTAATATCTGCTAGATGCCGGTTTTGGTATTTCAAACCTACTGATACCTATTGTGCCAGATAAAGTACAAAGCTCTCACCAAAAAAAAAAGATTATGCCTTTTATAAAAGCATATAGTTGTTAGTACAATGTTCCAAAGTGCTCAAAGATATTCTACTGCCGTCACTTGCCTTATTTATGTGTATATTTGACGGCAGTAGAATATCTTTGAGCACTTTGGAACATTGTACTAACAACTATATGCTTTTATAAAAGGCATAATCTTTTTTTTTTGGTGGGAGCTCTGTACTTTATCTGGCACAATAGGTATCAGTAGGTTTGAAATACCAAAACCGGCATCTAGCAGATATTAGCAGAAACATCCCCCACAAAGAAAAAGATAGGTGTTTATTAATAAGCGCAGGGTTTTTATGGTTACTGTATTTTCCTGCTTATAAGACTACTTTTTAACACATGAAAATCTTCTTAAGAGCCAGGGGTCGTCTTATACGCCGGGTGTCGTCTTATATGCCGGTATACGGCGTGCTGAGACTTACTTCCTAGCCGGACTGGAGGCTAGCTGAGCCACCGTGCGTTGCATCCCGGCCAGCCACTCCTGAAGCAGCCCCCTCTCCCTCCTCTCAGTGGTTTTCTCATGCCGGCAGTATCACATTTCGTACTACCGCTCAGATCGTCTTGAAGACAGGCTTTGTATGCAGTGTGCACAGAAAATACCGGTACATCGCTTGCCGTGATTGGCTGGTTGTTGTATACTGGGTTGGATTGGCGATTCTGAGGGAAAGCAGGGGGAGCAGGAGCATCTGCACTTCAGCCAATTCTAATGTTGGAACAGCGGATCTCTAGTGAAGTTTGGTGTGCATCTTATCTGTGGTGAAAAAACAGAGTCTATCTGGGGAGCAGATACATGTGGTGGTGAATACAGTACAGCACCAGTATCTGTACATACAGTACAGCACCAGTATCTTTACATACCGTACAGCACCAGTATCTGTACATACAGTACAGCACCAGTATCTTTACATACAGTACAGCACCAGTATCTGTACATACAGTACAGCACCAGTATCTGTACATACAGTACAGCACCAGTATCTGTACATACAGTACAGCACCAGTATCTATATCGGTTCATACAGTACAGCACCAGTATCTGTACCGGTTCATACAGTACAGCACCAGTATCTGTACCGGTTCATACAGTACAGCACTAGTACATACAGTACAGCACCAGTATCTGTACCGGTTCATACAGTACAGCACTAGTACATACAGTACAGCACCAGTATCTGTACCGGTTCATACAGTACAGCACCAGTATCTGTACCGGTTCATACAGTACAGCACCAGTATCTGTACCGGTTCATACAGTACAGCACTAGTACATACAGTACAGCACCAGTATCTGTACCGGTTCATACAGTACAGCACTAGTACATACAGTACAGCACCAGTATCTGTACCGGTTCATACAGTACAGCACTAGTACATACAGTACAGCACCAGTATCTGTACCGGTTCATACAGTACAGCACCAGTTCATACAGTACAGTATACAAATGGCTAACAGTTAAGACCCCATCATGGCTCTACCAGCAAAAAGAAAGAAATATGAAGCCAGTTTCAAACTTATTATGCCATGGAACATAATAACTGCCCTGCTGCAAGACAATATGGAGTAACAGAAAAGATGATTCGGGACTGGAAAGCAAATGAAAAAGCATTAAAGAGTATGCCAAGGGGTAAGTGTGCATTAAGAAGAGGCACCCCACATTGGCCAGAACTCAAAAACATGTAGCAGACATGGTGAAGGAGCATCGCCAAAACGGTTATGTAGTGACACGAAATAAAATACGTTTGTTTGCACTTCATTGGCCAAATCTAACCCAGATCACAGCAACAGATTTAAGGCCACTGTATCCTGGTGTACTAGATTCTTGGAAAGGCATAATATGGTACTGGGGCAAAAGACGAAAATTGCACAACAATTACCTGCAGATAACCTGCAAGTAAATAGCGTTGGAGGGGTAGTCTTATATGCCGAGTATAGCCCAAACCCTATATTTTAACTGGAAATGTTGGGGATCGTCTTATACACCCAGTCGTCTTATACGCCGGAAAATACGGATATATATTATTGTATATTCATCACATTAAGTACGGGCAGGTTACTTGCACTAACCCACCAGCTACACAGTTAAACATTTCATACTGATAGGTCATTTGAAACAGCACACTCAAAATCAGTGATGAGCGGTAGGGGCAATATTCGAATTCACAATATTTTGCGAATATTTGGGCGAATATTCGTCATATATTTGAGAATTCGTGGACTCCAGTCATTATTTTCTTGATTGTGAAAATCTGTATGAGCTATAGATTTTCTATGGACTGGGGGCTCCAGACGAGGCAAATAAATTAGTCAAGCAATTTAAGCAGGGAGGCATCATGACTTCAGATGGAAAAAAATGACGAATATTCTAAAAAACTAATATATAGCACTATTTTCAATATAGTGCTATATATTCCTTTTTGACACACGCCTGTATTGATCACTTAATATTCGCATATTACACGATCATTACATTGCCGATTTTTCGAGTAAAAAAATAGAATATAACGAATATTCGAATTCGCAAATTTTCGTCAAATATTCGAGAAAATATTTGCAAAATATCGCGAATTCTAATATGACCCCTGCCGCTCATCACTATTGCTTAGGGTACTTTCACACTAGCGTTTTTCTTTTCCGGCGCTGAGTTACGTCCTAGGGGCTCAAATCCGGAAAATAACTGATCAGTTTTATCCTAATGCATTCTGAATGTAGAGTCAGTCCTTCAGGATGCATCAGGATGTCTTCAGTTCAGTCTTTTTGACTGATCAGGCTTTTCAGAAAAACGTAGCATGTTGTATTTTTACCTCCGGCCAAAAATCCTGAACACTTTGACTGAACGCCGGATCCGGTCTTTTTCCCATTGACTTGCATTAACGCCGGATCCGGCGCCGTGTGTTCCGTCAAACCGGATCCGGCTTTTGCATGTTAAACCCGAAAAATGTGAAAGAAATGTTAAAGTCCATAAATGGCGGATCCGTTTTTTCCAATGCAATTTTTCATTGTGATCAAAATCCTGATCAGGATTCAAATATAATCCGTTTTCACACGTTTTTCCGGATCCGGCGGGCAGTTTCGTTGACGGAATTGAACGCCGGATTCAAACAACGCTAGTGTGAAAGTAGCCTTACAAGCTCAAATACAATATATGATTTTTTTAAAAAAGGCAAAATTTTCATGAATAGGAAAGTTTGCCAAAAATGAAGAATCTCTTCGTACGGATCTCTCCTTTTTTTTCTCCATGCAGCGTTCCAATCAGGAGATAAAATATATTTCTTTGAGCTGTCAGAGATTTCATGGACTCTGTAACAATATGTCCTGTCCCAAGAGAAGTATGAATAAAATATATGTATTCAAATGTGTTCCCAGTTTCGGAAATATACCAGAGCAGCTTCTCATTCAGCCGTGAATCTGAAATTTATGATCATATTTATTCTATTTAAAGTATAGCCAGTAATATGTAAATTTACTGTACTGAACCTAAGGAGAGAAACAATCGCATTTCTCTATAGATTTTCTACTTCAAGATGAAATAATGACTCGAGTTTAACGCAAAATAAATAAGTAAATGAAAAAGAAAATAAGCATATAAAGTTAAAAAAAACAAAAATGTGTTTTAGAGTTGACAGTTCTTTCATATGGTTGCATAGACAATAGTTAATTAACACAATTGACTCTAAAATTAGAATGGACTTAAAATAAATAAAAAAGCTAAATTATTATTTGGAACATAGTTATTCTGAATAAAACTGAAAAACAAATCCTCCTTTAAAATCCACATTCTCTCCTGTGATTATACTTCTCTCGTTTTATCATTGAAATTGAGAAATAGATAAAATATTCTTCTCAGTGTGTCCCAGGAAAGAGGCCATGTTCCCCTGCCCACACTCCTATGCCAGGCTGCAGCGGGAGCCCCCCCCCCCCATTGCTTTCACTACAGTAGGAGGCAAATAAAACTAAGTGCGCCCCTTGGTTAAGACGTCCTTGAGCTGTGAGCCAAAGAAGATGGAAGAGATCAGAAGGAAGTTAATACTTGCCTATCTTGCAGGGTATCTACAAGGCTGCATTTCAGGAACATACAAAAAATTTCAAGGGCAACGTTATCTCCTGTTTGCCTTCATTTTTTTCTAGGTTTAGTGTCCCCTTAAATAATAAGCAGGGGCACCACAGTGGCCATTCTTTTTCCATATACTGTATCATGTACCTTACAAAAATATAATGAAGTAATAGGGGGAATGGGTTCACCAACTGGAAATGGCAATTATACTCAAGTATAGCATACCGCACCAAGAAGGAGTTGGAATGATACTTTCCATGTGTGAATGTAATTTTGTTAATTATAAGTGATTACAATGGGTCCTTGGCTTAGGGTGAAACAAGAAGGAAGCTGGTCCACAAACATACATATGAGCGTTAAATAGGTGTTTAATGGGGTCCAACCTCTGGGACCCCAATGACCATGAGAATAGGAATCTCTGAGAAGTAGTGCTCATATGTGACCATGGGAATAGAAGTCTGAGAAGTAGTGCTCATGTGTGACCATGGGAATAGAAGTCTGAGAAGTAGTGCTCATGTGTGACCATGGGAATAGAAGTCTGAGAAGTAGTGCTCATGTGTGACCATGGGAATAGAAGTCTCTGAGAAGTAGTGCTCATGTGTACGATGCCTGGAAATCCCCAGCAGTTCAACAGAAGTGAACAGACTGGTGGTCACATATGTGCACCAATGCTCCATTCAAACAGGTGGCTCCGGGACCTCTGTTTTTGTGAATGGCGGATCCCAATGATTGTAGGTATCTTTTAGCCAAGCCCTTTCACGTATACTATGCTGGAGACAGATAATAATTAGTGTTGAACACGAATATTCGAATTACGAATATTTATCTTGATTATCGCAACTTCGAGAATTTGCAAATATTTTGAATATAGTGCTATATATTTGCTATATCGAATATTCGTAATTTTTTAACATCTGAAAACATGATTCCTCCCTGCTTCTTGTTTGTGGGCTAATGAGTCATTGGCCCACAAGCAACTTAAGCAGGTAGGAATCATAACTTTAGATGGGAAAAATACAGAATATTCTAAAAAAACAAATATATAGCACTATATCGAATATATTCGTTTTTTAGAATATTCGTCTTTTTTTTTTCAATCTGTACAGTTGTTCCATTTCGGCATACTCCTCCCCGACAAGTGTCCCCGTCACCATGGGAACGCCTGGGGGTTAGAATATACCATCGGATCTGAGTTTTGACGATATCCGATGGTATATTCTAACCCCCAGGCGTTCCCATGGTGATGGGGACGCTTGTCGGGGAGGAGTATGCCGAAGTGGAACAACTGTACAGATTGAAAAAAAAAAAAAAGACAAATATTCTAAAAAACAATTATATTCAATATAGTGCTATATATTCGTTTTTTTGAATATTCATAATATTCTAAAATAAGAATATATAGCAATATAGTGAATATTATAAAAACAAAAACAAATGTAGAGCAATTTAGCTAATATAATCTTTGTCTAATAGTTGTAATTTTTTTCTCATCTGAAGTTCAGATGTGAAAAAAATTACAACTATAAAAAAAAAGATTATAGCACTATATTAGCTAAATTGCTCTATATTCATTTTTTTTAGAATATTCGCTATATTGCTATATATTCTTGTTTTAGAATATAACGAATATTCTGAAAATCGAATATAGCACTATAATAGCTATCTTGCTCTATATATTAGTTTTTTAGAATATTCGTAATTTTTTTCCATTTGAAGTCATGATTCCTCCCTGCTTAAGTTACTTAAGCAGGGAGGAATCATGACTTCAGATCGAAAAAAATTACGAATATTCTGAAAACCGAATATATAGCCCTAAATTCTATAGTGCTATATATTAGTTTTTGACCCACGCCTGCATTGATCGCGTAATATTTGCATATTACGTGATCATTACCATGCCGACTTTTTTAGTATTTTTTTTTTTTTATATAACGAATATTGAAATACGCAAATATTCGACGGATATTCTACAAAATATTCGCGAAATATTGCGAATTCGAATATGACCCCTGCCGCTCATCACTAATAATAATTGACAACTTACTATAGATTTCAGGATGTGTCAATCCAGTTTGGTGCATAAGATGAAATTTTAGATCCACCAAAAAAAGAGGACAACTACAACAAAGTGGGGGAAAAATGCCCCTTAACATCTTAACAGCGTCTTATGGGGCGAATACTAATGAAGCGCTTCCATTATGGAAGCGCTTCATTAGTACCGGAGGACCGGGAAGCGGTAAAGGCTCTGTACTCACCGCTTCCTGGTCCTCGGCTCAGCTACCGGCTGTGCAGGGCTGCGCACAGCGTGAGGGCGCTCTGTGACCTCACACTGTGCGTCGCGATACACAGCCGAGCAGTGGCGTCCAGGAAAGGTAAGTGAGCTTTTTTTTTTTTTTTATTTGCGCTGGGGGCTGATGGCTGACATATAGGGGGTGAATATATGGGGGCTGATGGCTGAATATATAAGGGCTGCTGGCTGACATATGGGGGCTGATAGATGGATGACATATGGGGGCTGATAGATGGCTGAAGGTTGGGGGGTTGATCTGAGGCATTGGGGGGTCTGATCTGAGGTCTGATTGACGTTGGGGGTCTGATTGGGGCTATAAGCTGAGGTCTGATTAACATTGGGGGTCTGATTGCTGGTCTGACCTAAGGTGAAATGGAAAAAAAAAATTTCTTATTGTTCTCCTCTAAAACCTAGGTGCTTCATACAGGGTGAAAAATACGGTAATTGTCAGCTGTGGTTCACATTTCTGCTGCTAGTGAGGGGCTTTGTGGTAATTGATGTGCGCTGCTATGAAGGCAAAAGGCTCCTTTACCATTTGCAATGATAAAGAAATAATTTGTATTCCACTGAAGCTCAGACGATTGAATATTTTGTTTGTGTTGAAATCCGGCGTACATAATGTATGCAAAAGTATGCAAATATTTCAGAGATATTGTTGTAATGTCCAAAAAAATGGAACCTGATAACAAAGAGGAAACATCAGTGTGAAAGCCACATCCGAATAGTTTATGAAATGCGCATTATATGAAAGGTTTTGTGTCAGATATTATTTTTTAAGAGAACTATTTTACTTGGCTGTAGATCAATTCCTGTTAGTACAAAACATTGAATTACATTCCAGGAAAAATATATAAATTGCACCTTCGCACGAGCTATACTGTATAGCTACAGTCCTAAGAATGCTATCTGTAAGGAGTGAATTAGTGCGGACACTGCGCAGGGACAAAGCCCATTGATGGGTGAATGGTAACACCCAAGTTGACAATCCATTTGTACATTTCCGGAAGGAATAACAGGGGAGCAGTACAATGCAGTTCTAAGAAAAGAGGCTGCTGAATGGTAATATTACAGAAAATCTAAGTAAAGAGATATTCCAGGAGATGAGATGCATCTTTTCATATCAACATAATTTGAGTTTGTCATACATGAGAAGTCACATATAACATTGTGGGGTCTCCTAAGACTGTATCAACCCCTTTCAAACTCTTTAAAGAGTCACTGTACTTTCACACAAATAGCAAATTTCAAAGTCACTTCATTTAAAAAATCTGCCTGAATCCACCTGAAAAAAAGCTGTGACCTCATAGCCACTAATGGTCTCACTTTCACCTAATTTGCAGTCCACTGCCTGTTGTTAGATCCGTCCCTGGTAACACAGACTCAGAAGACGGCAGAGAGGCAGTGTGGACGTGTGAGAGCTAGCGGAGATTGTGAGCCTGATAAAATAACTTCTTCTACGCAGCTTCTGAAGACAACAGGAACCTTCCGCCTAAGTGTGATTTCCCCCTCCTTGTCTGTTGAAAACAAACATAGTGGGAAGTAAGGGGAAGGATGCCACAGCAAGACAGTGCTGGCCGAAGGGTGACGCTCCTTGCTTCTGAGAGAAATGTGCAGTACGCAGCCCTGCAGGGTGAGCGAGTGTGAGGTCACAGTTAATAGGCAGAACGAGGGTTGCTCTTGGTTACTCACAGTTTATAGAAGACCCTGGGCAGGCGTACAGCAGTGATGGAGAGGCTGGCACAGGAGTCCCCTGGGGCACTCTCAATGTATAGGGACCAGGCCGATGGTAGATGAGGTGCCCTGGGTGTTGCAGGTTTAATGTGCCGGTGGCAAGATCTCTTTAAGTTTGTGACGCCAGTGCCGGTAACGGTGGCACACCGATTTATAGCAGTAATAAGTGAGGAACACAAGTTGCAGTGAACCAAAACTTTTGTTTACTGAAACAGTTAACTATTTACAGTTCTTTGTTCAGTTCCACATGTACAAGAAAGTAATAGGCAGGCTTTACATCCAATGGCAGGCACAATGTTCTCGCAAGATACTCAGAGGGTTAAACACTTACAGATCAGGCTGCACTTTTCCTCAGAATCCTGTCTGTCTTTATCCCAAGGCCCGTATGCCCTATTGCTGGCTTTATCCTTGGTTAGGGAAACTTCCTCAGGTATATATCTCCTTGCTTTGCATATAAATCCTTCTGCCCTTCAGCTCTCTGTTTGGCTGGAATCACTTTGGCTCTGCACTGTCCTCTGTTATAGGAACTTCAGGTTTCTCAGGAGGTAAAACCCTCTCCTGGTGGCAAACTTCTGAGCTTGCTTTGCTCAGGAAACTCAGGCAGGCTAGACTGCACTCACTAGCCTCCTGGACTACACTGCCTTACCCTTTCCTGTCTGGACCTAACTATATATACTAGGGTGTTTCCTAGCTCCCTCTACTGTCTAGGAGGAGGAACTACCCCTAACAGGCCTGATACAGGAAATAAACAGGAAAATCACATAAAACATCATATAAAATGCAATGGCCATATTCCACAGGAGGTGGAGAATAACGTGGCCATGTTGACCCTTGTGTAGTGCCCACCCTTACGTAGTGGGACACTACAAATGCATCTAGCTGTGCAGCTGAAACAGGAAATAATATGGCTGAAAAAAACATTAGGGAAGCTCAAACATAACTGTGATTGCACAAAGAAGCACAAATGTGCAGTACGCAGCCCTGCAGGGTGAGCGAGTGTGAGGTCACAGTTAATAGGCAGAACGAGGGTTGCTCTTGGTTACTCACAGTTTATAGAAGACCCTGGGCAGGCGTACAGCAGTGATGGAGAGGCTGGCACAGGAGTCCCCTGGGGCACTCTCAATGTATAGGGACCAGGCCGATGGTAGATGAGGTGCCCTGGGTGTTGCAGGTTTAATGTGCCGGTGGCAAGATCTCTTTAAGTTTGTGACGCCAGTGCCGGTAACGGTGGCACACCGATTTATAGCAGTAATAAGTGAGGAACACAAGTTGCAGTGAACCAAAACTTTTGTTTACTGAAACAGTTAACTATTTACAGTTCTTTGTTCAGTTCCACATGTACAAGAAAGTAATAGGCAGGCTTTACATCCAATGGCAGGCACAATGTTCTCGCAAGATACTCAGAGGGTTAAACACTTACAGATCAGGCTGCACTTTTCCTCAGAATCCTGTCTGTCTTTATCCCAAGGCCCGTATGCCCTATTGCTGGCTTTATCCTTGGTTAGGGAAACTTCCTCAGGTATATATCTCCTTGCTTTGCATATAAATCCTTCTGCCCTTCAGCTCTCTGTTTGGCTGGAATCACTTTGGCTCTGCACTGTCCTCTGTTATAGGAACTTCAGGTTTCTCAGGAGGTAAAACCCTCTCCTGGTGGCAAACTTCTGAGCTTGCTTTGCTCAGGAAACTCAGGCAGGCTAGACTGCACTCACTAGCCTCCTGGACTACACTGCCTTACCCTTTCCTGTCTGGACCTAACTATATATACTAGGGTGTTTCCTAGCTCCCTCTACTGTCTAGGAGGAGGAACTACCCCTAACAGGCCTGATACAGGAAATAAACAGGAAAATCACATAAAACATCATATAAAATGCAATGGCCATATTCCACAGGAGGTGGAGAATAACGTGGCCATGTTGACCCTTGTGTAGTGCCCACCCTTACGTAGTGGGACACTACAAATGCATCTAGCTGTGCAGCTGAAACAGGAAATAATATGGCTGAAAAAAACATTAGGGAAGCTCAAACATAACTGTGATTGCACAAAGAAGCACAGCCAGTATGCAAACTTTTTTGAAAATGCTTTAACACCAAGATGGCATTAGTAATGACAAAGTGACAGAAACATACGGTATATAAAACAGTCCAATAAATTTTCTCTTTTTGGTGGCAGAGCAATTCGCTTGGGACGAATCACAAAATTTTTGGAGTTTCTGAAATTGGAGTCTTTGAGGAAGTTAGTAACAACTTTGATTTCTGTAGAACCAATTCACTGACCTCTAGTGGGCAGTCCTGGGTCATTTGCTCCATGGAGTGGTCAGGTTAATCAAGGTTTATAGAGAGTAAGAATTGATCACCCTAGTTTCTACAGGATATTATCACTTCTTATACATTCTTGAACCATGAATGGTCCATGGTGAATAAACTTCACTTAGCACTCAGAAATGTTAATGCGACGTATCACACTGACAGTAGGTTCTTCCTCACCGATACAAAGTCACAGCTTCAATTCATTCTAGAAGAAAGGCCCTGGAAGACTAAATTCCCTGCAGAACAAGCATTTGTTCTCTGCCACAAAGGCCACACCATAGGAATGCATTACTTCAAACTATGTATTACCCGATAGTCAGCACTGTGCCTGCATACTAAGTGCTGGAGACTGGTCTGAAACTAAAATGCAGAAAATTTTCCAAACTCAGGGATGTGCATGTACACTAGATTTTTTGGCTTACATTTCTTTTGTGTGTTGTCAGTACCTATAAGAACCTGTTAGGGGCGGCATATTTTATTTAGTAGGCTTCCTATATTTAAAAAGGAAAGTGTTGTCTAAAATTACCGAATGTTTAAATCAAGTTTTATATTACACATATTTTCTATTGGTGATGTTTTTTTAAATTATTTTTCTATGTCAATATCTACATTTAAAAATCAAATCAAAATAAATCCTGAAATCTTGCAGTTTTCACTCTGGCCACTGAGCCTCAAAATGGGCGGACACTTTCTGCTCTGTAAAGTCCACACAAACAAACAAAAATAATGCAAAAAACATTTGTATTTATATATTTTGTTTATATGCTGTTCTGCTTTGTAGAGATTACTTCTCAGCAGTCATCTCATTATCTTCAAAGGCAGAAAGATAATACTGGCCATACACTTGAATGTCAGGAGATGAATAGCAATAGATGAATGTCAGCAGAGCTTGCCTATTTCAGTAGGACTCGCTGACTAACTAATACTGAAGTGTCTCAATTCTCCTCCCATGGTAGATGTTGGGTGAACTTTCAACATGCCCTATCCCAGAGGTGGTAAACTGGTGGACAGCAGTTCGTATTTGGACCGCAGATGCCAGCTGCCAGGGACCCTGTATCTCACACTTTCAACTGTGTAAGTGTCCTCAGGACTCAGACACAGTTGAATACAGTGGTTAGTCCATCAACTCCTTGCTTCACCATTCCCCTGCCATCAGTGGTCCAGGACAAGCAGGCACGATGCAATGACATCATTGAGCCTACCACATTGAACCACAAACAACACAGCGCAGAGCAGTAGTCAGTGCTGTACTGTCTGTGGCTCAGTGCAGCAGACCAGATGATGTCACTTCATTGCGTCTACTCGCGCTGAACCACTGATGGCGAATGGTGAAGCCAGGAGCTGATGGTGGGACAATATGGGGTAGGTGAGTATTTAAATTGGAGGCAATAAGGGGCATCACCTCATAGGGAGCACTTAAGGGGCATCACGCTGTGTTGGGGAGCACTTAAGGGAGGATCACTGTGTGGGGGGCCACTTAAGAGGGCATCACCTTTTTAAAGGGGAACTTTATGGGGCAACACTATGTAGGAGTCACTTAAAGGGACATCAGGACTGTGCGGGGAGCACTTACAGGGGTTGTCATACTTCAGCAAATGACATTTATCATGTAGACAAAATTGTCCATATTGCTTCCTTTGCTGGCTGGATTCGTTTTTCCATCGCATTACACACTGCTCGCTTTCATGATTACAACCAGCCTGCAATCCAGCAGCAGTAGCAGTGTATAGGAAAAGGCTCCAGCCTCTCTGGTGGCCGGGACTGTGGGAGTGGCTGTAGGCCAGCTCTCTTTCCTTTAATGTGCAAGCACAGCCACCGCTGCTGGATTGCAGGGTGGTCGTAATCACTGGAAACAAGCAGTGTATAATGTGATGGAAAAATGAATCCAGCCAGCAAAGGCGGCAATATGGACAATCACAGTACATTAGTAAGCGTGTTGTATTAACTTTCTCTACATGATAAATGCTATTTGCTGGTGAGACAACCCTTTAAGGAAGCATTACTTTGTGAGATGACAATAAAGGGGACATCATACTCATTGGGGGACACTAAAAAGCCATCATACTGACTGAAGAGTACTAATGGGGCATCATTTGGTGTGGGGGACAAAAAGGGGATTGGACAGGACTAGAGGAGTGGCTTTGGCGATAAACTGGTAAACTGAGGAAATATGACTAAATATGACTGATGACGTCATCACGCAGAGCGCAGGTCCTTCGGTAGATCTTTTCCACTCAAGAGAGGAGTATGTTGATGAGGTGAGTATCTTTTTTTCCGTATTTTCCAAGACAACTCTAGGCGCCATTTTAGGGAAAATGATTTGTTACCACGAAGCGCAAGGAAATTCGGCTTTGTGGTGATTAGAATTTTTCCTAAACTTCAGATCGAATCCCACTTCGGATGCTTTAATTTGCTCAGTACTAAATATGACCTTTACCCACAGAGGTAGAAGAAACCCCTAAGGCCCCTTTCACACGGGCGAGTATTCCATGCGGATGCGATGCGTGAGGTGAACGCATTGCACCCGCACTGAATACCGACCCATTCATTTCTATGGGGCTGTTCAGATGAGCGGTGATTTTCACGCATCACTTGTGCGTTGCATGAAAATCGCAGCATGCTCTATATTCAGCGTTTTTCACGCAACGCAGGCCCCATAGAAATGAATGGGGTTGCGTGAAATACGCAAGCATCCGCAAGCAAGTGCGGATGCGGTGCGATTTTCACGCATGGTTGCTAGGAGACGATCGGGATGGAGACATGATTATAAGGGGAAATAATACAATCTACAGAACACCGATCCCAAGCCTGAACCTCTGTGAAGAAGTTCGGGTTTGGCTACCAAACATGCGTGATTTTTCTCACGCGAGTGCAAAACGCATTACAATGTGCGGAAAATTCGCGGGTGTTCCCGCAACGCACCCGCACATTTTCCCGCAACGCCCGCGTGAAAGAGGCCTAAGGGTTTCCATTATGCAGGACGGTTTCTGTTATTCTGTCGACAAGACTTTATTTTCCTGCATAACAGAAACCAGACGGATCCGTTATTCTTGCCCATAGACTCAGAATGAATCCGGTTGTATTATCTCTAAAATGAACAAGATGGATCCATCACCAAAACCATTGTAAGTCAATGGGGGAAGGATCCGTGTTTTTTTTGTGTCTGATAAACCGGATCCGTGTCCATTGACTAACATTGTGTTTCATGACGGATCCGTCTTGCAGCGTTTTTGTGTGCCCCATGGAATGGACTGCATTCTGATGCCCTCCGTTCAAGTTTCTTTCAGTTTTGTCCCCATTGAAAATGATTGGGGACAGAACTAAAGCGTTTTGCTGCGGTTTTGAGATCCTATGACGGATCTCAAAACGGTTCCGCAAAACGCAGATGTAAAAGAAGCCTAAGACTAAGGCCTCATGCACACGGCCGTTGTTTGGGTCCGCCGTTTTGGCGGCTCTGATGCGGACCCATTCACTTCAATTGGGCCGCGAAAGATGCGGACAGCACTCCGTGTGCTGTCCGCATCCGTTGCTCCCTTCCGTGGCCCCGCCAAAAAAAATATAACATGTCCTATTCTTGTCCGCGCTTTGTGGACAAGAATAGGCATTTATGTTGAAGGCTGTCCGTGCCGTTCCGCAAATTTCAGAACGTGCGCGGACGCCATCCGTGTTTTGCGGATCCGCGATTTGCAGACGGCAAAACACACCACGGTCGTGTGCAGGAGGCCTAACATTGCATAAAAATAATTTATCTGTATCTCTTCAGACATGCACATTCGAAGACTAAGACGGGCAGACAGACTATATATCAGGGATGGCCAACCTGCGGCCCTCCAGCTGTTGCAACACTAAAACTCCCAGCATGCCCAGACTGCCTACAGATATCAGCCTACAGCAGGGCATGGTGGGAGTTGTAGTTTTATAACAGCGTTGGCCGTCCCTGCTATATACAATAAACCAGTCCTTCTATTTCTGACCACTTGCATTATCCACCTTGTCCACTAGAGGCAGGCAGCATCTTTCTTCTCTCTCATCTACTACATTTATATTATCAGTTGCGATCTGGTTTTCCGCACAATGAAGCGAAGCCTCCAACCTGTTACCATTTTTAAATCTGATATTTAATATTAATATTATTCATACCTACAGTGTGGAGCTGGCTTTATAGCTTATGGTGAATAACCACTTAGCTCCTATTTCCATTCCGGTTAACGCCTGTTTGATAGCTCCTCTCTAAGAAATAAATCAGAACAATACAAATGTACTTTAATGGAAAAGGCATACGTATTAGTGTGAAAAATGCAACCCGAAGCCGTGGGTGTCCTCAGTGGAGGAATCCGCGCACTGCATTATTAATATTATCTGTTGCTCTCAGCACTGGTTTATTCTCGGTCTGGCGGGCGGCTGATAAAATACTCATTGGTGTGTACGGTGTCTATCCGGGCATTTCTCGGAGAGCACAACGTTCCATTTCAAGCTTCACCCTCTATAAATAAAGTAAAGGCGCGTGATATTTAGGAGGTCAGCCTGTTGTGAAAGGTGTATAAATCAAAAAGGCGTCACATCAAGAGACCGAAATGGTGCTTTTTTTTGGTAAATTTCCATGTAGAGTCATCGGTCCGGATCTGAAAGATTCACTTGTAATGTATCTGCTGAGGTACAAGCTCCTACACAGCCTTAGAAAACACAATAGGGCGTCGTAATGATACGTATCGTTTTACCGATCTTTCGTTGGGGTAAAGCAATACCTTCTCTGCCGCTAATATTCTAAATTCTACAGATTTCTCGCTCGGAGCTCATATAGTCCTAGCTTTTGATATACTCTATTAGGAAATGAGGTTCATCTAAGGAAGGGATGCCTAACCTGCAGCCCCAGCTGTTGCAAAACTACAACTCCCAGTAGGCCTGGACAGCCTACAGCTACTATGTCATGCTGGGAGTGGTCGTTTTGCAACAGCTGGAGGTCCGCAGGTTGACCATCCTTGATCTAGGGGGTTCTAATGTTTGGGATCCTCAGTTGGTGATCACGGTGGAGAGCAGTTACTAAGAGGGTCTCCTTTGCTCTGGAGGAGCTGTCCCGTGTTACCACAGAGAACCTGAAGGATATACTGTCTAATGCTTCATTTCTCCTGAGGTGGCGCTGCAGGGAATCTGAAGACCTCCTGCCAGGTTCTCCCACACATGACAGCAGATCACAGGAGGGGGATGCTTTGTAATCAACTGACTCTTCTAACAAACAAGGCAGCGCCCATATAGTACAAGCAACTCCGAAGATGAATGATGCAACGGAGCATTTTATATTATTCTGACAGGTTTAATGTGTTACTGCAACAAAACACATTACAGTAATACAAGTAATTGTGGTAAAGTGACCATTCTGGGGTCAAAATAACGCTGGCTACATCTGTATGTGTCTACTTATCTATCTATATATTTCCTATCTATCTGTCTATAAATCTCATATCTATCTATCCAATTATCTATCTACCTATAAATCTCATCGATCGATCAATCGGTCTGCCTGTCTATGTATCTACCTATAAATCAATCTATTTATTATCTATCTGTCTGTAAATCTCATTATCTATCTATCTATCTATCTATAAATCTTATATCTATCGATCTTATATATTTTTAGTTGTCATTAATGTTTATATATAAGATTACAGTAAAATAGGTCCTTATTATTATGTAACTTGTGATGTAAATGTTGCATTATTATTATTATTAGTAGTAGTAGTAATAATGCACTAATTATTACTATCTGCAGTAACTGTAGTAATTATTATATTATTATATTAGTAATGTATTTATACAGAACTTTTATTTCTTTATTGACTGCTGTCTTCTGTGTCCATTGGCATCTTGGACTGGTGACCACTTCACGTCGCGGTCACAATGATTTGTTTACCGTGACCATTTAAACCAAACAATTACAATCTGGCCACCAGATACAGGGAAGAAGTAAACAGATTTTTTGCTTCCGATGGGACCTCAAATAGATTGGAAACTGCTTTTAAATGACCCTGGGAAAAAGGCAAATACTAAACTGACACATGGACTTTGCCTAGCTTCCATCATGGTGTCCTGCTGCTCCTCTGATGCCCACCAGTTGTCTAATGTAAGGCCTATTGTATATCTGAGATTGGAAATTGCCCCTCGTGTCACTAAACGGCCGTTCACTTCCTACATTCAGTCTTCTATACAAACATAAAACCTGATACATCTGTGCTAGAGGTAAATTATGATCAAAAGTCCTGATTGGATCTGAAATGATGATGACATTTTACACCATTCCACTTCAAAGTACAATCATTGACTTCTCCTTATGCTAATGAGCAGACACTTTATAGTCTAATCACTTGCGCTTCATTTCTAAAACTTGCGTAGCGGGAAAATCCCTTGTAGCGTCCATGGAACAGGATGTAAAATAGGAGCCAAAACCATGATCAAACCAGTATTCAGCGAGAGGGCAATCAACGATTGAAGCATGTTGGAGTTTAGCAGCTGCTGTGTGTTCTACAACTGGACGTGATGCTGAGCGGCTGACTTATATGAAACATGACAGAGGATATAGTGCTCACATATGGAGCTTGATCAATGGGAAGTCTGAACTAAAAGCCACAGGCAAGCAGGACTTTTACAAAACAGCTGACCGGAGTAATTAAAGGCAAACCGCAGAACCCGAAAATAGCTAAAATATCACCAGGGAGGAGAAATCGACTTTTGCAAGCAATGATCAAATGTTTCTTTAAAAAAAAAAGGATGGGTCTAAATCTGCATATTTTAGGTTTTTATTTCTTTTTCTCTGCAGATTTAAAGAGGACCTTTCACCGATCCTGACATTGTGAACTAAGTATCATGACATATACAGGGGCGCCCAGAGAAAAAAAACTCCCAGGCTGTGAGCTCTGCGCTGCGATTGGCCAGCGCTACAGTCTAGGAGAAGGAGACGCCCAGCAGAACAAGGGCAGACTCCGCCTACTATAACCAAGTCCCCTAAGTCTCCGCCTACTATAACCAAGTCCCCGAACATACCGGAGGACATAACGGGAGAACGGAGCGGCGCCCAGGGATAATAGTAAGTGCAGTGAGATCCCTGGGCGCCGCTGTATATGTCATGATACTTAGTTCACAATGTCAGGATCGGTGAAAGGTCCTCTTTAACCCCTTAAGGACTTAGGACGTATCGGTACGGCATGGGTCCCGAGTCCTTAAGGACCCATGACGTACCGGTACGTCATGAGTTTAAAATAAGATTGCGGCGCCCCGGGGGTTAATCCGAACGGGATGCCGGCTGAAATCATTCAGCCGGCATCCTGTCACAACGCCGGGAGGGGGGGTCATGTGACCCCCCGTATCGGCGATCGCAGAAAACCGCAGGTCAATTCAGACCTGCGGTTTGCTGCGCTTTTAGCCAATTCTGATCCCCGCGGATCAAACTTGAAAATGCCCTAAATAAAGTTTTATTAACCCCCCCTGCACCCCTGAATGATATTATTGGGGCGGGTGGTGCAGGGGGGGTGTCGCGGGCGGTGCGGGAGGCGGGTGGTGCGGCAGGCGGGATCGCGATCCCCCGCCCGCCTCCCCTTGAATAATCGTTGGTGGACAGTTGTTATACCAGGGTGTCAGCACATTGCTGACACCCTGGTATAAACGGCTGACATCGGGGATGCGATGTCAGCCATTTAACCCTTTCCATACAGCGGTCCGTACGGTTAACAGCTCAGGGAGCACCCTCCCTCTCCCATCAGGGGGCTGCTGTGCCTTTGCAGCCCCCCGATGGGAGAGGGAGAGAGCCCCCCGACAGCCCCGTCCTTACCCTTCCCCGTCTGCGCAGTTGTGGCTACAACTGAGCAGACGGGGAAGGTTCCGGCTGTCCATGGTGCTGAACAGATCTATGCCTTTAGCATAGAGTATTGTGTACTGTACTGTATTATACAGACATCAGACCCACTGGATCTTCAAGAACCAAGTGGGTCTGGGTCAAAAAAATGTAAAAAAAAAAGTGAAAAAAGTTAAGATTAAAAAAAACACATTTATCACTGAATAATAAAAATAAAAAAAATAATACACTACACATATTAGGTATCTCCGCGTCCGTAACAACCTGATCTATAAAACGGTCATGTTACTTTTCCCGCACGGTGAACGCCATAAAAATAAAAAAATAAAAACTATGAGAAAATTGAAATTTTGCCCACCTTACTTCCCAAAAAAGGTAATAAAAGTGATCAAAAAAGTCGCATGTACGCCAAAATAGTACCAATCAAACCGTCATCTCATCCCGCAAAAATCATACCCTACCCAAGATAATCGCCCAAAAACTGAAAAAACTATGGCTCTTAGACTATGGAAACACTAAAACATGATTTTTTTTGTTTCAAAAATGAAATCATTGTGTAAAACTTAAATAAATAAAAAAAAGTATACATATTAGGTATCGACGCGTCCGTATCGACCAGCTCTATAAAAATATCACATGACCTAACCCCTCAGGTGACTACCGTAAAAAAATAAAAATAAAAACGGTGTAAAAAAAGCAATTTTTTGTCATCTTACGTCACAAAAAGTGTAATAGCAAGCGATCAAAAAGTCATATGCACCCTAAAATAGTGCCAATCAAACCGTCATCTACTCCCGCAAAAAATGAGACCCTACTTAAGATAATCGCCCAAAAACTGAAAAAACTATGGCTCTTAGACTATGGAGACACTAAAACATTTTTTTTGTTTTAAAAATAAAATCATTGTGTAAAACTTACATAAATAAAAAAAATTGTATACATATTAGGTATCGCCACGTCCGTGACAACCTGCTCTATAAAATTACCACATGATCTAACCTGTCAGATGAATGTTGTAAATGACAAAAAATAAAAACGTGCCAAAAAATCTATTTCTTATTACCTTGCCGCACAAAAAAGTGTAATATAGAGCAACCAAAAATCATATGTACCCTAAACTAGTACTAACAAAACTGCCACCCTATCCCGTAGTTTCTAAAATGGGGTCACATTTTTGGAGTTTCTACTCTAGGGGTGCATCAGGGGGGCTTCAAATGGGACATGGTGTCAAAAAAAACAGTCCAGCAAAATCTGCCTTCCAAAAACCGTATGGCATTCCTTTCCTTCTGCACCCTGCCGTTTGCCCGTACAGCGGTTTACGGCCACATATGGGGTGTTTCTGTAAACTACAGAATCAGGGCCATAAATAATGAGTTTTGTTTGGCTGTTAACCCTTGCTTTGTAACTGGAAAAAAAATATTAAAATGGAAAATCTGCCAAAAAAGTGAAATTTTGAAATTGTATCTCTATTTTCCATTAAATCTTGTGCAACACCTAAAGGGTTAACAAAGTTTGTAAAAACAGTTTTGAATACCTTGAGGGGTGTAGTTTCTCAGATGGGGTCACTTTTATGGAGTTTCTACTCTAGGGGTGCATCAGGGGGGCTTCAAATGGCACATGGTGTCAAAAAAACCAGTCCAGCAAAATCTGGCTTCCAAAAACCATTCGGCGCACCTTTCCCTCTACGCCCTACTGTGTGCCCGTACAGTAGTTTACGGCCACATATGTGGTGTTTCTGTAAACGGCAGAGTCAGGGCAATAAAGATACAGTCTTATTTGGCTGTTAACCCTTGCTTTGTTAGTGGAAAAAATGGGTTAAAATGGAAAATTAGGCAAAAAAATGAAATTCTCAAATTTCATCCCCATTTGCCAATAACTCTTGTGCAACACCTAAAGGGTTAATGAAGTTTGTAAAATCAGTTTTGAATACCTTGAGGGGTGTAGTTTATAGAATGGGGTCATTTTTGGGCAGTTTCTATTATGTAAGCCTCGCAAAGTGACTTCAGACCTGTAGTGGTCCCTAAAAATTGGGTTTTTGTAAATTTCTGAAAAATTTCAAGATTTGCTTCTAAACTTCTAAGCCTTGTAACATCCCCAAAAAATAAAATATCATTCCCAAAATGCTACAAACATGAAGTAGACATATGGGGAATGTAAAGTCATCACAATTTTTGGGGGTATTACTATGTATTACAGAAGTAGAGAAACTGAAACTTTGAAATTTGCAAATTTTTCGAAATTTTTGGTAAATATGGTATTTTTTTATGCAAAAAAAAAATTAACTTTTTTGACCCAATTTTAGCAGTGTCATGAAGTACAATATGTGACGAAAAAACAATCTCAGAACGGCCTGGATAAGTCAAAGCGTTTTAAAGTTATCAGCACTTAAAGTGACACTGGTCAGATTTGCAAAAAATGGCCAAGTCCTTAAGGTGAAATAGGGCTGAGTCCTTAAGGGGTTAAGCAAGTTGACATTTTCTTTTCTGTGCTTGTTGTGGGTGTGATATGTGCACTGAGCCATTCAGATTCTCCCCCTTTGCTGCTCTTCCTTCTCTCTCACAGCAGGCAGTCTCAGAGACACTCAGTGATACTGCAGCTGCACCTCCCTTCTCCCTGCTTTACGTTTCCTGTGTTATACTAGACTGATTTTTGGTGAAAGAAAATAATTCTGAACGCTTAGCCCCCTTGCAGACGAGCATTCCTCCTGCAGCGAGTCCGCAACGCAGCACCCGGCCTGACCTCCCAGCACTGAGGGGATTCAAATAGCATTATATTGATTTATGATGCTATGTAACCCTTAATGTTCTGGAATGTATTGTATAACATTGGCAGCATTATGCCAGTGTTATCCAATACATTCCAGAACTGTAAGGGTTACATAGCATCATAAATCAATATAATGCTATGTGACCCGCGGCAGCGCTGGGAGGTCAGGCCGGGTGCTGCGTTGCAGACTCGCTGCGGAAGGAACGCTCATCTGCAAGGGGCCTTAGAGAAAACCAGCAAAACAAGTACAAAAAAAGTCAGCACACAACTATGCAATCTCCACTGGTAGTAGTATGGTTCACACTGAAGAGCCCAGAGGGGCAGATTTACTAATAGGTGTCGTGGTTTTCACTGTCTAAGAATACAAATCACAGACTTGATGTTAAATAAACTTACTAAGGTAGCGCATAGACCTCTGTAATTTGGAGTGTCGGAAATTCAGCACCAGATTATGACCGTTAGTGTTAAGAAAATCCGGGCATCTGAAGCGGAATTCGATCTGAAGTTTAGGAAAAATTCAATTTTCAACATTAAATTAAATATTCCCCCGTGACTTTAAAGAGGGCACCATTACAGAATGCCACATTTGGCACAGTTCTGCAATGACTGCATAAGTACATCGGGAAGGTGTACAGTAGAGATGCATGAATTTCCCCCCAAAAATCTTTTTGGGTCCGATTCAGTTGGATTGGCAACAGATTTGATTCGGTCTGAATTAAGAGCCCTCCAATTGACCTGAAAAGTGGTTTCTGACACTACGGGGTCTCCTAGGACTGTAGATAAACCCATTCAAGCTCTTTAGAGCCAAGGAAGTATAAGTTATGACAAAGTGACATACATGGCTATCAGTAAACTGATGGAAAAAACTGCCTATGTAATAACACCGTAATGTCCGATTTTTTTCAAAATTAAAAAAATAGTTAAAAAATTATCCATTTTTGGCAGATTCCTTTGTCTCAATCTGCTGAACTGTAAAATGGTGGTTGCGATTTTGTGCAATTCATGCAGGATGAATCCCAAAAAAATTATATTCCTTGGAAATCATAGGTTTTGGAAAATTCATAATAAATTTGATTAACTTAGAATCAATTTACTCATGTCTAGGGGACAATCTAGAAGTAATAATAACTCAACCATGGATAGGTAGATCACACAAACTCGCAGAAGAAGGCTGCTGCTTGTTTGCCACCAAGGGTTTGACAAGGAGGACACCTTGGTGTAACTCGGTGTGAAGGAACTCAAGTAGCCGAAATGCAGCCCTGACCTCAACCCCACTGAATATTTTTGAGTTGACCTCCTTAATATCAGAGCCTGCCCTCATAAATATTGTTTTGCATAAGGCTATGTTCACATCTGCGTACAGAATTCTGGTATTCAGTTTCGGGAGAGGTATTTTGCATGCAGTGGCATTTTGCCAGCAGAAAGCCGGCATTCATGCCGGAAACTCGACAGATTCCATTATAGTGAATGGGTATATGAGAGGCCCCGGTGATGTCCGGCTATGATGGATACAGCAATTCCAATATTCTGTTCCTCTACCACCCCCCATCATTGAACTCCTCAGATGTCGTGTTTATCTCTAATCGCAACATCCGCGATTCATATTAAAGCATTTTAGTGGTTGATAATTAAATAAAAAATATGAAATTGCACTTCATCCATTTGATTGCTTGAAGATCCAGCGCAAAATCTCACGTGGTACATGATGATGTCATCATGTCAGCCGGCAGGCGCAGATTGGGAACTTAAAGTGGCCCTGGAAAAAAAATACTAAAAGTAACCCTGTTTTGTAGTCGGGTCCAAGCTGATGGAAGGCAGAACCAACACAAGTAGGAGGGCCAGCAATACCATATTATGGCACATTATACCACCCTAGCAGAGCCAAATGCCACAGTCCATCACAAAATATTATTGCAAGCAGCTCAAAATACATCCCCAAAACTTCCACTGGCCGGCTGTGAGGGAGGGCTCAGGCGGCCCACTGGGAAATGAAGACTATGGCCAATCCGCCGTCACCACACACGAGATTTCACGCGGGATCTTCAAGCAAGATAGCCGCCGCCGCCTCTTCACACTTCACTTTTTTTTACCACCTTTTCAGGGAAAATTGATTCGTTACCACAAAGCACGAGGAGATTCGGCTTCACAGTGAATACAATTTTTCCTGAAATTCTGATGGAAGTCCACTTTGTGAACATCAATTCGCTAAACACTAATTGTTGGCTGTATAATGTGCATTAAAATATATGATATCTGTGAAATTCACCCATGATAATGAAAAATGTTTTAATAAGGATGTCTATTGAGACTCCACATTCTTATACAATAAGACACTGATGACAGATGGGGCCTGTGTAATCTTTCTAAACTTGAAAAACGTCACATACAGGGAAAATAAGCACAGTGATGTCACATACAGGTATAATAAACACAGTGATGTCACAGTACAGAGATAATAAACACAGTGATGTCACAGTACAGGGATAATAAACACAGTGATGTCACAGTACAGGGATAATAAACACAGTGATGTCACAGTGCAGAGATAATAAACACAGTGATGTCACAGTACAGAGATAATAAACACAGTGATGTCACAGTACAGAGATAATAAACACAGTGATGTCACAGTACAGGGAAAATAACCACAGTGATGTCACATAAAGGGATAATAAACACAGTGATGTCACGTACAGGGATAATAAACACAGTGATGTCACAGTACGGGGATAATAAATACAGTGATGTCACAGTGCAGGAATAATAAACACAGTGATGTCACAGTACAGGGATAATAAATACAGGGATGTCACAGTACAGGGATAATAATCACAGTGATGTCACAGTACAGGGATAATAAACACAGTGATGTCACAGTACAGGGATAATAACCACAGTAATTTCACAGTACAGGGATAATAAACACAGTGATGTCACAGTACAGGGATAATAAACACAGTGATGTCACAGTACAGGATAATAACCACAGTGATGTCACAGTACAGAGATAATAAACACAGTGATGTCACAGAACAGGGATAATGAACACAGTGATGTCACGTACAGGGATAATACACACAGGGATGTCACAGTACAGGATAATAACCACAGTGATGTCACGTATAGGGATAATAAACACAGTGATGTCACAGTACAGAATAATAACCACAGTGATGTCACGTACAGGGATAATAAACACAGTGATGTCACAGTACAGAGATAATAAACACAATGATGTCACAGTACAGGGATAATAAACACAGTGATGTCACGTACAGGGATAATACACACAGGGATGTGACAGTACAGAGATAATAAACACAGTGATGTCACAGTACAGGATAATAACCACAGTCATGTCACGTACAGGGATAATAAACACAGTGATGTCACAGTACAGAATAATAACCATAGTGATGTCACGTACAGGGATAATAAACACAGTGATGTCACAGTACAGAGATAATAAACACAATGATGTCACAGTACAGGGATAATAAACACAGTGTCACAGTACAGGGAAAATAAACACAGTGATGTCACAGTACAGGGATAATAAACACAGTGATGTCACAGTACAGGGATAATAAACACAGTGATGTCACAGTAAAGTTATAATAAACACAGTGATGTCACGTACAGAGATAATAAACACAGTGATGTCACAGTACAGGGATAATAAACACAGTGATGTCACAGTACAGGATAATAAACACAGTGATGTCACAGTACAGAGATAATAAACACATTGATGTCACAGTACAGAGATAATAAACACAGTGATGTCACAGTACGGGGATAATAAACACAGTGATGTCATGTACAGGGATAATAAACACAGTGATGTCACAGTTCGGGGATAATAAACACAGTGATGTCACAGTACGGGGATAATAAACACAGTGATGTCACAGTACGGGGATAATAAACACAGTGATGTCACAGTACAGGATAATAAACACAGTGATGTCACAGTACAGGGATAATAAACACAGTGATGTCACGTACAGGGATAATACACACAGGGATGTCACAGTACAGGATAATAACCACAGTGATGTCACGTACAGGGATAATAAACACAGTGATGTCACAGTACAGAATAATAACCACAGTGATGTCACGTACAGGGATAATAAACACAGTGATGTCACAGTACAGAGATAATAAACACAATGATGTCACAGTACAGGGATAATAAACACAGTGATGTCACGTACAGGGATAATACACACAGGGATGTGACAGTACAGAGATAATAAACACAGTGATGTCACAGTACAGGGATAATAACCACAGTGATGTCACAGTACAGGGATAATAAACACAGTGATGTCACAGTACAGAATAATAACCACAGTGATGTCACGTACAGAATAATAAACACAGTGATGTCACAGTACAGAGATAATAAACACAATGATGTCACAGTACAGGGATAATAAACACAGTGTCACAGTACAGGGAAAATAAACACAGTGATGTCACAGTACAGGGATAATAAACACAGTGATGTCACAGTACAGAGATAATAAACACAGTGATGTCACGTACAGAGATAATAAACACAGTGATGTCACAGTACAGAGATAATAAACACATTGATGTCACAGTACAGAGATAATAAACACAGTGATGTCACAGTACGGGGATAATAAACACAGTGATGTCACAGTACAGGATAATAAACACAGTGATGTCACAGTACAGAGATAATAAACACATTGATGTCACAGTACAGAGATATAAAGACAGTGATGTCACAGTACGGGGATAATAAACACAGTGATGTCACAGTACAGGGATAATAAACACAGTGATGTCACGTACAGGGATAATAAACACAGTGATGTCACAGTACAGGGATAATAAACACAGTGATGTCACAGTACGGGGATAATAAACACAGTGATGTCACAGTACAGGGATAATAAACACAGTGATGTCACGTACAGGGATAATAAACACAGTGATGTCACAGTACGGGGATAATAAACACAGTGATGTCACAGTACGGGGATAATAAACACAGTGATGTCACAGTACGGGGATAATAAACACAGTGATGTCACAGTACAGTTATAATAAACACAGTGATGTCACAGTACAGAGATAATAAACACAGTGATGTCACAGTACGGGGATAATAAACACAGTGATGTCACAGTACAGAGATAATATACACAGTGATGTCACAGTACAGAGATAATAAACACAGTGATGTCACAGTACGGGGATAATAAACACAGTGATGTCACAGTACGGGGATAATAAACACAGTGATGTCACAGTACGGGGATAATAAACACAGTGATGTCACAGTACAGAGATAATATACACAGTGATGTCACAGTACAGTTATAATAAACACAGTGATGTCACAGTACAGGGATAATAAACACAGTGATGTCACAGTACAGTTATAATAAACACAGTGATGTCACAGTACGGGGATAATAAACACAGTGATGTCACGTACAGAGATAATAAACACAGTGATGTCACAGTACATATAAAACATAGTAATGTCATAGAGATATCAAACATAGTGATCTAACAGTTTATGGATAATTAAATACATTGATGCAAAGGTAATGTCACAGCAGAGGGTTAATGACTGAAATAGAGTACATATTTACAAGATTTCTTTATGTCAGTTTTCACATCTCAGATTCAGGAGACAGAGTTGTAACACAACATTACTACCTCTGTCACTATATATGAGCTCACAATTGCTTAAACTATCAAAGCATCTGCTACTTTCTCCTAAATCCGCAAATTCCAATTCAGAAGCGATAAAAGAACAAATGCTGTATGCTGTTTTACCCAAATTGAGTCTAATTTTAAGCAAACCTAATTTGTTTAATCTTGATTCTCATAAATTATTCATCGGCTTTTTGTTGTGAAGAGTTTTTTTTTTATAACTGTTTTTCTGAGTAACAGGCTATTCTCTTCTAGGCAGTACATTCTGAATTTAAAAAGAGACACTATTTTGTTTTTGTCTGCAGTGCTTATGCTTTGAATACAAAGTAGCAAATTTATTTATTTAACTTGATATAGACTCGTATATGTGTAGATATACAGCGCTGCATGGTAAAACATTGCTTTTTGTAAATATCTGTCGACAAACATAGAAACATAGAAACATAGAATGTGTCGGCAGATAAGAACCATTTGGCCCATCCAGTCTGCCCAGACTGGACAAGACTTTGTTTTCTGTCTTGCATAACGGGACCCAGACAGATCCGTTATGTTTTCCCTAAGGCCCCTTTCACACGAGCGAGTATTCAGCGCAGATGCGATGCGGGAGGTGAACGCATTGCACCCGCACTGAATACGACCCATTCATTTCTATGGGGCTGTGCACACGAGCGGTGATTTTCACGCATCACTTGTGCGTTGCGTGAAAATCGCAGCATGCTCTATATTCTGCGTTTTTCAGAAATGAATGGGGTTGCGTGAAAATCGCAAGCATCAGCAAGCAACTGCGGATGCGGTGCGATTTTCACGCACGGTTGCTAGGAGACGATTGGAATGGAGACCCGATCATTATTATTTTCCCTTATAACATGGTTATAAGGGAAAATAATAGCATTCTGAATACAGAATGCAAAGTAAAATTGCGCTGGAGGGGTTAAAAAAAATAAAAAATAATTTAACTCACCTTAATCCACTTGCTCGCGTAGCCCGGCATCTCCTTGTGTCTCCTTTGTTGAAGGACCTGTGGTGAGCATTAAATACAGTTACAGGACCTTTGATGACGTCACTCCGGTCATCACATGGTACGTCACATGATCTTTTACCATGGTGATTCACCATGGTAAAAGATCATGTGACGTACCATGTGATGACCGTAGTGACGTCATCAAAGGTCCTTTACCCAGGTCCTAAAGAAAGGAGACAGAAGCAGATGCCGGCTGCGCTATCAAGTGGACTAAGGTGAGTTAAACATTTTTTATTTTTTTTTAACCCCTCCAGCGCTATTTTACTTTGCATTCTGTATTCAGAACGCTATTATTTTCCCTTATAACCATGTTATAAGGGAAAATAATACTATTTTACGGGTTTGGGTACCAAACATGCGCGATTTTTCTCACGCGCGTGCAAAACGCATTGCAATGTTTTGCACTCGCGCGGAAAAATCGCGGGTGTTCCCGCAACGCACCCGCACATTTTCCCGCAACGCCCGTGTGAAAGAGGCCTACGCGCGTGTGAAAGAGGCCTTAGACTTCTATTAGGACGGAGCAAAACGGAATGCCTCTTAAAGGCTTCCGTTTTGCATTTGATCCTATGGATTCCGTTATGTTCCATTATAACCCTGTTATAATAGAAAGCCATAATGGACTCCATAACGCTAGTGTGAACCCACCCTAAATCTGTGAAAATATAAATACCAGATACATTTTTCCGGATGACAATCAGAAAGACGGATCCGGTATCGCAATGCATTTGTGAGACGGATCCTCATCCAGATCCGTCACACAAATGCATCCGTTTGCATCCAGATTGACATCGACGGAGCTGTCTGCCGGAATTCTCTGCCGCAAGTGTGAAAGTACCCTTAAAAGGGTTTTCCAAGACTTTTTCCAGAAGATAGGTCATCAGTATCTAATTGGTGAGGGTCTGGCACTCGGGACCCCCGCTGATCAGGTATTTGAGAAGGCACCCACGCTTACAGCAGCACTGCAGCCTTCCCGGAGCTTACCAAGCACACCTTCTCAAACAGCTGATTGGCGGGGGGACCCCCTCCGATCAGATATTGATGACATACCCAGAGGATAACTCATCAGTTAGAAAATATCAGAAAACCACCTTTAAGGTGCCCATACACATTCAATAGCTGCCATCCGAGGAGAAAGCCACTTCATGAAACCTCTAGTGGTGGCTTGTCTCAAGGGAGAACAAAAGTACAGGACGTTCTCGGGAGTCGAGAGGCCTCTATACATTTTAGATTGCTGACCTGTCCTACTGAAAACATTGGTTTCAGCTGCCAATAGCCTAATGTGTACAGTGACCTTTAATAGCAGCTGCTCAAATTACTTGCCATAGTTAAAGGGACTGCCCATTGCTCTACACTTAGGATAGGCCACTGCTATCTGATAGGCTAGGGGTTCAACTCCCCACACCAGCACCGATCATTAGTTCTGCAGTAGCCCTGATGCCATAAAAACTTAGCTCCATCCAGGGGCGTACATAGAAATTATTGGGCCCCATAGCAAGAATCTAAATTGGGCCCCCATTCCCCTTTTATAGCCCCTCCCACTACCCATCCAAGGCCTCTCCCTTTGTTCCATGAACTATGCTTGCTGCTGAGTTTTATAATTTATGCATCAGGGCCGGATTGGGATTACAAAACAGCCCTGACACACAAAAGAGGTATAATGGATGTAGTGTGTACAGATGTATAGTGTATACAGCAGTGTACTGATATGTGAGGTATGAGGTATAATGGATGCAGTGTGTACAGGTATATAGTATATACAGCAGTGTACTGATATGTGAGGTATGAGGTATAATGGATGCAGTGTGTACAGATATATAGTATATACAGCAGTGTACTGACATGTGAGGTATGATATATAATAAATGCAGTATGTACAGATATATAGTATGTACAGCAGTGTACTGATATGTGAGGTACGAGGTATACTAGATGCAGTGTGTACAGATATATAGTATATACAGCAGTGTACTGATATGTGAGATATGAGGTATAATATATGCAGTGTGTACAGGCATATAGTATATACCATAGAATACTGTGACGTACAGGGTATAATATATACAGTGTGTACAGGTATATAGTACATACAGCAGTGTACTGATATGTGAGGTATGAGGTATAATATATGCAGTGTGTACAGATATATAGTATATACAGCAGTGTACTGATATGTGAGGTATGAAATATAATGGATGTAGTGTGTACAGATATATAGTATATACAGCAGTGTACTGACATGTGAGGTATGAGATATAATAGATGCAGTGTGTACAGATATATAGTATACACAGCAGTGTACTGACATGTGAGGTATGATATATAATAAATGCAGTGTGTACAGATATATAGTATGTACAGCAGTGTACTGATATGTGAGGTACGAGGTATACTAGATGCAGTGTGTACAGATATATAGTATATACAGCAGTGTACTGATTTGTGAGATATGAGGTATAATATATGCAGTGTGTACAGGCATATAGTATATACCATAGAATACTGTAAATACAGGGTATAATATATACAGTGTGTACAGGTATATAGTACATACAGCAGTGTACTGATATGTGAAGTATGAGGTATAATAGATGCAGCATGTACAGATATATAGTATATACAGCATTGTACTGATATGTGAGATACGTATAATAGACGCAGTGTGTACAGGTATATAGTATATACCGTAGTGTACTGATATGTGAGGTACAGGGTATAATATATGCAGTGTGTACAGGTATATAGTATATACAGCAGTGTACTGATATGCGAGGTATGAGGTATAATAGATGCAGTGTGTACAGATAAATAGTATATACAGCAGTGTACTGATATGTGAGGTACGAGGTATAATAGATGCAGTGTGTACAGGTATATAGTAAATACAGCAGTGTATTGACGTGAAGTATGAGGTATAAATTACAGCTCGTACCTCACATATCAGTACACTGCTGTATATACTATATATCTGTACACACTGAATCTATTATACCTCATACCTCACATATCAGTACACTGCTGTATATACTATATATCTGTAAATATTACATCTATAATACTGTGTAATATATGCAGTATGTGTATATATATATATATATATATATATATATATACACTCACCTAAAGAATTATTAGGAACACCATACTAATACGGTGTTGGACCCCCTTTTGCCTTCAGAACTGCCTTAATTCTACGTGGCATTGATTCAACAAGGTGCTGATAGCATTCTTTAGAAATGTTGGCCCATATTGATAGGATAGCATCTTGCAGTTGATGGAGATTTGAGGGATGCACATCCAGGGCACGAAGCTCCTGTTCCACCACATCCCAAAGATGCTCTATTGGGTTGAGATCTGGTGACTGTGGGGGCCATTTTAGTACATTGAACTCATTGTCATGTTCAAGAAACCAATTTGAAATGATTCGAGCTTTGTGACATTGTGCATTATCCTGCTGGAAGTAGCCATCAGAGGATGGATACATGTTCTCATTCTGTTTACACCAAATTCGGACTCTACCATTTGAATGTCTCAACAGAAATCGAGACTCATCAGACCAGGCAACATTTTTCCAGTCTTCAACAGTCCAATTTTGGTGAGCTCGTGCAAATTGTAGCCTCTTTTTCCTATTTGTAGTGGAGATGAGTGGTACCCGGTGGGGTCTTCTGCTGTTGTAGCCCATCCGCCTCAAGGTTGTGCGTGTTGTGGCTTCACAAATGCTTTGCTGCATACCTCGGTTGTAACGAGTGGTTATTTCAGTCAACGTTGCTCTTCTATCTATCTATCTTAGCTTGAATCAGTCGGCCCATTCTCCTCTGACCTCTAGCATCCACAAGGCCACAGGACTGCCGCATACTGGATGTTTTTCCCTTTTCACACCATTCTTTGTAAACCCTAGAAATGGTTGTGCGTGAAAATCCCAGTAACTGAGCAGATTGTATAATACTCAGACCGGCCCGTCTGGCACCAACAACCATGCCACGCTCAAAGTTGCTTAAATCACCTTTCTTTCCATTCTGACATTCAGTTTGGAGTTCAGGAGATTGTCTTGACCAGGACCACCCCCCTAAATGCATTGAAGCAACTGCCATGTGATTGGTTGACTAGATAATTGCATTAATGAGAAATAGAACAGGTGTTCCTAATAATTCTTTAGGTGAGTGTATATACACAGAGCAGTGTAATTATGTGAGACATACAAGGTATAATACTGTAGATGCAGTGTGTACAGATATATGTGGTCAGTTATACATTATGGTCACTGTGTGTGAGGTACATGAGGTAGTGGTCACTGTAACTGTGTGAAGTATTATAAATGAGTGAGCAATGAGTAAGTACAGGGCATGCTGCGGAGGGTGTAAATGACGAGAAGTGGAGGACCTCCTCTTACCACTTCATATCAGTCTGTATGGATCAATGCAGAGCTGATTGTGAACTTCAATACCTGCTGTTAGGGGTTGTAGGACCTGTGATGATGTCATCACAGGTCCTGGCAGATGTACCTTTGAAACCTAGGAACTACACCATTTTTGGTGCAGTTCCTTTGCTATATCCTGCAGGACCTTTGATGTTGAAGATGTCATCACAGGTCCTGGCAGATGCACTGTTCTAACCTGGGAACTACACTTTACACTGTGCAGTTCCCTTACAGGACCTGTGACAACATCAACAAAGATCCTTTAGCTTAAAGAGGTTCTGCACTTTCATTTAACTGATGATCTATCCTCTGGATAGATCATCAGCTTCTGATCAGCGGGGGTCCGACACCCGGGACCCCCGCCGATCAGCTGTTTGAGAAGGCAGCGTCGATCCAGCAGCGCCGCGGCCTTCTCACTGTTTACTGCCGGGCCGCCGGCCCACTGACGTCACAACTAATATCAACTAGCGTGGGCGCGGCTAAGCTCCATTCAAGTGAACAGAGCTTAGCCCCGCCCACGCTAGTTGATACTAGTCGTGACGTCAGTGGGCCGGCGGCCCGGCAGTAAACAGTGAGAAGGCCGTGGCACTGCTGGAGCGCCGCTGCCTTCTCAAACAGCTGATCGGCGGGGGTCCCGGGTGTCGGACCCCCGCCGATCAGAAGCTGATGATCTATCCAGAGGATAGATCATCAGTTAAATGAAAGTGCAGAACCCCTTTAAGAAATATAGACAGCAGCAATTAGGGGGCGGGGCCTCTTCTCTGCGGGCTCCTCTTCCTCATGGGCCCCATAGCAGCTGCGTGGTCTGCCTATAAGGTAGGTACGCCACTGGCTCCATCCAATGTGCAGTGAATGGAGCTGGTTATTAAAGTGCAGGCCTCATTTACTCAAAGATAGGTTATCAGTTTTAAAGGAGAGGACAATCCCTTTATGTTTACTATCCACAGATATAACTGTACATAAAGCCTCATGCAATACACTATATATTGCCATTTGTACAGCATGAATCCTGGGATGTACAGGCAAACCAACTAGAGATGACTGTGTTGATGTCATGCCTTTCACTTGGAGACTTGATTCACTTTTTGTAAATTTATGGAAATAATCGGCAAATTGGTTCTCCCATTATATTCTATGGAATGGCAATGATGTGAATTAACTGACAGCATTAACCTTATCCTCTGTTCCATTGCAACTGAGGTCCCTGACATCTGCAATTGGAGGAGAATGGTGGAAGAAGGAAACGGCAGAGGAAGTAGACACAGTCCACTGAATTTTATTGGGAGACTATTGTGTTGAGGGTATTTAGTTTTGCACTCAAAAATAAGGATGAGCAAATCAATTCTACTTGTTCAGAATTTGTCCCAAATTTCCCAAAAAGTTTGATATCTAACAAATGTTATGGAGAGCGCCTAGTATGTGTAGTGCAAGTGCTCTCATTATGTGAAGTACATGTGCTCTCTCTCATGGGTAGAATAGAATTGTGTCCGAACCAATTTTTTAAAAAAATTCAGAGAACCTAAAACAATCCTAATCTTAAAAGGTCCGCTCATCTCTACTCAAGATGCTTTCCAAGATATCACTCAAAGCAGCCATGATCCTGTACCGTACCCAGGTGTTGAGCTACCAGCTGGGGCTCCTCCACTGCCCATTGACCAGTTCAGGTAAGTGCTATCTGGGAACACACATGGAGTAAGAGGAGACCTACAGGCCAAACCTGTGTTTGAATGCTGAAGAGTCCGGACCAGTCCAGCACCACAGTCTGTAGAACTGGAATGCTGAGAGTAGCAAGATAAGACTGCAACTGTATTACATATAATTTGGGATAGTTGTGAAGCCAGATTTTAACTTCTATTGTACTTAGGGACCGTTTGTCCTTTAGAAATTAACATGGATTTTAATTTGAGCATATGGGTATTTTTTTTGGTCTTCAAAATGTCCGATGAAAGATTTCTCATTGAAAGAATGGTTCCAGAAGGATTGAACATGTATGGCCATTTTGAGTAACTGCTAATGGCCAATATGTACTAAAATTTGTTCGGTTCTATTTGCAAAATGATTGTTCTAAATTGTTCAAATGATTGTTTGTTCAACTGATGTTCATCCTTCAGCCAACTCCTATCTAATATGTATGACCAGCTTTACAGAACTTTTTGAACACTTATAAAGTCATAGGGTGGTGTAATGTTAACTGTAAGCTGCCATATAAAAGCGGCGGATTGCATTATTATGAACTGCCTGCACCATATGCAGCTGCAGATCGCTGTGACAGCACTGTCATTAGACAGCTGCGGTAACAAGTGAAGATCCCGGAAACCAGCCAAAGTGGTCTCCAGGCATGAGATCACAGTGACATGCGAAGAAAAGCCTGCAGGTGTGTCCTCAGCTAAGATCTATGATGTGAGTGCAACCCTTGCTCGCTGTAAAGTTTATTGTGATCCTGCTGTCTGTGAATTAACTCCTTCCTGCCTTAACTGTCACTTTTTTCCCTTATATACAAATGTACACACTTTTTTCTATCATATAAGAAATACATATAATAAAATAAAATAAAATGTAAAGGTATTGTGGGGTTTTGCTCTGGTAGACAGGCTGGCAGACGCAGTACAGAGGCAACGTCTTTAACTTAAACAGTTCGGTGTTTATTTACACATAAGGAAAAACAAAATGACCGTTCAGTCTTGGTGTTTGTTCACACCATGCAATGTTCATATAACAAAATCTTCACCTGGTTAGCAGTTTTCCATCCGCAGTCCACAGCAGGCTTTAGGGGCCTGTTTCCCGGCATGCGGCTCTCAGCCCTTTAGCACGGCACAAATTCACAGATCCCAAAACACAGAGACTCCATAGCTTCTCTGTCAGATGAAGGAAAAACCACACCCAGCTGAGACTGCTGGCTGGGTTTTATATAGGCCAAAAAAGACCCGGCCTGGAGCGTGGGGAGCAGCCACCCACCCAGCACTTTGGCTACTCCCAGTAAGAACCGGCCCGGATCGGCTTTACAGCCATACTAACAACAAATAGTGTCAGTCAGCACTAGCTGCCGCTGACACTTAAAACTACCAGCTCTTACCACACCGAGGCCAGGAATCTCAGTGATACATACCTTCCATCAATGACGGCCCCTTGCGCCTTCCTACAGTATGAATATGAGAAAACTGGACAACCCCTTTAACTTCCTCTTTGTTTGTACTTTTTGCACAGCAAACAGTCTCACTCAACTCTCTCATTCAGTCCCTTACAGTGTCCAGTAAGGGGCGAGGAATAGAACATCACACAATACACTTAGTGTTCAGTAATTCGAAGCATCCGAAGCTAAATTTGATCCAAAAGTTTAGGAAAAATTAGATTCGTCGCAAAGCCGAATTTACTTGCGCTTCATGGTAACAAATCAATTTTTCCTAAAATGGTGGCTGAAAATTATAAAATTATACTCACCTAATCCACCTGATCAAAGACGTCATCAGTTTTCTTCAATCAAGATGTGAGTGGATATACAGATGAGGTGCATATACATTTTTTTTTACCCCGGATTAACCCCCTGAGCACCTGATTGTGAGTTTCAAATGCCACAATCAGCGTTCTGAGGGGTTAAATGACGAGGGATGGTGCGATCGCCCTTTCCCATCATTGCACCCATTCCATATAATTAAAAGCGATTCATGACAAAGTAATTTGTAACAAATCAAATTTCTTGACGAAGTTTGGCGAAGCTGCCAAATCAAATTTTTCAGAACTTCGCTCATCACTAATTACACCAATCAATGCAATGATCTTCAGTGGGAATCTTTATCTACACTTAAGCCTATATTAGACAGGCGGGTTTGGCAAGCGATTTTTGGGAGGGAAGCATTCCTTTCTGGCAAACTCTTGCCAGCTAGCAGAGGAGACCACTGCTATTACATGCAGCGATTTTCTCCATAATGTTGAGTGGTTTGCTGGCGGCAGATTGCTTTTAGACAGCACGATCTGCCATCATGCAAGCGCTGATTTTTCATGCTTAAAAATCTGAATTGCCTAATGAACAAACATTTGCTTTTTCGTCGGGCAATCGGCGGCAGAATTTAAACTGCAATATGAACACTAACGAGCGTTCATGCAAACGCTCATTAGAGATTATCGGCTGAAATATCGGCCAGTGTAATACAGCCTTTACAGTTTAAAGAGAAGAATAGAAAAGTTTAAAGAGAATAGAGCTGTCCTACTGTTAACCAAATGCTATGACAGCATTTCCCCTCACCGCAGTAGTAAAGTGACATAGGATTACCTATCTATATAGAAGTTTTTTATTTTATTTGTATTGACTGCTACAGAAGGACAACCATTTGTATTTCGTTTTCAATGGCATAGCACTGCTAAAATGAAAAAGAAAAACTGCCAAAAATTCTCATAAATTCTGCTTTCTGTTTATATTGAGTTTCTGATGGAAGTGTTCCTTTCATAGGTTATATGAAAATAGGTTTTAAAACTGGAAAACCCATTCAAAACCCTTTTGCCATTGTACCATTTTCTGGTATAGCAAGTACAAATACAATTGTAAAGCCATAAGCCAAGTCCTTGCAATCATAGACAGACAACACAAGACAAGTCAGAAATGGTATTTCAAAATTCATTTCTTTGAGCACTTGCTAAAAAATCATTATTACCACAAAACCTCTTCAAAGGGGAATTAAAACCAGAATCAAAGCACAAAAAACAATAACTAAAAAAATGTAACATAATATTCTTATGTCTGAATTTGCTCTTGTTTCATCAGATATCACAATTGCAGACCATGAAAAATACAATAGAAAAGCAGTGCATTGTTCTCTCAGGCTGCAGCCATGTATTCTCCCCCTCCTTCTCCCCTCTCCTATATTAGTGCATATGAGTCAGAAAGTATAGAGCAGGGCTGGGTTTAGTGTGGATTACTTTTGCCTTTACAGCAATAGTGTCTAATTTGTTGGAAGGAATCTCCTAGTTAGTAATAGTACAAAATAGATTTGGTTACAATCATGCGGAACAGTAATAGACTACTACTCCCCACTCCTAAATAACACCATGACTAGGTCAATTTTTCCTTAAGGTTCCTGGCAAAGCTGGCATAGCACAATGTGGAACTGGAATACAAAGAAGAATACTAAATCTATCAAGATAACCCCCCCCCCCCCCCCACTAGATGAAATGCAACATGCTTTATTGTGCTCACAGAGAAGACTGCTAAAATCGCTAAGAAAATATCAAGAGATGCCCAACTCGAGTTTCACATGTTCCTTCTACTGCGGCTTATAGGGTTGATTCTAGTCCTGGAATAAGAAACTTATGAAACTCGAATTGGCTGTCTCTTGATATTTTATATGCAATTTTATCAGTCTCTTGTATGGGTATAATAAAGCATGTTGCATTTAAAGGGGTTATCCCATCTTAGACAATGGGGGCATATCGCTAGGATATGTCCCCATTGTCTGATAGGTGCGTGTCACACCACTGGGACCCGCACCTACAAGGAGAACGGAGCGGAGAAACTTGAGGAGGGCGCACTGCGCATGCGCAGCCGCCCTCCATTCATTTCTATGGAGCCGCCGAAAATAGCCGAGCGCTGGCTCGGCTATTTCCGTCGGCCCCGTAGAAATGAATGGGAGCAGTGGCCGCACATGCGCGGTGCGCTCCCATTTACTTGAGAGTAGCGGGGAGCTGCACCTGGTGGTGGACGGACCCCGGGAAACCCGGGGTCCTCCAGCCACAACTCTCCCCGGCTCAGTTCTCCTTGTAGGTGCGGGTCCCAGAGGTGGGACCCGCACCTATCAGACAATGGGGGCATATCCTAGCGATATGCCCCCATTGTCTAAGATGGGATAACCCCTTTAATCTATTGTTGCATTATTTCACCATATGGGCCATGGTCCTGTTTTTCCTTATCTAGGGGGAACAGTTTGACCTTGGCGGCTGGAGGTGTTTTGAAAGCAAGCAAGTGACATGTGAATGAGTGAGGACGAATGATACAACAGAATTGTGGACTCTGTGTTCCTGCAAGTCAGACCTATCTTAAGTAGGGATAAGCAAACCCGAACTGCAAATTTGGGTTCGTACCGAACGTTGCAAGTTCGGGTACCAGGATCCGAACCCGAACTTTTTTACTCAAGTCCGGGTTCGGTGTTCAGGTGTTTTTGAATTTATTTATTATTTTCCGTTATAACATGATTATAGCGTAAAATAATGGCATTCTTAAGACGGAATGCAAAGGGAAAACCTTTAGAGGCATTCTGTTTTGTATTCCGTCATAATAGGAGTCTATGGGCAGCATAACGTATCCGTCCGATTTCCGTTATGCAAGACAGGACTTTCTTTTCCATCCTGCATAAAGGAAACCAGACGGATCCGTTATGCGTGCCCATAGACTTCCACTATGACGGAATGCAAAACGGAGGGCCTAAAGGTTTCCCTTTCGCTTTCTGTCTTAAGAATGCCATTATTTTTAGATATACTCATGTTATAACGGAAAATAAGAAAGCGAAATTTGGGTCCCCGTTGACCTGTTCTGACGGAAACCTTCTCCGTCTGTCAGAAACCTATTAGAGCTTCCTCTCTACTGATAGTTATTATTATTCAAACATGTAAGTCTGTTATTATGGGGCATCTGTGGACATAACAGGGTGATGAGTATAAAAGGAAAGAACTACAACTCCAAGCATGTTCAGACTGTTAGTATGGAGCATCAGTGGACATTACATAAAGAGGGTATAAGAGGAGAGAATTACAACTCCCAGCATGCTCAAACTGTTATTATGGGGCATCAATGGCCATTACTTGAAGAGGGATATAAGAGGAGAGAAATACAAATCTCAGTATTTCTACTGTTATTGTGAGCTATGAAAGGACATTACAGGGAGTGAGAATAACAAAAGAACAACGATTCCCAGTATATAGAAATGAATAGAGGGAAACACTAACCCTCACATACACACACACAAAGCACTGGAGCTCTGCTCACATTGTGACATCACTCAGGTCCTTTCAGGTCCTTCAGCACTTCTTTGCACTGCTGATCTCTGTCTCAATGAGTAATGGAGGGAAATGAAATTGGCTGGAGTGGAATGAACAAGGCAGGGAGGCAGATTATATATTTCAGGGGAGAGGGAGAGAAAGTGGCTGCGGGGACCAAGGGCAGGAACTTCTATAGCAATAAAAGCAGATTGATCTGTTAGCATTCCAATGTGGCTGGTTAAGCCCCTCTCACCTCTCCTATGAAGACATAGCTATGTGTGCACTATGGAATAAACACTTTATTTATGTTTTTTTTTCTGAGAATAGTGTCCCTTTAAAGGGTTTGTCCAGTTTAGAAAGCCCATTGTCATATACCGTATATATGGGAATTTTGAGTTACTGGAGTGATCCAGGAGGATCCTCAATTCTGGGCAGAGTAGAGAGGGGTTACAAAGAGTGTCTCTCTGGAGGACCTTTCCTGTACTGCATTACATAGACACCCCCATTGATGTGAATGCACTGTGCAATATATGTTTTCCCATGTGGGAATGCTTTTCTACAGCAGGGGCAGGGAAGCCGGCCAGAGTTGATGAGAAGATGGATTGAGCAAAATACAAGGCAATTCTGGAGGTAAACCTGGTAGAGGCTACAAAAGACTTGAGACTGGGGCGGAGGCTCACCTTAAAGCAGAACAACGACCCTAAATATACAGCCAGAGCTACAATGGAATGGTTTCGATCAAAGCATATTCAGGTGTTAGAATGGCCCAGTCACAGTCCAGAACTAAATCCCATTAAAAACCTGTAGCAAGACTTGAAAATTGCTGTTTACAAACACCCTCCATAAAATCTGACTGAACTTGAGCTATTTTGCAAAGAAGAATGGGCAAGAAATGTCAGCCTCTAGATGTCCAAGGCTGGTAGAGACATACCCCAAAAGACTTGCATCTGTAATTGCAGCGAAAGGCGTTCTTACAAAGCATTGACTCAAATGCACACCACACTTTCCATATTTTTATTCCATGGGTATGAATAATACTTTTTCAACGCACTGTAGGTTGTGAAAACAGAACAAGCCCTTTAATATCTATTTATGCACATACTGTATTCTGTAAAGAAGACAGTAGAGTTCTAAGAAGCATTTGTGAAGCAAGGTATAGTCTGATACATTACAATTATAGTTATCCTTCATAATACTCCCTAGTGGGCTCCATACACAATGCACGAAAACCATCTTACTCATATATAATATGTTCATTCCTTTTATTCCTGTAACTTATTTCTTATCTCATTTCTTGCATCAGATCATGAATGTTTCCCATGAAGATAACACATTCTTTTAAAGCTTACTGCTCACAATGTTCTGTCTGAGCTCCTGGATACAGTATATATTCTTCAATTTTTAAATGTAGATGACTCAGTAGCATATTTTATATTTTTACATAGCTACCAAGATTTCCTAATGTGTCCGTGCCTATAATCTGTCTAAAATGTGGGCCAAATTGGTACAATTTTGGCACAATTTGAGGCAACTAGAGTTTGAAATTAGGCTAATTTCACGCCAGCGCAGGGAGATCAAGACTGGCATATAGGAACACCAGTCTAGACACATCTCCACCATTGTGTTTCTATAATGGTAAAGTGCTGAAAATGGGCATTTCCTCCCAACATTTAAATGAAAAGGGATGTCTGCTTTAGATAAACTTTATGTATCAGACCTATTAAGACATACGGATACTGTACTGTATGTTCAGGTGGCCATACATATTAGATGAATGTTGGCTGAACCCGTTGTTTTTTGCTTGACCGGCCAAACAACTAATTTATATGAAGATGTTCCATCTCTCCCCAGATGACAGATGTTGGGCGAAACGAATGATCAGGAATGTTGGGTTTTCACATATCGAATATTTTTGCTATGGCCTCTTCTTTGGGCTTGACATGAAATCTAGTGTTCACATGGCCTTTATACAGCTCAGTCCCATTCAAGTTAACAGGATTGAGCTGCAATACCCAGCACAGCCGCTATACAATGTACAGCACCCACAACACCATTATTGGTATACAATGAGGAGGCTGAGTGGTACAGCCCCTGCACATAGCTGATCTGCAAGGCTAACCCCACAATCTGATATTGATGAACTTTCGTAAAGATAGGTCATCAATATTTAAAGGGTTTCTGTCACCAGATTTAACCCTATTAAGCTAGCTGACATTAGCGATGAGCTAATGTCAGCTAAACCTAACTAGCCTATTCCTACTTTTATCTATGCCCTTTCACACCAGAAATCTACCTTTTATAATATGCTAATTAACCTCAAGGAGCAGGAAGGGGGGCGTTGTTCCTGTTCCTAGAGGCTCCGTTCTCCCGCCTCCCTCCAAGTCCTGATTGACAGGGCCAGGCAATCTGTCTGCCAGCCCTGTGCTCTGGTGAAATCTCACGCCGTTCAGCATTCGGCGCGGGCGCGGTGAGGGAAAGACGCTCGCAGTCTTCTGCCAGCTTCCTCACCGTGCCTGAACGGCGTGAAATTTCACCAGAGCACAGGGCTGGCAGACAGATGCGAGCGCTGCCTGGCCCTGTCAATCAGGACTTGGAGGGAGGCGACAAAGGTGGGAGAACGGAGCCTCTAGGAGCAGGAACAACACCCCCCCCCCCCCCCCCCCCCCGCTCCTAGAGGCTAATTAGCATATTGTAAAAGTTTGATTTCTGGCGTAACGGGGGCATAGATAAAAGTGTGAATAGGCTAATTAGGTTCAGCTGACATTAGCACATCTCTAATGTCAGCTAGCTTAATACGGTCAAGTCTGGTGACATAATCCCTTTAAGCCATGGGCAGAGATTTTATGCAAATGTACCGATCCCGAGCCCCTTTAAGGTGATGAGAAAGCTTGGTATCTATGAGCAACTGAATTTTTCTTGATGTTACCCTTATATGCAGAATGTTCTAGAAAATAACTCTACCACAGAGCTATAGTTAAATATAGTTAACTAATTGAGCTATACCCGGGTTATTTCAGAGCTTCCGCACAAGGAAAGCAGCTAAAAGCTTTGAAAATATAGGAATGGCATTTAAATTGACCTTCTAGATTTGGCGAAATTACAATGATCATAAAACAAATAATAAAGTGCTATGGCATGCATATTACCTGGCGAGTGATGCGGGGGAGAACACATAAGGACCACTCCTTGTCCTTCCCTTACAGAGACGGCACTTCTTACACGGCCGCTGAAATTCCCAAGATCTGTAAATAAATCAGGACGTATTATTACAGATAGTAAATGCACCAAAGAAATTATTAGTGATTATTTATGTACGGTAATATGCAAGGATGGACTGTTCTAAAATTCATGATTTTTTACTGATCTGAAGCCTTAAAGTGGTTGTCCACTCTAATCGGCAGGGATCTGCCCCCCCCCTTCCCCCGCCATTCACAGAATCAGGGCTGCATTGGGAGGTTATGCTGCCCTAGGCACGTTTAGTGTTCACGCCCCCTATTAGATCGGCTACAGCTGGCTATTGACTTGACGGTATACAGGACCTGCGGTTGAAAACACACTTGGTTTTACCTTGATTGCTATGGTTTTGTGAGGTAGTTATTGGCCATGCAGTTTATACATGTGAAATACATTTATGTTAAATTTTTAACCTGGAAAAAAATGCATGGCAAATAACCACATCACAAAAACCGCAGCAAATCCGGTAAAACTAAGTGCGGTTTTAAATGTTTTTATTTTTTTTAATGCAATTTTGAGCATCATCTCATCTAAATATACCCTTACACAGGTGTCAGTAAAATATAACTCTAATGCACAAGTCTGGAGGCACCTTCATCCATGGATGGTGCATGATAAAAATCATAGCGTGAACCATTCATCTCTGATTTTCCCTTAAGATTCATTTACTCATGTGAGTGGGTCTGCAAGAGAAACAGACAAGACGCGGACTTGATCTGTGAGCGATCCATATAAAAATGTGTCCATGTAAACAAGCCGGAGCTTAAATAAGATTGACATTACTTGTCTGAATGAGCCCTAACTCTTGCTAGGTGTATGGCCACCTTCACTCTGTGACTTTTTCTTGTTTGTTTTGACACTGAGGATCTTTACTGCTTTGGTGTCAGTGTGAGGATTATGGAAAGGTGACAGGAAGAGTAATCCTACCTGCTAATTGGCAATGTACATATTGGTCATATAATTGGTTCACTTTTCTCCTTGTGTGATTGCTCTGATGTCTCCTTATCACTTACTTTTTTGCTACTTGCAGCATCAATTCCGGAGATTTAACCCTTACATTGCCTTCCTGAAGAGATCATAGTTATATTATCTGTACGTAAGCAGTGTGAGGGTTAAATCTCCTGACTTGTAGCTACAATAAAGAAAGGCAGCAATGTAGTACGGTAAAAGAATAATCATAAATCCTTTGTTTTCTCTGTGAAGTGCACCCCACTCCTTCTTGACACCCTAGGCACATGCCATCAGGTGCCTTGTTGTAAATATGGCCCTGGCCAGAACTGCTCAGCTTCGTCCATTATGCAGTGGATGGAGCTTGTAACTGCGGTGCTGCTCCCATTTACTTCAGTGAGAGCAGAGCTGTAGTAACCAGCTCCATCCACTGTATAATTGATGGAGCCGTGTAGTTCTAGCACCGGAGCTAGGGGCTCGAACTGAACTGCTTTTCCTGTTCCCTACTGCAGATTCACTGCATTTTCCATCGGCTATCACTAGAAGAGCTCAGTGCAAAGAGATTCTACTGTTTCATTGATTTCGATAGTAACTGTATAATATACTATACGCTGAGAGAGTCGACAGGACTTTCTTTTCTGTCCTGGATAACGAAAACTAGACGGATCAGTTCTCCTTGCCTATTATGACGGATCAAAACGCAATGCCTCTAAAGGTTTCGGTTTTGAATTCCGTCTCATGAATTCTGTTATTTTCCGTTATAACCATGTTATAACGGAGAGCAATAACGGAATTCATAACGTTGCGGTGAACCCGCCCTAATACCCAAGGAGAATAGGGACAAAGCTTGAGATGATGAAGCCGGGATATCTAATGGAGTGTTCAAAAATGAAATGACCTCTTGCCATAACTTAGCGATAACTGGGCATTCTTAGAATACATTCCCCCTGAATGGGGAATAGTACCACCTAGAACAATTTTATGATAAACTTTCAATAGGTTAGAACACCGTGTAGCCTAAACTGACCATGGAAATGCAGACCGCCATTCCTCTGGTTGAAAGATGAGCTGTAGTTCAATATATGTCTGACTGCTGAACCTCGAAGATAAAACAAACAAAAATATATATCTATAGAATTCAAGCCTGGGTCTTCATTTTTAAAACACCACAATTTTCCTTTGCAGGTAAAAGTCAATGATTTTATTTATTTATTTTAATTTGACTATAAATACAATGTAAAATTCCACAATACGTTGTGGAATATTTCCACAGTTTTGAAGGAAAAGTCTATTTACTTGGTTGTTCTCAGCCCCATATTCATTATCTGTTATCTATGTCATTTGAAGTTATCATTTTGTAAAAAGATAACACTTGTGTAATGAGATTAAACTGCATAATCTGCGGAGCATGGTTTACGAATCCTTATCAATACGATGGAGCACCGAGGCTATTATGTGTTGATAAGAAAATGAATTAAGATACTTCTAAGATGTGAAGAAAAGCAGAACAGACAATGCTGTGAGGGGTTAGAACCTATAGAAAAAAAAAACGAGGATTTTATTGTATTTTTCCTCTTGTTCACACAGGTGTTTTATGTATGAAATGTCCTTCTTGAAGTCTAACAATATCACATCGATCAAATGTCTGCATCTGAAGAATAGAAAACGTATCCAAGTAGGTACTCTTTTCAAAGCAATATTACAAAATATAGAAACAAATCTTCCTATTATCACTTATGTAGATCTGGATGAAAATTCTCACAATTCATACAGCACAAAAACAATTACCGGTCAAAAACCACATTAGGCCTCCAATATTGTACCAAAGCTCATAAAATTGGAATTAAACATAAAGCAATCATTCTAGGATCCATCAGATGCCATATGATGAAGGTATTCCCCCCTAAAAAGTATTGGTTTACTATGGGACAACTAAGTATCGCCTTCAAGTTCCTCACGTATTACCGTTAAATATCATGTCCTTTTTGGCCATCCTCCTGACTAGCTCAGTGACCTCTTTACGATGCTGTCAGTTGGCCACATGATCCCTCAGCGAACCAGCAGACAGGGATGCAATTTATTATATATGTTCAATATTTTCTTGAGGTGAGTTTACCAAATTTAGAGTGGCTCCAGAATGATTCCACATTAACTAAAACAGAAATGCCAGGATTGGTAAATTTGGGGGTCTAGGTTTGGTTATATGTAGATTAAAGAGGTGTGCTGCTTTTAGAAATGATGTACAAATGGCTTCACTGTAGTATAGTTTATCACGTACTGTCTGTGGCAGAAATCACTCTAGGTTACTCAGACATGAAGCCACATAGCGGTGCTCCTGGTGTTTATTTCCTGCTGTGTGACATCCCTTACAGTGAACATGTGGTTGGATCTCCTCCTCCCCTTTTTGTAGTACCAGATGTCACAAAATGAATGCCTCATATTTTTCCATTGCTTGCACACTTTCAGTTCCCTCTCTGTTTCTGAAGAGATCCTGACCTGTCGGGCAGGGAAACACGCTCCCACGGTGAGCCCTAATTTGCACCCAACCCGCTGTCCCTGCCTACTTACAGAGCAAGCCCTAAGTGGCAAGTCCACAACTGGTCAACCGTCCCTATGCTGGTAAGACAGGGAGACAAACTAAGCACCCGGGGAAAAAACTGTAGGGACCTGCTCACACAACTGGACACACAACCTATAACTGGAAAGGGTGTATTGCCAGAAGGTGATTTAATTAGGATACCAGAACATGATAGGTCCAGGGACTTGGCGCCCCACTGGACAAGAAAACAAGCAGTCCTGAGATAGGAAGGCTGAGCTGTCGCTCATTAAATCCAGGGAATGCAGGTACCAACATGCATGCTGAACCCACTCTATACTTCTCCTGGTGCTAGACAGCTTTCAATGAATGCAGAGAGAGCAGGCTACAGCTTTATACTTACACTAATTAAAATCAGCCTATGGGGCAGACAGGCTGGTCATGAGTGCAAGGCCAACAGGAGTCAGCCACACCTCCAGCTCAGTATAACTGAGGTGCACGTCCGCAGGTGCAAGTCGCCGTGGCTAAAAACACGAAGAAAAAAAACACAATGCAACAGCACTCTGCAAACACAAATAACGTACAATAATGCCATAGTTATAGAAAATATTCTGGTGCTAATACTACACTTATTTAGTAGATTTGAGATTCTTGTAAATTTTGGGGGAACCTACCGTATTTTTTGCCCTATAAGACGCACCGGCCCATAAGACGCACTTAGGTTTTAGAGGAGGCCAATAGGAAAAAAAATGTTTTTCATCAGACCTCAGATCAGACCACCAATGTTAATCAGACCTCAGCTGACAGCCCCAATCAGACCCCCAATGTTAATAAGACCCTCAATCAGACCTCAGATCAGACCCCCATGCCTCAGATCAGACCCCCAGCCTCATGTATGCAGCCCCCAGTCTCATGCTTGTAGCCCCCAGTCTAATGTTTGCAGCCCCCAGCCTCATATAAGCAGCCTGTAGCCCCAGCTTCATTTATGCAGCCCCCAGTCTCATGCTTGTAGCCCCCAGTCTAATGTTTGCAGCCCCCAGCCTCATATAAGCAGCCTGTAGCCCCAGCTTCATTTATGCAGCCTGCAACCCCCAGCCTCAGATCAGATAAAATAAAATAAATCACTTACCTCTCCTGCTCCGGACGCTGCTGCTCTACACCGCCCGCGCTCTTCATCCTTCTTCTCATTCGGTTGTGCTGTGAACCGGCGCGCACGGCGTGAGGTCACAGAGCGCCCTCACGCTGTGCGCAGCCACTGCACAGCGGACAGCCGAGGACCAGGAAGCGGGGAGTACAGAGACTTCACCGCTTCCTGGTCCTCCAGTATTAATGAGCGCTTCCATAATGGAAGCGCTCATTAGTATTCACCCAATAAGAAGCAGGGACATTTTTCCCCCACTTTGGGGGGGAAAAAGTGCGTCTTATGGGGCAAGAAATACAGTAATGTATTTGCCAAGAATCTAAAATTTACTAAATAAGTGTAGTATTAACACCAGAATATTTTCTATAACGATGGCATTATTGTACGTTATTTGTATTTGCAGAGTGTTGTTGCATTGTGATTTTTTTTCTTCGTGTTTCTAACCACGGCGACGTGCACCTGTGCATTGGGATTTGCTAACTGACCCCTCTTTTCTTTCAGTATATAATCAGTGCACAGCTCCATCCATTGTGTAGTGGATGGAGCTGTTTAGTTTAGGAGCCAGAGCTACTTTGGAACAATTGATCAGTGGGGAGTCAGGATGTCCTTTTGCCAACAGTATCAAAGTCCATTTTAACCCCTTCCCAACCTTCGCCATACATGTATGGCGCAGCGGAAAGTGACTTCCTGACCAGCACCATACATAACCTTTGATGTGTTTGATGTTAGAAAAATTGATTAAAATGGAAAACCTGAAAAAAAGTGACATTTTGAAAGTTTGCTAAATCAATTTTGAATAATTTGAGGGCTGTAGTTTATAAAATGAAGTAACTTATGGGTGGTTTCTATTGTGTAAGCCCTTCAAAGTCACGACAAAATTGAATTGGTCCTACAAAATGAGGGTTTTGGAAATTTTCATGGAAACTTAAAATATTGCTTGTAAAATTCTAAGCCTTTTAACATCCTAAGTAATATAGCATTTACAAAATGATGCCAACATTAAGTAGACATATAGTGAATATTAATAACTATTTTATGAGGTATCACTATCTGACTTAAAAGCAGAGAAATTAAAAATTTAGAATATAGCAAATTTTTCAAAGTTTTCTGTAAATTTCAGATTTTTTTATTTATAAAGGTAAAGCATATTGACCCAAATTTACCATTAACATGAAGTACGATGTGTCAGAAGTAAACAATCTCAGAATGGCTTAGATAAATAAAAGCAAATCAAAGTTATTACCACATAAAGTGATACATCAGATTTGCAATGTAGGCACAGTTAGGAAGGTGAAAAATGGCAAGGTCCTCAAGGGTAAGGATAATATATATCTGTCAACATGTTAAAAAAAATAAAGGGCTACGGTGTACAGTATATTGAATTTAAATATAAATAGATCCTCTTGTCCGTGCTACTTTGATATTTTACGTTAGAGAGGTCCAAACTCAGTTTTTTTTTTTTTTTTTGTTCTTTTCTGCTACAGGGTTCCAGATCTGTTTGTTTCTGTCTGTTGAGTTAAATAATAAAATTCTATCCGGCCAAAGAGGGAGTTCGCTGCATTCAGATGTATACAGCAGAGATGAGCAAATTGATTCTAAATGAAACGGAATTGTTATGAATTTCAGAAAAATGTATCTGCCAAATGAATCCAAAGTTTAGGTGATTCGTTTCTGTAAAAACTTGAGCAAAAGCAGCAACCCAGGATCATTTTACTGTGAAAACTGGCAGGGAAAACAACAGGATGAAGATGGAAGATCACATGAGCATGGATGGAGTGCTTGCCCTAACTGGCTCAGAGGCTGACAGACTGATCAGCTAATCAGGGGCCAGTATTTAGTCAGGTCCTTCTGCTCAGGAGGAGGAAACACCATTGTATGTGCATCTAGGGATACGCTAGGACAGGGATTGGCAAACTACAACTCCCAGTATGCCCAGTCTGCCTACAGCTATCAGTCTACAGCAGGGCATGATGGGATTTGTAGTTTTAAAACAGCTGGAGAGCCGCAGTTTGCCCATCACTGCGCTAGGATGTGTTTTGGATGTCTTTGACAATCAAAAAAAGAAAATTCATAAGCCATTAGTATAGCTACTAGGGACACTGCGGAGAGTATATCGAGAGAATAGGGAAGTATTTCTATCTATATAGAGTTTTATAAGGGGAAGCTTAGTTAGCATAGAGTGAGCGAGGGAGTGGTTACTCCGAGTTGTGTGGTGTTTCACAGTTCATACAGTTTGGTATGATCTGCATTATAAACTCATTTTGTTCTGTATATGGACAGCCAGTCAGCTTTTTTATGTTTCAAGTTTCTAACGTTCATAGGCTTATTGACAGACCCCAAAAGCATACATTCTGTTGCAATCACTGAGCAATTGCCCTTTTTTTCTAAAAATCTGTTTCAATTTATGATTTGTAATTGGCTATTTTCAGCGCATTTCAGTACATCAGTATACCCATGTTATTGAATGCATTGCATTACTGAAAGATAGCATTCACTTCCCTCAAAGTTCCAAAGGCATTTTACTGCAATAACGCCAATAGTATACCTGTTTTAGTGAACATGTAACCGTTGTATTACTTTTTTTTTTTACTGCAAAACTGCATTATTGCCACTGTAAATTGTTAATACCAGTGTGCAGTGTTTTTGTAGAAGGGGAGGGACATTTAATTGTGCCTTTGTCTTTGAATTACAGGAAAACCACTTTCAATTTTGCTTCAATTTAATAATCTGTGTATCAAACTTGTGACCAGGGTCAGAATGTGGGTAGCACAGCAGTAGCAGCACCAGTTATCAAGCCAGTAGTAGTAGTAGTAGCAGTAGACCACAGTTCTTTCTGGCTTTTGAAAGATGCCACAATATTATTAAAGGCAAAGAGGATGAGATTGTGGAGTGGATGGCTCACTCCTCCTCAAAGACACAGCAGGATGACTCCGAGGTCACCTCTGAGTCTAGCACCATGCTTTGGAGTCCTGTGGACCCAGAAAAGCCTTTCACTTGCATCATCTCAGTTTTCACTGTCGCCACCTAGTGAGGAGGCTCCTTTTGTTCTTAAGAAGGGGCAGCAAAACCGATGTAGTATAGAAGATACCCAATATTGTTGATAACTTGTGTGAGAACAGTCAGTGTTTGGACTGCCATGAGGGGGAGGTTCAGGCAGAGGCGGGGGACTTCATGCATAGCTGTGTTGGTTTTATCATGGTAGTAGTGCCACGTGTATCCCTAAACTCCTAACCTCATAAACACTAATTTACACCATATTCTTACCAGAACAAAAAATGCGGCTTGGATGCGGACCCAAACAATGGTTGTGTGAATGAGGCCTAAGGTATTGTAGTTGGATGATTGTTCCCAACAAACAACAGCTTTTTCCGATAACACTATGTGTGTTTAAACATCATCTGTCCCATATAAAGGACAATTTTTAGAAGGTTTCTAATATTAAAAAGCATAACAAACACTGTCAAACATGTGTTTACCCATAGCTATATGCAGTTGCAAGAAAAAGTATGTGAACCCTTTGGAATTATATGGATTTCTGCACAAATTGGTCATAAAATGTGATCTGATCTTCATCTAAGTCACAACAATAGACAATCACAGTCTGCTTAAACTAATAACACACAAATAATTAAATGTTACCATGTTTTATTGAACACACCATGTAAACATTCACAGTGCAGGTGGAAAAAGTATGTGAACCCTTGGATTTAATAACTGGTTGAACCTCCTTTGGCAGCAATAACTTCAACCTAACGTTTCCTGTAGTTGTAGATCAGACGTGCACAACGGTCAGGAGTAATTCTTGACCATTCCTCTTTACAGAACTGTTTCAGTTCAGCAATATTCTTGGGATGTCTGGTGTGAATCGCTTTCTTGAGGTCATGCCACAGCATCTCAATCGGGTTGAGGTCAGGACTCTGACTGGGCCACTCCAGAAGGCGTATTTTCTTCTGTTTAAGCCATTCTGTTGTTGATTTACTTCTATGCTTTGGGTCGTTGTCCTGTTTCAACACCCATCTTCTGTTGAGCTTCAGTTGGTGGACAGATGGCCTTAAGTTCTCCTGCAAAATGTCTTGATAAACTTGGGAATTCATTTTTCCTTCGATGATAGCAATCCATTCAGATCCTGACACAGCAAAGCAACCCCAAAATGCCCCCACCACCATACTTCACAGTTGGGATGAGGTTTTGATGTTGGTGTGCTGTGCCTCTTTTTTTCCACACAACTTTGGTTTCATCTGTCCACAGAATATTTTGCCAGTACTACTGTGAAACATCCAGGTGCTCTTGTGAAAACTGTAAATGGGCAGCAATGGTTTTTTTGGACAGCAGTGGCTTCCTCTGTGGTATCCTCCCATGAAATCCATTCTTGCTTAGTGTTTTACGTATCGTAGATTCACTAACAGGGATGTTAGCATATGCCAGAGACTTTTGTAAGTCTTTAGCTGACACTCTAGGATTCTTCTTCACCTCATTGAGCAGTCTGCGCTGTGCTCTTGCAGTCATCTTTACAGGACGGCCACGCCTAGGGAGAGTAGCAGCAGTGCTGAACTTTCTCCATTTATAGACAATTTGTCTTACCGTGGACTGATGAACAGCAAGGCTTTTGGAGATACTTTTATAACCCTTTCCAGCTTTATGCAAGTCAACAAATCTTAATCGTAGGTCTTCTGAGAGCTCTTTTGTGCGAGGCATCATTCACATCAGGCAATGCTTCTTGTGAAGAGCAAACCATAACTGATGTGTGTTTTATATAGGGCAGGGCAGCTGTAACCAACACCTCCAATCTCATTTCATTGATTGGACTCCAGTTGGCTGACACCTCCCTCCAATTAGCTCTTGGAGATGTCATTAGTCTAGGGGTTCACATACTTTTTCCACCTGCACTGTGAATGTTTACATGGTGTGTTCAATAAAAACATGGTAACATTTAATTCTCTAATTTCAAGACTGTTCCAGGCTGCTGTATAGGAGATTTAATAATGATAGGAGGGAATTAAAATACATAAAGATGGAACAGGGAGGAACAATAGGCTTAATCAGAACACGGGATTCATGAGTACAGCTGTTATACCATTCCCGGATTAATCTCCTCAGGTGCCAACCTAATGACTTGGTATCTAAGGCTCTTACTGGTGCACCATAAATGCTATTTCACAATATAACGTTTCATACTAATCTCTGACTCCTACTCACTTGTATAATTCTATATAATCTATTATAATATTATAATTTACAATTCTCCGCTCCCAAGACAGACGCGACATTTCTCAATGGAACAAGGCTTAATTAAATCATTATCTGCATTATAAACACCATAAGATATTTTTGATAAAATATTTTTGTTTTTCTTATTTTTTTTTTTACCTGTTTAAAGCAAACCTCCATCTCCAGAGCCACTTAAAAGGACACTTACATCAAAAATTTTCATCAAATAGTAATAGACTAATCTATGTACGGTATTTTTTATTTATTTATTCCTGTCCTGGTTCTTTAAAAGGAGTCTGTCTCCTCCAAAATCAGTCTCAAAGTAAGCATACCGCTCTGTAGTGTAGGAGCCCAAAAACATAGCCTTACATTTCTTGTGTAAATTTGGATCTCTAAAGCCTCTTTCACAGGACCATATGGCTTTTTCAGTATTTTGAAGTCCATTTTTCATGGATCCGTTGTTCCGTTTTTTGTTTTCGTTGTGTTTCCGTTCCGTTTTTCCGTTCCGTTTTTCCGCATGGCAAATACAGTATATAGTAATTACATAGAAAAAATTGGGCTGGGCATAAAATTTTCAATAGATGGTTCTGCAAAAACGGAACGGATATGGAAGACATACGGATGTATTTCCGTATGTATTTTTTTTTTTTTTGCGGACCCTTTGACTTGAATGGAGCCACGGAATGTGATTTGCGGGCAATAATCGGACATGTTCTATCTTTCAACGGAACGGAAAAACGGAAATATGGAAACGGAATGCATACGGAGTACATTTTTTTTCTGGAATCGTTAAAATGAATAGTTCCGTATACGGAACGCAAAAAAACGGCCCGTAAATGGGAAAAAAAAACTGTTGTGTGAAAGAGGCCTGGTTACATGCTGGAGGTAACTGGTGAGTTGTTTGTGAGTCGGCCTCATGCTCCTGTAATTTGCCCACTGGCTCCTGGTATTGTCCATACTGCTCAGTTAGGAGAGTGTTAGGTCCCGGGCTACTTGAGAAACCTTGGCAAGGTGCCCGGGCTTAGACATGTCCTACACCGTAGGACATGTTGACTAATCTCTCAATTTTAAAATCAGTTTGAGGGTTTAGTAAGTCCGCAGAGTGCACCTGTCTTTGCTATTTTGTTATATTGAGGCCTTTCAGGGTTAATGAGGGCTTATAAACAAAAAATATATATACTTACCACATCCATTTCCTCGCGGAGAGGACAGCACGGTCATTTTGATTGAAGAAAGCGCGCCAAATCTTGCGTGCACTGAATTGATGACATCACCCTGTCATCACACTGGCTGGGCGCAGTCACCTGGCCGGGCACAGTGACCAGTCACATGTCTACGTATGCAACATTTGCGCATTTTCTTCAATCAAGAAGGCCACGACGGCCACTCCGTGAGCAAATGGATGAGGTACATATTTTTTTAATTGCTTACCGCCATTTCAGGTAAATTGATTCGTTACCACGAAGCGTGAGGAAATTTGGCTTCATGACGAATCGCATGTTTCCGGAAATTCAGATCGAAGTCTAATTCGAATACTTTGATTCGCTCATTAGGAGCAGCGCATACACTTCCTACACATGGTCATGTAGCACTGAAGCATCCAGTGGCGTACATAGAGAAGTAAGGGCCCCATCAAGGATCAAACCAGGCCCCCCACACAGGACTGAAGGGTTTCTGCCTAAACCCCTTTCAATGACCTTTGGGACATTTCTTCTACTGCCTCATTTGCTAAAAGTTGTTCCTTTAAAGGGTAGAGTCCTGACCAAGTTTTCACCCCCAGTAGAAGAGGAGATAATCCCAACTGGGCCCCCTCTTACCCTGGGCCCCATAGCATGGTCTGCCACTACGGTAGTTATGCCCCTGGAAGCAGCCATGATGCTCACATTCTGGAAAGGAGTGGTACTTTTAAGGTGGGTTTGCTTTGTCACCACCTTACGCTCATAATATGGACACCACAGGCACTCTCCGTGCTACCATATGGTGAAAAGCTTGGATAATGCCTCCGTAATATGGCATCTAGTGGAACCTACCACAGTATGAAATTTGTCTGTGTCACTATATGAAATCTGAGGCACCATGAGATACAGTATGAACTTAGACGCCTTTAGGCACTGTATTGCAGATCCATACAACATGGATCAGTGACATAGTCATGTTCTAAGGGAGTGCATTGTGCACAGAGCCTGTACAGCTCCTTCATACAGCCTCCATATGAAATGGGAGGCATATGGAGGTACAGTAGTGGTCAGGGGTGTAGCTAAAGGCTCATAGGCCCTGGTACAAGAGTTCAGCTTGAATCCCCCTTCTCTCAGTGCTTTGTGTCCAGAGCCTTCATGCTGCCTAAGGCAAACATTGAAACGGCAACCCTCCATCACAAATTTTTGACCTAACCCCTTCCCTCCAGCCTGAGGTGTAACTTTACCAGCATGCACTTTCTACAATACCAGTGTCTTCTTATGCGGCACAAGGGACTTTGGGCCCCCTTAGGCTCCTGGGCCCAGGAACGACTGCTACCTCTGCACCCCCTATATCGAGGCTCATGGGCCTCTATGGCAGCCCTGTGCATAAGTTTCAAAGCAAACTTTCTGTAAACCATTCCCTGAATTTCACAATGCAAGACAAAAAAAAACCTCTGAAATAAGAACATCTAATCAATGAATCCAAAGTCAAAGCCTGGACATTGTGATTATAATGGATATCAGCCAAAGACCTGTCTACATAAGATGTGGAGCTTTGAGATGGTGAGACACGGCTGTTTTATGCAAATCAGGCTACAAATACAAGGAATGCTTATTAGCATATAAATGAGTTAGGTTTCATAGACACGTAGCAGGTTCATTCATACTGATATAATATGCAGGAACTTAATTCGACCCTTCCCGAACCAGCTGACCCATCACTAAAAAGGTCTCACATCTTTATACTATCACTGGCAAGATGACTGTTCTCACTACTGATCAGAGTTGGGCAAAAGATTTAAAGGGACACTACTAGTGTTGTGTGCTCAAGCGCAGCCAATAAATGTGCAGGTAAGTACTGCCTGTCACTATAATGCCGTAGCCATGTTGGTTACTGGCATTACAGAGATTGGCTGGCTGAAACGCGTCATCGGGTGAAGATAAAAAAGTCATAAAACTTTTTCTCTGTAATATAATTGCAGTTGCCTGCCAGTGTGTGTCAGGCCCACAGACTGTACTGTACCCTGAACTCGAAAAATTCTGAGGACATAGTTGACTGGCTTACATGTGTTGATTCCACATCCCGGATACAACAGTGTCACGCCGTCTTGGGGTTGACTTGCCTGAAAGCAGAGAGTCACACCAGACCAGCACTCCTGTCCGCCCTGAACGCACAGGTGGATCAGTGGCTGACTCCGCACCAACTGGAGATCAGCAAAGTGGTGTGTGACAACGGAAGCAATTTGTTGGCAGCATTGAATTTGGGCAAGTTGACACATGTGCCGTGCATGGCACATGTGTTGAATCTGATCGTACAACGCTTTGTGCATAAGTACCCAGGCTTACAGGACTTCCTCAAGCAGGCCAGGAAGGTGTGTGGCCATTTCAGGCGTTCCTACACAGCCATGGCGCACTTTTCCGATATTCAGCGCCAAAACAACATGCCAGTGAGGCGCTTGATTTGCGACAGCCCGACACGTTGGAATTCAACACTCCTATTGTTCGACCGCCTGTTCCAACAAGAAAATGCCGTCAACGAGTAGTTGTATGACCGGGATGCTAGGACAGCCTCTGCGGAGCTGGGAATTTTTTTGCCACGTTACTGGACGCTCATGCGCACTGCCTGTAGACTCATGCGTCCTTTTGAGGAGGTGACAAACCTAGTCAGTCGCACCGAAGGCACCATCAGTGACATCATCCCATTTGTTTTCTTCCTGGAGGGTGCCCTGCGAAGAGTGCTGGATCAGGCCATAAATGAGCGTGAAGAGAAAGAGTTGTGGTCACCATCACCACCAGAAACAGCCTTATCATCATCGCCTGCTGGACCTGCGGCAACGCTGGAAGAGGAGTCTGAGGAAGAGGAGTCAGAGGAGGAATGTGACTTTGAGGAGGAGGAAGACCAACCACAGCAGGCATCCCAGGGTGCTCGTTGTCACCTATCTGGTACCCGTGGTGTTGTACATGGCTGGGGGGAAGAACAGACCTTCAATGAGATCAGTGAGGACGAGGTACGGGATATTAGTAGCTCGGCATCCAGCCTTGTGCAAATGGGGTCTTTCATGCTGTCATGCCTGTTGAGGCACCCTTGTATAAAAAGGCTGAAGGAGAACGACCTGTGCTGGGTGGCCACGCTAGTAGACCCCCGGTATAAGCAGAAAGTGGCTGAAATGTTACCGAATTACCGGAAGTCGGAAAGGATGCAACAGTTCCAAAACAAGTTAAAAAGTATGCTTTACACAGCGTATAAGGGTGATGTCACAGCACAACGGGAATCTAACAGGGGAAAAGGTGAAAGTAATCCTCCTCCTACCACGACCACGCCGGTAAGGACAGGACGCTTTACAGACGTGTTGTTGATGGAGGACATGCGGAGCTTTTTAAGTCCTACGCCTCGCCACAGCCCTTCGGGGCCCACCCTCAGAGAACAACCCGACCGACAGGTAGCAGACTACCTCGCCTTAACTGCAGATATCGACACTCTGAGGAGCGATGAACCCCTTGACTACTGGGTGTGCAGGCTTGACCTGTGGCCTGAGCTATCCCAATTTGCGATAGAACTTCTGGCCTGCTCCGCTTCAAGTGTCCTGTCAGAAAGGACCTTCAGTGCAGCAGGAGGTATTGTCACTGAGAAGAGAAGTCGCCTAGGTCAAAAAAGTCTAGATTACCTCACCTTTATTAAGATGAATAAGGCATGGATCCCGAAGGGACTGACAGTGGGGGATGCATTTGACTAAAAAAGGCCTGATGAGATGAGCTGCCTTGGGCTAAAAATGGTCCACACGCTGCTGTATTTAATCTCTGCATGCCGGATGACTTGCGTGACTTATCCACCACCAACTAGGGTTCAAGCCGCAATGTTTTAGTGCACTTTCTGCCTGGAAAACATCAGGCTGCAACAATACCTAATTTTTCAGGCATGTGTACATGCCTAATTTTTCTGGCCTCTGGTGCTGCACTGTGGCTGCAAAAACAAAACAAAAAAAAAGGCACATACATGTGTCAATTCCCCTTCGTGATTGTTACCTAGTTGTGGTGAAGGGGCTTGCGTATCACAATGAAGCGATCACCTCTATGAGTGTGTTGGCAATGTTGGCACACCCCAGATGATAAGGTCGTTGCTTCATTGTGAACAGACCAAAAGCGATCGGCTGGATAATTTTTCATAGAAAAAACATTAATTTTCTTTGTGATTATCTAAGGTGATCATTAAAGCCTACTAGGCCAACAATGGGCCCACACTGCAGAATCATTGTTTTCTGGGTCACTTAACTGTCACTGAACTACCTCAGCATGAGCATAGGCTTTGAAAAACCGCCATCGCCTGCAATTTCCCAAACGTGCGCACGAGCACAGTCATCACTACACCAAGATTGACACATAGAGGAAAAAAATTTATGTCATGAGTGTGTCAACTATTGACAACTCTTTGATAAGGGACGTAATAGGGATTAAACTGATAAGAATAGTACTACATAACACACCACTCATATAGGGTGGCACCGTACATTGCACGGCGCACGCGCAGTGCCCCAAATTGGAAGTAAAACGACCGACCAACCATCTTTTTTCATCTCCCGGTTCCTATAATCAATTCCATACACCGGCCCCTGATAGGGGACGTAACAGGGACTAAACTGATAGGAATAGTACTACTTAACACACCACTCATATAGGGTGGCACAGTACATTGCACGGCGCACGCGCAGTGCCCCAAATTGGAAGTAAGAGGACCGACCAACCATCTTTTTCCATCTTACGGTTCCTAAAATCTATTCCATACACCGGCCCCTGATAGGGGAGAAAACAGAGATTAAACTGGTAAGAACAGATTTTTTTTATTTAAAAAAAAGAGGACAGCCTCTGCGGAGCTGGGTATTTTTTGGCCGCGTTACTGAACGCTCATGCACAATGGCTGTAGGCTCATGTGTCCTTTTGCGGAGGTGACAAACCTGGTCAGTCAAACCCAAGGCAACATCATCAACCTCATCCCATATGCGTTTTTTTCTGGAGCGTGCCCTGCGAAGAGTGCTGGATCAGGCCGTAGATGAGCATGAAGAGGAAGAGTTGTGGTCACCATCACCACCAGAAGCAGCCTTGTCGTTGTCGATTGCTGGACCTGCGGCAACGCAGAGAGAGGAGTCTGAAGAAGAGGAGTCAGAGGAGGAAGGTGGCTTTGAGGAGGTGGAAGACCAACCACAGCAGAGGTCCCAGGGGGCTTGTTGTCACCTTTTGGGGACCCTTGGTGTTGTACGTGGCTGGGTGGAGGAAGAGACCTTCAATGACGTTAGTGAGGACAAGGAACGGGACATGGCTAGCTTGGTATCCAATCTTGTGCAAATGGGGAGTTTGCGGTTGTGCAAATGGACTGTTTGCGGTTGTTTGCGGTGCGTTAAACAGGGAGTTTGGTCTGTCAGAGTTTGGTCTGTCACTGTGAAGCGGACGTAACCCTTACACTACCTGATCGATACAACATCATACCTGATCGTATACACACACTGGATGTTTTAAAGCACGTTATTCCAAACAATTTAGGAATGTTAGGTGATTTATGCCCTTTATAGATTAAAACCCGACTCTGCGTCAACTACGTAATTTTCCATGGGAGTTTTGCCATGGATCCCCCTCCGGCATGCCACAGTCCAGGTGTTAGTTCCCTTGAAACAACTTTTCCATCACTATTGTGGCCAGAAAGAGTCCCTGTGTTTTTTAAAATTCGCCTGCCTATTGAAGTCTATGGCAGTTCGCCGTTCGCGAACATTTGCGGTAATTCACGTTCGCGAACGGAAAATTTTATATTCGCGACATCTCTAACCCTCACCCCTAATGTTTTAGATGGTCAGATCAGCAGCAGGCCCTTGCTCCTAATGTTTTTGAGGGTCACCAGCAGGCCATCAAAAACATTTACATATACAGGAAAGAATGTTTCCTAACAATTTTTCCTCTAAAATCGATTTTATCTTCGGTTTTGTGCGTATTATTGTCAGTCTGTAAAATTGGCGTGCTACTCGGTCAACATCATTCCCAGCAGCCATCTCTGCAGCCCTTATACCTATGCCTTTAATAGACATCAGAGAAATTAATAAAATCTCTAGTAACATATGATACATTACTACTACTTCTGCTACTAATGATAGTAATAATAATACTGTAGATAATAGATAAATTATAGGTAAATACAATTATTATTATTATTAGTTATGGAAACTTTAATAATAAAGGGGTGCGTTTTTTTCCGAAACAGCGACTCTTATGTCCACAGGTTGCATCTGGTATTGCAACTCGGTCCCATTCCTTTGAATAAGGCAGCACTGCAATGTCGAACACAGCCAGTAGACAACAGTGGTGTTGTTTTTGAGAGGCTGAACAAAGTCCCAACACCATGCTTCAATGCTCCCTGCACTGAAGCTCCACCAAGCTCCACTCACAATCTGAGCTCATGCACACGACCATATGTATTTTTCAGTCCACAAAGAAACTGATCAGCAAAAAATATGGATGTCGTCCGTGTGCATTCCGTATTTTGCGGAACAGAACAGCTGGCCCCTACTAAAACAGTACTATCCATGTCCGTAATGTGGACAATAATAGGATATGTTCTATTTTTTGGCGGAAAGTACATACGGAAACGGAATGCACAAGGAGTAACTATAGTTTTTTTTGCAGACCCATTAAAATATATGGTTCCGCATACGGACAAAATAAAACCAGAACAGACACGGGAAAAAAAACATGTTCGTGTGCATGAGCCCTATAACTGGTCTCTAATGATGCAGTCATCAATATGGTGGGCAGAATAATTGTTACTCACAATCCTTTTGAGTATGCATGCACATGATGAGGAGGTGTTGGTTACCAAAAAGCTTATGCTGTGAGCTTTTTTGATATAAAGAGGAAAATAAGGCATTATTTGTACCCAAAAAGGCGTAACAATTATTTAGTTTGCCATATTGATGGCTTATTGACCTGCGTTATTGAGGCTATTTTTGTTAACCACACAACTGGAATAATCAAATTCCTGGTCTTTCTTTTTTTCATTTACCTTGTTAACCATGCATGGGTGGCTGATTTATTAAGCTGCTCAAAGTTCACACTTGATAAGGATTTCTAGTTCTTGCTTTATTGAACAGATTTTACAGAAAATCATAAAATGTCCACATACTGTAACTCTGTGTTAGTCTTTTCTACTGGCCTATAAATTTGCTCCCGGCTGTGAGCAAAGCAGTAGGGTTACCTGCAATTTCAAAATTACAAATGATAGTTGATGCCAAATGATAAATCTATCTCCATTACGCTCATCTAATTGAACCTACGTGAGACAGGCTGCAGGAACCCACAGTGTTTTGGCTGAAGACCCTGACAGCTTGATTATGATCTACTGAATGAGGCCGGGAACCTACATCAGGCCATATATTAATTCAGGGACACCGGTTCTTCCATGTTTGTAAGCTGGAGTCCCAGCTGCTAGTTCTCATAAGTCTTCAACCTAATATACAGGTTCTCATTTGAAGGGACCATTCTGCACCTGGATACCTACAGATGGAATATGGTTCACTGAACCATTTGTCATGACCTACAAAACAAGCCTGATGTACAGTAACGTGCAGTAGCAATCATGCTCATTTATACTGTACATGGGGATGAAGGTAGACACATCCAGTTTGGTCCATAACTCATAGAGCAGGTGTTTGAGTGATTTTGTTCATCCTAACCTCTCCATTTATATCATAGATACATTGTTACTGGCTGTCAAAGGGGTTCTCTGGGAATTGATAAAATAAAATTACAAAAAATACTTAGGATCTTCAGCTGAATCTCTGTAGGAATGGTGTTCATGAGGAGAGGGGTAAGAGGACGCAACTTAAACTCCTAGCATGTCCAGATGGTTATTATGGGGCATCAGTGGCCATTGCATGGAGAGAGGTATAAGAGGAGGGAACTATAACTCCCAGAATGTTCAGGCTATTATTATGAGGCATGACTTCTCTCACAGTTCTAATACTGCCAATCCATGTCTATTCTGAGGACCATGAACTGGGGATCTTCTCGTAGCACAGTGTACACTTCCTTTCAGAGGAGTAGTGTGGAGACCTGGGAATCCTTTTGGTCATCTCCACACAGGATGTAAATTGAATGGAAAAAATGCTTGACACTAGAGTTGAGCGAACACCTGGATGTTCGGGTTCGAGAAGTTCGGCCGAACTTCCCGGAAATGTTCGGGTTTGGGATCCGAACTCGACCCGAACTTCGCCCCGAACCCGAAACCCATTGAAGTCAATGGGGACCCGAACTTTTCGGCACTAAAAAGGCTGTAAAACAGCCCAGGAAAGGGCAAGAGGGCTGCAAAAGGCAGCAAAATGTAGGTAAATCCCCTGCAAACAAATGTGGATAGGGAAATGAATAAAAATAAAAATAAATAGAAATTAACCAATATCAATTGGAGAGGTCCCATAGCAGAGAATCAGGCTTCATGTCATAGCAGAGAATCAGACTTCATGTCACCCACCACTGGAACAGGCCATTGTCAGATATTTTTAGGCCCTGGCACCCAGACAGAGGAGAGAGGTTCCATAGCAGAGATTCAGGCTTCATGTCATAGCAGAGAATCAGGCTTCACGTCACCCAACACTGGAACAGGCCACTGTCAGATATGTTTAGGCCCCGGCACCCAGACAGAGGAGAGAGGTCCCATAGCAGATAATCAGGCTTCATGTCATAGCAGAGACTCATGCTTCATGTCATCCAACACTGGAACAGGCCACTGTCAGATATGTCTAGGCCCCGGCACCCAGACAGAGGAGAGAGGTCCCATAGCAGAGAATCAGGCTTTATGTCATAGCAGAGAATCATGCTTCATGTCACCCAACACTGGAACAGGCCACTGTCAGATATTTTTAGGCCCCGGCACCCAGACAGAGGAGAGAGGTCCCATAGCAGAGAATCAGGCTTCATGTCATAGCAGAGAATCATGCTTCATGTCACCCAACACTGGAACAGGCCACTGTCAGATATTTTTAGGCCCCGGCACCCAGACAGAGGAGAGATGTCCCATAGCAGAGAATCAGGCTTCATGTCATAGCAGAGAATCAGGCTTCATGTCACCCACCACTGGAACAGGCCATTGTCAGATATATTTAGGCCCCGGCACCCAGACAGAGGAGAGAGGTCCCATAGCAGAGATTCAGGCTTCATGTCATAGCAGAGAATCAGGCTTCATGTCACCCAACACTGGAACAGGCCACTGTCAGATATTTCTAGGCCCCGGCACCCAGACAGAGGAGAGAGGTCCCATAGCAGAGAATCAGGCTTCATGTCATAGCAGAGAATCATGCTTCATGTCACCCAACACTGGAACAGGCCACTGTCAGATATGTTTAGGCCCCGGCACCCAGACAGAGGAGAGAGGTCCCATAGCAGAGAATCAGGCTTCATGTCATAGCAGAGAATCAGGCTTTATGTCAGCCACCACTGGAACAGGCCACTGTCAGATATTTAGGCCCCGGCACCCAGACAGAGGAGAGAGGTCCCATAGCAGAGAATCAGGCTTCATGTCACCCACCACTGGAACAGGCCACTGTCAGATATTTATGCCCCGGGACCCAGACGGAGGAGAGGTTCATTCAACTTTGGGTTGCCCCGCAATATAATGGTAAAATTTAAAAAAGTGGATTGAATGAAGTGCCCTGGAGTACAAGAATATATTGTTAAGGGGATGTAGTTATAAATGTCTAATCTGCACAAGGGATGGACATGTCCTGTGGGATCCATGCCTGGTTCATTTTTATGAACGTCAGCTTGTCCACATTGGCTGTGGACAGGCGGCTGCGTTTGTCTGTAATGACGCCCCCTGCAGTGCTGAATACACGTTTAGACAAAGCGCTGGCCGCCGGGCAGGCCAGCACCTCCAAGGCATAAAAGGCTAGCTCTGGCCACGTGGACAATTTGGAGACCCAGAAGTTGAATGGGGCCGAACCATCAGTCAGTACGTGGAGAAGTGTGCACACGTACTGTTCCACCATGTTAGTGAAATGTTGCCTCCTGCTAACACGTTCCGTATAAGGTGGTGGTGCAGTTAGCTGTGGCGTGGTGACAAAACTTTTCCACATCTCTGCCATGCTAACCCTGCCCTCAGATTAGCTGGCCGTGACACAGCTGCGTTGGCGACCTCTTGCTCCTCCTCTGCCTTCGCCTTGGGCTTTTACTTGTTCCCCTGTGACATTTGGGAATGCTCTCAGTAGCGCGTCTACCAACGTGCGCTTGTACTCGCGCATCTTCCTATCACGCTCCAGTGCAGGAAGTAAGGTGGGCACATTGTCTTTGTACCAGGGATCCAGCAGGGTGGCAACCAGTAGTCCGCACACGTTAAAATATGGGCAACTCTGCTGTCGTTGCGCAGGCACTGCAGCATGTAGTCGCTTATGTGTGCCAGGCTGCCCAGAGGTAAGGACAAGCTGTCCTCTGTGGGAGGCGTATCGTCATCGTCCTGCGTTTCCCCCCATCCACGCACCAGTGATGGGCCCGAGCTGCGTTGGGTGCCACCCCGCTGTGAACATGCTTCATCCTCATCCTCCTCCACCTCTTCCTCATCCTCGTTCTCCTCGTCCTCCAGTAGAGGGCCCTATCTGGCCACATTTGTACCTTGCCTCTGCTGTTGCAAAAAACCTCCCTCTGAGTCACTTCTAATAGACTGGCCTGAAAGTGCTAAAAATGACCCCTCTTCCTCCTCCTCCTCCTCCTGGGCCACCTCCTCTTCCATCATCGCCCTAAGTGTTTTCTCAAGGAGACATAGAAGTGTTATTGTAACGCTGATAACGGAGTCATCGCCACTGGCCATGTTGGTGGAGTACTCGAAACAGCGCAACAGGGCACACAGGTCTCGCATGGTGGCCCAGTCATTGGTGGTGAAGTGGTACTGACCCCTGCGTGCTGCAGCTGAAACTCCACTATGGCCTGCTGCTGCTCGCACTGTCTGTCCAGCATGTGCAAGGTAGAGTTCCACCTGGTGGGCACGTCGCATATGAGGCGGTGAGCAGGAAGGCCGAAGGTACGCTGTAGCGCAGACAGGCGAGCAGCAGCAGGATGTGAACGCCGTAAGCGAGCACAGACGGACCGCACTTTATGCAGCAACTCTGACATGTCGGGGTAGTTGTGAATGAACTTCTGCACCACCAAATTCAGCACATGCGCCAGGCAAGGGATGTGCGTCAAACCGGCTAGTCCCAGAGCTGCGACGAGATTTCGCCCATTATCGCACACCACTAGGCCGGGCTTGAGGCTCACTGGCAGCAACCACTCGTCGGTCTGTTGTTCAATACCACGCCACAACTCCTGCGCGGTGTGGGGCCTGTCCCCCAAACATATGAGTTTCAGAATGGCCTGCTGACGTTTACCTCGGGCTGTGCTGAAGTTGGTGGTGAAGGTGTGTGGCTGACTGGATGAGCAGGTGGAAGAAGAGGAGGAGGAAGCCGAGTAGGAGGAGGAGGCTACAGGAGGCAAAGAATGTTGCCCTGCGATCCTTGGCGGCGGAAGGACGTGTGCCAAACAGCTCTCCGCCTGGGGCCCAGCCGCCACTACATTTACCCAGTGTGCAGTTAGGGAGATATAGCGTCCCTGGCCGTGCTTACTGGTCCACGTATCTGTGGTTAGGTGGACCTTGCCACAGATGGCGTTGCGCAGTGCACACTTGATTTTATCGGATACTTGGTTATGCAGGGAAGGCACGGCTCTCTTGGAGAAGTAGTGGCGGCTGGGAACAACATACTGTGGGACAGCAAGCGACATGAGCTGTTTGAAGCAGTCTGTGTCCACCAGCCTGAATGACAGCATTCCATAGGCCAGTAGTTTAGAAATGCTGGCATTCAGGGCCAGGGATCGAGGGTGGCTAGGTGGGAATTTACGCTTTTTCTCAAATGTTTGTGAGATGGAGAGCTGAACGCTGCCATGTGACATGTTTGAGATGCTTGGTGACGGAGGTGGTGGTGTTGGTGGTACATCCTCTGTTTGCTGGGCGGCAGGTGCCAATGTTCCTCCAGAGGCGGAGGAAGAGGCCAAGGCAGCAGCAGAAGAGGTAGCAGGGGGAGCCTGAGTGAGTTCCTTGTTTTTAAGGTGCTTACTCCACTGCAGTTCATGCTTTGCATGCAGGTGCCTGGTCATGCAGGTTGTGCTAAGGTTCAGAACGTTAATGCCTCGCTTCAGGCTCTGATGGCACAGCGTGCAAACCACTCGGGTCTTGTCGTCAGCACATTGTTTGAAGAACTGCCACGTAAGGGAACTCCTTGAAGCTGCCTTTGGGGTGCTCGGTCCCAGATGGCGGTGGCCAGTAGCAGGCGGACTCTCTTGGCGGCGGGTGTTCTGCTTTTGCCCACTGCTCCCTCTTTTGCTACGCTGTTGGCTCGGTCTCACCACTGCCTCTTCCTCTGAACTCTGAAAGTCAGTGGCACGACCTTCATTCCATGTGGAGTCTAGGACCTCATCGTCCCCTGCATCGTCTTCCACCCAGTCTTCCTCCCTGACCTCCTGTTCAGTCTGCACACTGCAGAAAGACGCAGCAGTTGGTACCTGTGTTTCATCATCAGAGACGTGCTGAGGTGGTATTCCCATGTTCTCATCATCAGGAAACATAAGTGGTTGTGCGTTAGTGCATTCTATGTCTTCCACCGCTGGGGAAGGGCTAGGTGGATGCCCTTGGGAAACCCTGCCAGCAGAGTCTTCAAACAGCATAAGAGACTGCTGCATAAGTTGAGGCTCAGACAGTTTCCCTGATATGCATGGGGGTGATGTGACAGACTGATGGGCTTGGTTTTCAGGCGCCATCTGTGCGCTTTCTGCAGAAGACTGGGTGGGAGATGATGTGAACGTGCTGGATCTACTGTCGGCCACCCAATTGTCTAATGCCTGTACCTGCTCAGGCCTTACCATCCTTAGAACGGCATTGGGCCCCACCAAATATCGCTGTAAATTCTGGCGTCTACTGGGACCTGAGGTAGTTGGTACACTAGGACGTGTGGCTGTGGCAGAACGGCCACGTCCTCTCCCAGCACCAGAGGGTCCACTAACACCACCACGACCATGTCCACGTCCCTTACTAGATGTGTTACCGTTCACCACAATAAGAAAAAAATTATTTGGCCCAATGTATTGAATTCAAATTCAGGCCTTTTATTACAGGCACCTAACACTATCTGGCTATCTACTTAGGTACCATATTACACTAATACAGGCATACCAGTAAACACAGATTTAGCTGAATATAAATTGTAGGCCTATTATTTAGGCGGTGGATGACAGGTATACGTTTACGGACAGAATTAGACTTGGAGATGCACAGTAGCGTTTGAAGTTATTGAGAATGACCCTTTCCGCACCTTCAATCTAATATACCCTTTTATGGATAGATTTAAACTTGGCCTGATAGAGCAGAAACCACTGATTTAGGGAATTGCTAAGGCTACTTTCACACTAGCGTTCGGAGCGGATCCGTCTGATGTTTCATCAGACGGATCCGCTCCGATAATGCAGACGTTCGCATCCGTTCAGAACGGATGCGTCTGCATTAAAACTTAGAAAATTTTCTAAGTGTGAAAGTTGTCTGAGCGGATCCGTTCAGACTTTACATTGAAAGTCAATGGGGAACGGATCCGCTTGAAGATTGAGCCATATTGTGTCATCTTCAAGCGGATCCGTCCCCATTGACTACATTGTAAGTGTGGACGGATCCGCTCGCCTCCGCACGGCCAGGCGGACACCCGAACGATGCAAGCAGCGTTCAGGTGTCCGCTCACTGAGCAGAGCGGAGGCTGAACGCTGGCAGGCGGATGCATTCTCAGTGGATCCGCCTCCACTGAGAATGCATTGGGGCCAGACGGATGCGTTCGGGGCCGCTCGTGAGCCCCTTCAAACGGTGCGCACGAGCGGACACCCGAATGCTAGTGTGAAAGTAGCCTAAGTTGGGAATTGTATTTCAACCCAGAACAAAAACTGTGCTTTGGCGGACACTAAATAAATTGACCAGCCATAGCAGTAACCACAGATTTAGCTGAATATAAATTGTAGGCCTAGTATTTAGGCGGTGGATGACAGGTATTCGTTTACGGACAGAATTAGACTTGGAGATGCACGGTAGCGTTTGAAGTTATTGAGGATGACCCTATCAGCACCTTCAATGTAATATACCCTTTTATGGATAGATTTAAGCTTGGCCTGCTACAGCAGAAACCACTGATTTAGGGAATTGCTAATTTGGGAATTGTATTTCAACCCAGAAAAAAATATATCTTTTGCCAGACAGCAGACAGTATTACAATTGGCTAGCCACAGCTGAAACACCGGATTTAGGGTACTGCTATTTTGGCAATTGTATTTCACCCCTCAATAAAATAGCAAGCACAGCCAAGCCCCTGATGTAGGATATAGCAACAAAAAAAAACACACTATTGATGGTTAAATGTACTTGGTGGCAGCTTGTGCTGGCGCACCACAAGACACAAAATGGCCGCCGGTCACCCCAGAGAAAAGTGACAGAAAAACGCTCTGGGCAGCCTAAAAACAGTGAGCAATTAAATAGCAGAGGTTGAATGATACACAGCTGTAGATCGACCACTTCATTAATTGTTTTTGAAGACTAAATCAATGCCTAATCTGGCCCTAACAGTAGCAGCTGCTTCCTATCCCTACACTGCTCAGAGCAGAGTGACGTGCGGCGCTACGTGACTCTAGCTTAAATAGAGGCTGGGTCACATGCTGCACTGGCCAATCACAGCCATGCCAATAGTAGCCATGGCTGTGATGGCCTCTTGGGGCAAGTAGTATGACGCTTGTTGATTGGCTGCTTTGCAGCCTTTCAAAAAGCGCCAAGAAAGCGCCAAACTTTTACGAAAATGTTCGGGTTCGGGTCACGAACACCCCAAAATTCGGTACGAACCCCAACTATACAGTACGGGTTCGCTCATCCCTACTTGACACATCTGCTGCAAATTTACATGCAGATTTTCGAGGGTTTTGCTGGAAATTTGCCACAGATTTCCTGCAATGCATTGCAAATGATGAAATCCGAAGTTAAATTTGAAACATAAATTGACATTTTGTGGATTTAAAATTCACAGGTCAAATTCCACGAGGATTCTTCATGGATTTTTACAGTAGTGATTTAGTAAAATTTCATTCACTTTGGTGCCACTGTACTACTCTGGATTTTCCACCCACAAAACCGGAAAGGAGAATCTACAGTGTATGAATGTAAAGGTAACCTTAGATACCACACGTGACTGGATTGCCACACGTGACCAGCACCAAATGGATTGCCGTTTAGAGAATCCACATTCCACACTTGTGACCATAAAAAAGCTGCTGGAAGAGATTAGATAATCTACATGATTGGTAATTCTATAACCATCATCCAAACTTGGTCGTCTACACACAACATGAAAGATACTACATCTGATTTGGTTTGTCATCTAGGTGTTATGCAAAAACAATTGATGCACTCATACCAGAAATAACTATTTGTCTTCATGAAGACCACAAACTTGTATACATGCAATGTAAAGTCTTTATGCAAAGAGGTATCTCTCAAAGAAGAGATACGGTACAAAAATAAGAAACCGCATCACCTCTTGTCTCTTTTTATAGTGGTGGTTTATTCAACAAGTAAGGTGCGGCGTTTCAACTACATATAATTTTTTTTTTCTTTAAATAGACTATACGAAATGTCACTCCTTACTTGGTGAATAAACCACTATAAAAAGAGATAAGGAGGACTGCAGTTTCTTTTTGGATTGTTGGTTGGGACCCTAGGGCCAGGATCCAACACTGCAATCATCCCCACTCATTGGATCTACATGGAAATATATGGTAGTGCTGCTATTGCCTTTCTTCTTTGGTTCTCAAAGAAGAGAACCATCTCACCAACACCAGCTTGGAAGTGGTTCCCTAAGGCTAGGTCCACACCAGCGCGTTTTACAGCGCGTACCTACGCGCTGTAAAACGCTCAACAGGCAAAAACCAATGTTTCCCTATGGGCATGGTTCTCACCTGAGCATTTTACAGCGCGTACGAACGCGCTGTAAAACGCCCTACGCCCCAAGAAGTATAGGAGCTTCTTTGGGGCGTATTGTCGCGCGTATTGTGGCAGTTTTTCATTGGATGCCTCTGTGGTAATCACACAAACGCGCGTACTACGCGCGTTTCCAAAATACAAAAACGCCCCAAAATACACCTCAAAAACGCCCGATAAAAATGCCTGTAAAAAGCACTCGAATACGCTCAGGTGTGAACCCAGCCTTAGAGTCAAACTTTCCAAACAGGCATTGGGATTTGACATGCTGGATGAGCACGATACCTTAAAAGGAGCTTAGTCTGGGTGATGAATCTTCTTAAAGAAACCAATATGGAGACTTATTGGAAGTACCCCATGGTATGGGGACTTATTGGCAATGCTACATGGGAAACAAATATGTCAAGAGGTATCTCCCAAGGAAGAGAACCATCTTGCCAGCACAATTTCACCTGGGAACCACGTCCAATAGGTGGCACTGGTGAGATGGTTATTTTTCTTGGGAGATACCTCTTTGCATAATTGTTTCCCATGGAGCATTGCCAATAAGTCTCCATACAGGACTTGTCTCTATAAGGAGAATGAGCACCCTGCTTAAGATGCAAAGTCTTCGAAAATGCACATTTTTGTGCAACCTTAAGGTGGCTATTTGGCAATTACACTTCAGCAATGGCAACTTATATAACTCAGTATGTCCGGACCGTAATGGCACACATTCACTTTATTTAATTTTTGTGTTCACTGTGTGCATTTTTACATGTTTGTAGTGTCCACTAGGATTTTCAGGGTTGCGGCGCCCTTATGGGTACCCCCTCTCCTGAGGTCTAGGGGCGGTGTGGCCATATTGGTTCCTCACCCCCCCTGCTAAACCCCCTGGGCTCTCCCTTTGGGGAGAGTCCAGACCTTTGTTGAGTGGCAGCCGAGGCGAAAGCCGGGAGCATAGACAGACGTACCCTCGGCTTCGGGTTGCCAATTGTCCCTGTCCCTTGCAGGAGCCATAGGCCCGGAGGGATAGGGAATGGTTTGTGGGGAGCCCTTCTCTTATGGAGAGGGCCTGCGATAGACCACAACTTAGTGCACGTTTTTGTTGCACGGGGTGAAGAAAGAACGTACTTTGGGCTTTCAATAAAAAAAATAAACTTATATAACTCGGTACATTTGTAGCATGACTATTTGTGATGCAAATATAGTCCTAGGCAACAAGTTCTAGATGCTGAACATCAGTTGACCATACACCCGTGATAATTGTGGGTTTGGCCAATTATTATATTAGGCCACTTTCACAGGCATTATTTTGGTCAGTATTTTTCAGTATTTATTAGTGTTGATCGAGCATGCTCGGCCAAACACTAGTTCGGCTCGAGCATCTCGATTCTCTGCACATGGCGGTATTCGGCCAAATACTGCATGTGCTCGAGCGCAATGCTCGAGTTTCATCCCCACACGTTTGTCGTCTGCTACGCAGTCAATAAACATGCGGGTAAGTACTGCCCCTCACTGTAATGCCGTTGCCATGTTGGTTACTGGCATTACAGTGATTGGCTGGCCGCAACGTGTCATCGGTTGCTATATAGCACCCGATGACACGTGTTTGGCTCAGTGTTAGTCAGGGAGAGCTGTGTTGAAGAAGGGAACGATAGTGTAGGGAGTGAATTTTTTTTTTTTTTAAAGTTGAAAACTTAATTTGAAAGTTTAAAACTTTACAGACCCAAATATCCTTTTAAGGACTATTGTGTGTGGCAGCAATATCTATTTTTAGCGCATCCTGCGCTGAATAGTGTGCAGAAGTTGGGCCACTGCAGACAGCGACATTATCTGCGCTACATCTCCTGTGTAACGTGTGCGCTTCCTAGAAATATCTGACATCCAGTGTACTTTCTCCATAGACGGTGTCAGCTGCGGACAGTGACATTAGCTGCGCTCCTGTGCAACATGTGCATATCCAAAAAATATCAGTGACATCCAGTGTATTTTTTCCGTAGACGGTGTCAGCTGCGGACAGTGACATTAGCTGCGCTACATCTCCTGTGTAACGTGTGCATATCCAAAAAATATCTGTGGCATCCAGTGTACTTTTTCCGTAGACGGTGTCCGCTGCGGACAGTGACATTTACCTGGGGAATATATCCTGTGTAATGTTTCTGCATCCCAAATACCTGTGACATTCCCTGTAATTTTTTACTAGCCGCCGGTGACATCAGCGACATTATCTGGTGAATATCTCCTGTGTAACGTTTCCACATCACAAATACCTTTGACATTCCCTGTAATTTTATATTAGCCGCTGCTGACATCAGCAACATTATCTGCAGTATATCTCCTGTTATAATGTTTCCACATCCAAAATACCTGTGACAATACCTGTTATTTTTTATTAGCCGCTGCTGACATCAGCGACATTATCTCTGGTATTTCTCCTGTGTAACGTTTCCACATTACAAATACCTGTGACATTCCCTGTACTTTTATGTTAGCCGCTGCTGACATAGGCGACATTATCTACGGTATTTCTCCTGTGTAACGTTTCCACATCCAAAATACCTGTGACATTCCCTGTAATTTTATATTAGCCGCTGTTGACAGCAGAGACATTATCTGCGGTAATTCTCCTGTGTAACGTTTCCACATCCCAAATATCGTTTTTAATTTTTTTGTGTATACACTTACAAATCCTACGCTACTGTATGTGTGACATACTTTCAAGCATATATAGCATTTAATGTGAAGAAGGCGAGCAGTTAACTACTGGGTGTCCAAGCTGGACACGTGGCACAAACTGGCGCTCTACACCTTTGAGGTGCTGGCCTGCCCTGCCGCCAGCGTTTTGTCAGAGCGGGTATTTAGTGCTGCTGGGGGCGTAATAACTGATAAGCGCATCCGTCTGTCGACTGAAAATGCTGACAGGTTGACTCTTATAAAAATGAACAAGGCCTGGATTGCCCCTGACTTCTCTACTCCACCAGAGGAAAATGGCTGAACATAAAGGCACTTTAAATGTGCTCACCAGCAGGCCCTCACCTACAATCTTTTAGAGGGTCAGCTCACCTGCAGGCCCTCGGATATAATGTTTTAGAGGGTCAGCTCACCAGCAGGCTATTAACCATAATGTTTTACATGGTCAACTCAACAGCAGGCCCTCGCCCATTATTTTTTCAATGGTTAGCTAAGCAGCAGCTACTCGCCCAAATTTTTTCAATGTTCAGCTCAGCAGCAAGCACTCGCCCATAAATTCTTCGATGCTCAGATCAGCAGCAGGCCCTCACCCCTAATGTTTTAGATGGTCAGCTCAGCAGCAGGCCCACGATTGTAATGTTTTAGAGGGTCACCAGCGGGCCATCAATCATAATTTTTCAAGGGTCTATGATGCCCTCCTTTATATGTAATAAAGGGTGTATTGTAGTGCCGGTTCCTTGTAATTTTTGGAATCCCTTTCACTTAGTGCATAGGCTTTATGAGTGTAGGAGTCCCACTATCTGAACAATTGTACCACAATGTTAATGAGGCCCTCTTTTATATGATATATGTATTGGAGTGCCTCTTCCTTGTAATGTTTGGCAGAACTTGCCCTTTATATACAAGTAAATATACAGGAAAGAATGTTTCCTAACAATTTTTCCTCTAAAATCGATTTTATCTTCGGTTTTGTGCGTATTATTGTCAGTCTGTAAAAGTGGCGTACTACTCGGACATCGTTCCCAGCAGAGACCTGGGACTCCAGGATGCATCCAGACATCCTCCCCATGCTGTTCCCAAACCATTTCGGTGGTGTTTCCATCAATTTCTGACCTTTTCCTATGAAACAGACACCCTCCCCCAGGGTGTGCCTGGTTTAATGCTCAGGTTTTCCCATTGACTTCCATTGTGCTTGGTAGAGCACCCGAGCATCCCGAGGTGTTTGACCCGAGCACCTGAGCACTTTGGTGCTCGATCAACACTAGTATTTATAAACCAAAACTAGAACTTGATTCCAAACATGGAAGGAGTAGAAATCTTTCCAGTATATTGGTAGTTTTGACAAATACTGATATAAAATACCGCCCAAGACATGCAGGTGTGAATGAGGCCTTTGACTATGTTCATAATGCCATTCAGCGTTCTGTTTGGATCTTGAATTGATAGTTTTATCAGAAAACAGCCCCAATCTGGCTGTCAAAACCATAAAAGCCTCTATAGGACCCCAAATCAAACAACAGACTCCATCAGGCAGGTTAGGTCTGGCCAACAACAGTACCAGAGGATCCTCCAGTGGGCCAAGCTCTGACACGATAATGAACCCCTAATAAAATAAAGCAGCTAAGGTCTAGCAGAAGACAATATTATTTGGAGCTGACTTTGGAACCAATAACCAGAATTACCAGATATCCTATGAAACTTTATCTATGAAGAGTCCTGCAAGTGCAATGACAACTAAATGGACATACACATGTCCTATATGCACGAAGTATGGGCATTCAGAAGAATTTCCTCTGATAGGCTCAAGGAATTTCACTCCAATCCTGCCATCAGGCATGGTTCTGATCTGTCCGACTATGGATCCAGGATGGGATTGTGGCTTTTCATCAATGATGAAAGACACAATGCAGATGTGCCCAGAGCCATATGTCTATGAGACTCTTTAGTCCGGTGTGTATATTTGGAATGGATGTTGGCCTCCAACTGAACAAATATCCATCTACCCTGGAATATCGACAAACGGGCTGATATTAAAATATTTATATTAGTCTGATTGGGGTCAAAATATTTTGCTGTTTCTTCTGCTTCTTTTTGCTTTTTGTTACTTTAAAGCTCTATAGTATTTCATTGAGGGATCTTAGTACACTCTAATTGCGTTGGGTGGCCATACGGCAGAGTGCCCCTTGACACATCTTCTATTTCAAGTCACTTCCACAAACTGTAAAAGGCTCTGACCTCGTAGTACTATAAAAAAGGTTTCATTTTCAGCGTAGAAACGTTAAGCTATTGAATTCTCTGCCTGGGCTTCTCATGTCAGTCTCACAGGCGGACATGAAAGGATGACTTTTTGTGACTTTTTTTTTACTCTTTTTTTCTCTTTCTTTTACCCGGTTGTCTTTCATGAACAGAATTGACAGGACGAACCATCAAACTGGAAACTTCATTGCTTCTCTCCTCCTGTGATTTTAAAGAAGATCAGCTCCGAGCCCTCCCATTCATAAAAAAAGTGATGCTATCTATCAAATGACAAAAACTTAAAACAAAATTTTTCGTCCTGCTGTTCCAGGTAAACAGACAAAGTTAAGGTCTGCCTTGAGCATCGCATTCAACACATCAACACCTTCTATTTTTACCATTGAATAAATGTCGCCAGGGGGTTTTCAATGTTTTACAAGCATTATTCCGGCTATCCGGGATGATTTCGCAAATAACAGTGGACAGCTTGTCATTCATAGTCTTGATTTCATCAAAGCAAAAAGACCTACAAGCAGAATATTCTAGTATCATATTTCTTCTGTCTTTCAGATGGACTGAGAGTCCTCGGTAGGGGAGAAGCATTAGAGTACTTAACTGTTTTGAGAGCACATACAGCAATGGGGTCTGTAGAAAAATTGATTTCAATCTACCACTTTATACATTACAGTATGAATGTATAAATTAAATTAACCCCTTAAAGAGAAGCCTGTTTCGGCCTTCAAGGCGTTGTGTCATATCGGTAGGATATGCTACCAATGTCAAGTAGGTACAGGTCCCACCCCTCTCTCCAGAATAGGGCTCCAAAAGAGAAGGAGAGCACACTGTACAACATGCTCTCCGGTCACTTCTATAGGATTTGTGAAAATAACCGAGTGAGCATTATCGCCTATTTTTGGAAATCCCATAGCGGTGAATGAAGATAACATTGCGCCTGCACAACCCCCTCTCCATTCACCTTTATGGGACTGCCAGAAAAAGCCAAGCCAGCGCTCAGCTATTGTCAGAACTGTAATAGAAGTGAAAGGAGGGTGTCCGTGCTTGCGTGATGCCTTCTCCTTTAATTTGAGATCCCCATTCTTGAGATAGAAATGGGTCCCAGAGGTGGAGATGAGACAAACCTTTAAAGTTAATGTCCATGCTTTAATGCTACTTTTGCTTTTCAATAAGTAAGTTCACATTATTGTCAAATTAATCTGTTTGTGATGTTTCTGTATAGCAATTTGAGCTCCAAATCCACTGCATTGACGTAGAGTTAAAGGGGTTATTCAACTTCTATAATGACCCCCCTAATGCCCTGGAACCTCATATAGGTTATACTTATCCCGCTATTATTCCTGCTAGAAGTTAGGAATGAATTACTAGCCATTTGCAATGAAGGTCCAGATGGGTGATACCAGTTGGGTGGTGTCCCTGCACAGTCTCACACTGGCATTGATTGGATAGTGTCAAACTGTGCAGGGACACATCTCCAACTGGTAACATCCATCTGGACCTTCATTGCAAACTGCTAGTGATTCGTTTATAACGTCTAGAAGGAATAATAAAGAAATGATACATCACAGAGTCATAAGAATAAATCCTCCATAATTGTTATTACATGGAGGAAGAAAGTACATGTACTTACTAGACATCAGGAGAGGTGACAGGTCCTCTTGAAATCAAATAATTGAGGCTGCCTGCAGTCACCACCAGGAGGCGCTTAGGAGCTTGCTGAATACTGTTATATATTGAACTCAATAATAAAACTATCTAACTTCCCCCTATTGGTGGCTGAAGAGACAGAATTTTATCACTTGAAGGGGTTTCCAGGATTTTACTATAATAGGCAATCAATATCTGATCACTGGATACCACACTATGCCGGGGCCAGTTAAAAAAAAACAGCTATAAGGCTGGGAAACTCTTTTAAAGAGGACCTTTTATTGGTCCTAACATTGCAATATTATTACCTGGCAGTGTAGGGCTTTATTTGTAGATGTCAGGGCACTTTTCTCTTTCAGATGCGCTGCTCAGTTCCTTTTCTGCGCCCCTGTTCACTTTTGCCGCCCTGTATGCTAATTAGCAGCATCAGTACAGAGAGGAGGAGACTTCCCTGTTTCTCAATGGGCGTCTCTTTCTTCCTGGCTGTAGAGCAGTCCAATCACAGTGGAGAGCGTCACAGGGAGAAAGGTTCTGCTGCGATTAGGCAGCTCCCAGCCAGGGAGAACGAGACGCCCATTGAAAAAACCCGGTCGTCTCCTCCCTGTACCGATGCTGCTAATTAGCATACAGGATGGCAAAAGTGAACGGGGGCAACGCAGGGGAAAGGAGTAGCCAATGTGAAAAAGAAAAAGCGCCCTGACATCTCCTAATACAGCCCTACACTGCCAGGTAATAATATTGTAATGTTAGGGCCAGTTGAAGGGCCAGTTTTTTAACTGGCCCCGGCATAGTTTTGTACCCAGTGATCAGATATTGATGGCCTATCAATAGTAAAATCTTGGAAACCCTTTTAAGTGATGAAATTCTGCCTCTTCAGCCCCCAATAGGGGGAGATTAGGCAGTTTTATGACTGAGTTCAATATATAACAGTAAGCTAAGCTCCTCCTAGTGGTGACTGCAGGCAGCCTTAAAGGGGTTCTCCCGGAATTAAGAAAATGAAAATCCATAAATATTACTTTATTATAAATATATACTCAAATACATTTCATTAGTTATAATGGCTCATTTTGTCTAAGGAGCAAATATTAGGAGAAACAAAATGGCCACTGTCATATTAGTACACACAAAGCCTGTCCTAATCACACAGGAGGACAAGTTACTTCAGGACACTGAGCTAATGAGCCGCCTCAGCCTCCTCTCTGCTCTGCTTGTCAGGGAATATGATCCTGAATACAGCTGATAAGATCTTCAGCTGAATCTCTGTAGGAATGGAGTTCATGGGGAGACATGAAGTACAGAGAGGACGGACAAGACAGACTGTGGTAATGTGGGGCTGTGGTAATGGAGACTGCATACAAGTTCTGCTGCTCATTAGCCACATCTCCTCATAAACTCCATTCCTACAGATATTCCGCTAAAGTTCTTATCATCTGTATTCAGGATCACAATCCCTGACAAGTAGAGCAGAGAGGAGGATGAGGCAGCTCTTTACCTCAGTGTTGTGAAGTAACTTGTCCTCCTGTGTGATTAGGACAGGTTTTGTGTGTACTAACAGGACGGCGGCCATTTTGTTTCCCCTGATGATTGCTCCATAGACAAAATGAGCCATTATAACTAATGAAAGGAATTTGGGAACATACAGTATTTATAATGAAGTAATATTTAAGTATTTTCATTTTCTTAATTCCCGGAGAACCCCTTTAATTATATGATTTCAAGAGGACCTGTCACCTCTGTCAGGTAATAATATTGTAATGTTAGGACCAGTCAACAGTCCTCTTTAAGGGGTTAAATGACTCCTATAAGTCATAGCTGTATCATGTAGTAACAATAACATCTCACAATAAAACTCTGACATAGTACCCATCAACCTCGGAATCAATAACGGAATACATAGATTTGCAAAAATGAAGACCTATCTAATTATGCTGACTATTCTCCAAAGTGCCACATGTTAAAGTCACACAATAGATTCATCTCAAGCACAGGGAGAAGCCACCTTCCCTATGATCAGCTTCAGAAGGGTATGAATTGTACGCAGCTTTGTTTCGCTTTGGTTTACGTATGAACTTCTCTTCTTCCTTACCCCTGACTGTTAAATTAGACCACTTCAAAAGAAAAGTGTACTCCACATGGCGCGCAGCTTCGATCAGAGTGTCTGCACTTATAATGGGATAATATCACTTATGGAATAAAAGACTATAAAGAGAAAATAAACTGAATCCGAAGTGGGTGCCACTATGTTTAACAGTAAGGTGTATGACTTTACAGAGAAGAGAACCTTCTAGGATATCAATGAAAAAGAAAATGCATAGAGACCATGGTGTAGATACCGGGCAGCTGCTATGGGGAGCTTGGAGAGAAGGGGCTCAGCCCTGGTTGGTCTCATTCCTTTTGGCAGGTGGGTAGAACCTGTACTGTCTTACTTGGTGGAACTATATGGCTAGCAAACAAGGAGGTGAGGGACTAGCCATGGAAGGGAGTCATTGGAAAAAACTCAAGGTTGCAAAACTATAATGTGGACCTATTGCGATATCCTTTCCTTTCAAAAAGTGTATTAAAAACTTCCCGACTTTGAATGCCGTTTAGCTGGAGCATAACTGCTTGGCTTGCCAACCACAGCCTGTGTGAGACATAGTATAATCACCATTAGGGATGAGAGATGTTTCATCCGAAGTCAATTCGCATTAAAACTTTGTTTCAATACTGTATGGAGCAAGCTTGACTGATGACCAACATCTGATCGGTGGGGGGTCCGAAACCCAGAACCCCCGCCAATCACCTGTAGGAGAAGGCCTGGTTCCCCTGTAAGCGATTCAACCTTATCGCTGCTTACTCTAGGTCAGTGACTTCATGACCATTGGTCACGTGGCCCAGGCGTAGCTCAGACCCATTCCAGAACTCTACCGATCAAAAGCTGATGGCCGAACCAGAGGACAGGATAACCCCTTTAAAGTGAATGGGGCTGAACTGCAATTCCATGCTCAACCTGTGGACAAGTGTGGCACTGTTTTTTGGTGGAAACCAGGCATGTTGTTTTTAATTTTGTACAACCACATTAAATAGGCAGTTTCCGTTTTAAAGCACGATGCATTTGCAGTTGGTGCTGTTAAAGGTGACACAACCAGGTATTATTTTTGGGGAAAATTCCTTTTACCCCTCAAGCCTAGTTGTTGCACATCTTTTTTCCCCCCTCTAAAAAAAGAAATAAACCAGAGGAGACGTCTCATATAGAAAAGCCATTGTACTCACTGTCATGGCGCCCTACGTGGCTGTCTACGTACACTGCCTTCACTTAGTCCCTCCACACGGACAACCAACATCAGAAGGGAATCCTTTTAGTCTCTGTTACTGGACCCTTTTTTCTCATTGTATACCCCTGTTGAAACCTGTGCCGATGGCTCTCTCTCCCGATCCTTCCATACATAGGCAATCTGGAATTCAGTGTGCCTGATCCTTATCTCTCCTAATGTCAGTCACTGGAGAAGAATTGGGGATCCCTGTATACAGGGAGGCAACAACACCAATGGTTGAAACCTGTGGCCATTTAAAATAATAAAAAAAAATGCAGGCCCACTGTTCCCAGCTGATTTTGGTTCCACGAGACTGGAGGTGGCTTGGTCCCATGACAGTTGCAGCCAATCACGTGTCTTAGAACAGCACTTCACTGGCAGTTCCAGCACATGCGACCACTGAGGCCAGTGACTGGCTGCAGTGATCATCAGGCCAAGACACTTACAGTCCAATGGTACCTGGAAGTGTCTAAGAATGGAGCAGCAGCGCTAAAATGGAGGGACTGTAAACTGGTGATTTTTTTTTGAACATACAGATGTAGTAGAGTTAACACACATGCTTTCTGAGACGCGTTAATGCGTTAAGCAAACACCTTCAATTGCTTTTCAATGGCTTTTGTTTCAAGATAACGTGATGAGTTAAGAAATTTGAGTTAAAAGTTTGTGTGTTAACCCTGCTGCATCTGTAGGTTCTTTAGACCACTGATGATGTCACCTCCTAGGCCGGATAATCTCTTAACAGGGTTGTGTGGGATTTGATATTGATGGCCTGTCGTCAAAATAGGTCATCAATTTTTCGATCGGTTGAGGTTCAACACCCAGCACGTGAAGAGGCCTAGAGCTCCGTTGAGCTTTCCGGCCTCCTCACTGCTTACCAAGTACAACTCTTGAAAGGGACTGAGCAGCACATAGGCCATGTGACAGATGAACATGATCTCACTAGCCAAGGAAGAGGCCACAGTGCTCAACAGAACGCCATAGCCTCTTCAAACAGCTAATCGGAAGGGGTGCCGGGAGTCGGATCCCCACCAAACAGATATTGGTCACCTATGCTGAGGATAGGCCATTAATATCAAAATACCGAAGAACCCCTTTAAAGATGTGCAACCATTAACTGTGACAACTAAAGAAAAACAGAGGAGAGAAGAGAATATCAGGAAGGGGACAAGTCATTTCCACTGTCCTTATGCACATACATAGCAAATGTTCTAGTCTATATTTTAAGAATATTTTATCATAGCTCGTTCAACCCCCCCCCCCCCCCTCCACTCAGAGTTTATCTCAGTAGAAATATAGCACAGTAAAAACTGGTTCATTAGCATAAGAATGGCGCGAGCTACCTAATATATGTATTGTAAATATAACAAGCACATATGGTTTCAAAGAAAGGCGAGAACAAAATCGGCATTGTCATTCTTATACATGGTTTAATTGCACCCTACATGCATTTTTATTACTAATGTGTCGAAAATTCAGCTAATTGGCCTTACTTTACATAATAAGAGGAACATGAAAAAGACCTTCAAAGTTTATAACTATTTATTTAATCTGCCATATCAAAGGCGACTAAACTTTACTGGTGTCACCAGATTACTGAAGAGGAAAGTACTTAACGATCCTTAGATGTGAAAAACACTAATTGCTACTGGTAGGGCTGGTAGGGGCCATTGTCAAATTAATTGAAATCATGTTTACAGAGGAATGTTGGGATAGCGAATGAGAAGTTACCGTCAGAACTCAAAGATGAATGTTTTTGGAGAATTAAAAAAAAAAATGCCTTTAATAAACGATCAAATTAACCCCAATTTTTTTTTTCGCCGTCTTTCAAGACCCATAACTTTTTTACTTCTCTGTTCACACATCCTTATGAGGATATAAAACAAAAACAACAAAAAAAAAGAAACATTTCCACCATGGTTTTTCATATTTTGTTTTTATGGTGTTTACTATACTCTAAAAATGACATGATGTCCTTATTCTGAGGGTCAGTATGATTACGGCAATACCAAATTTCTATTTATAAAGATTTCCAAAAATTTTAACTTTTGAAAAAATATAAATTTTCTTTATTCTGACACCCATAATTATTTTTATATTTCTGTCACAGAACTGTGAGAGGGCTTATTTTTTGTGAGCTCTAGTTTTTATTGGTACCATCTTGGGGTACATATGACTTTAATTTTTCTTTTGATTTCAATTTTTTGGGTGGGGCAAGGTGAGAAAAAATGATGAATCGAACATTTTTTTTTCCCCATTACATCATGAAAAATATTGTATATATAACATAATGTTTGGACATTTATGGGCGCAGACATGCCTATTATGTTAATTTGTATTGTTTATTTTTATGTGTGAAAGGTGTGATTTGAATATTTAAAACTTTTGTGTTTTCCATCTATTTAAATTTTTTTAATTCCTAACCTTTTTTTATTGTAATTTTTAGCCCCCTTAGGGGACTAGAATATGATCTTTTGATCACTTGTACCATAGAATGTAATGGAATACTATTGTAGTCTATGGGAATTTTACAGGCTGCCTGTCAGGCTCTGGCACAGGCACAGCTTATCAGGCAGTTTCCTATGACACAACTGGGATCCTTCACAAGGTCCTTAGCTGTTCTAGCAACTGTTTGGAGCCTCAAGATTCTGTCATGGAGGCTCCCATTGCTGGACAGAGAGAGCCTCCTCCCTCTGTGTAACCACTCCAATGCTGCAGTCGCTATTGACCACAGCATCTAATGGGTTGAAGGCAGGGATCCTAGCTATCTCCGATCCCAGTCATTGCGGCTGGGTGCTCATTATATTACTCAGCCGACACCAGCCACATAAGGAGTGGGATCAGCTGATGGTCCCACTCCATACAGCTCTGCCCTGATAACCTCAAGGGTTCCAAAGAAGATAAAGATGCATTTCAGCATTATTCTCCCTCAATTAGTCCCAATATTATAATGCTTTATGTCAGTGCTGACCACGGCATCTAAGTGGTTATGGAGAGAGAGAATGGCTCACTCTCTCACCTCATTGGTTGCCCTCTAACTTGATGGTGGGCTTCCAAAGGCTTGCCATGAAGGCATGGGGCCTAACAGTGGCCTCCGAGCCTGCTATGTACAGATGCCTATTAGGTGCTGCTTTTGGCAAGCACTGAATATTTAGATTAGCTAGCATTAGAGGGTTGGGTTTATGAAGGTCAGTTGACCACTACAGGTCTGGTTCAAAAACAACCTTTGATCCGCAATTATTACTGGGGGAAACCATACAATACAGTGACTACTGCAGGAAAAATGCAGTATTACATGCTAGTCATTCAAATTAATAGTGACTACAGTATGTAAGGCTTGGGTGGACTGGGCTTTATGTGAGTGGCTCCTAAATGGGGTAACAGAGGGGACACCCAAGTTTAGACCTTCCTGTATGACATTCATATACCCTAACAGGGAATGTAGAAAGCGATTGTCTTCATGAAAAGCCCCTTAAAGCTATGGCTCCACTGGGACAAGGAGTTGAGAGGAAAACACAGTATAATTTGCACCAGTTCTACAAAGTGATTTCAGTGTGACCTTATGGAAGGAAAATGGGAAAGACTGGATGCCAAATTCTTCAAGAAGTCAAGCCTTGTATCAAACATAACACTTGTTATAACTCAGGGCAGACCAGGAAAACCACTACAAGACCAAATAGAGCAGCACATCAAAAAGGTAGGTTCTAGTGTCAGTCCACCAATGGTGGCCCCCACTATGTAAATGGGCCTGGTCGTGCCACCCACATCCCACTAGCTATGGTCACTTTGAGTAGCTACTTTCTTTATGTTATATTGTTGACACCACAAACCCTACTTGCTAACTTGTAATATTTCTCTCTGATGGGGTGGTAAGTACTGACTCTGCCCCCAATGTATACAGTACAAGCAGAAATTGACAGCCTATTAGCCATTGTCACTGTCACTGAACAGATTTGGCTTGGGGACACTCCTAACAGCATTATGTAAGTAGCCACTGTGTCTTTTCTTCACTCTTTAACCTTTGTACAGGTATCTGGACTCCACTGCAGGGGAACTACCAGGCCACTACCTCTTGGAATAGTCTCTGTTCAAGAAACTGCTGACCCTCGGGGGTCAAGAAACACCAGTAAGGAGCACCAAAGGGTACAGGCAAAACTGTAGTCAACAGACAAGCCGAGGACAGGGCAGGCAGAGTATTTTCAGTCAGGTAATCAGGCCAAAGGTCAGGGCAGGCAGCACAGGGTCAATGTGAGAGTCAGGCAGAGCTCAGGTCAGGCGGCACAGAGTCAAAATCCGGTGAACAGGCAGGAGTCAGGCACAGGAGATCAGAACCAAGTAAAGTAGACCTTTGCAGGGAACTAATTAACCAGTAACACTATTGCTCAGGCACCCCTCCGAGTAGAAAGGTGGCTAATATAACCAATAGAAGGCTGCCATAGGCTGGAAACAGATTCAGTGAATATTAGTCCCTTTAAGAAGCTGCATAAGAATGTGAGCACTCCTGAGGGAGAGACGAGGACACAGGGGAAGAAGCAGGCATGATGATACCCAAGACTGCAGTGGACGAGTGATCAAGGGACCATGACTGTAGAGAAGGCACAGGAGGACCACGGTAGACACGGACCATAGAGTCAAAATCCTGTAAACATGCAGGAGTCAGTCACAGGAGATCAGAACCAGGTACAGTAGACTTCTACAGGGAACTGGTAAACTGCTCTACAAACAAAGTAATAACCGTGAGCATGGTAATATATCCCTATTAACACCAAAAAAAAAAAAAGCCACGCAATGGGTAAATAGTAAAATTTATATTCTTTTTTAAATCCAATACAATAAAAATAAATATCAGAAAGTGGTTAAAAAAGGATCCTATGTAGCAGCACATGGTAAGTTACACCCACTAACAGTGGTCCACGGATACCTGGGGCCCATAGATCACTGTGCAAAAAGTCAAAGATGAGTCAAATAGGTAGGAAAGGCAAAATCACATCAATGACAAAGGTCAGTGTGAAAAACTATGAAGAGGGAGACCAAAAAAAAAGGTTCCCGACAATCCTAAAAATCCATCAGACTCACTCTATAATGCCTTATGCACTGGGGTATGGGAACCCATGTAGATGTCTGTACAGCAGTGTGCTCCATATCAAACAGGAATGCAAACACTGAATACAGTATACTGTATAACAAACTGCAAGCGTAACAATTATAACATTATAAACATAGTACAGGCCGCAGAGTGGTGTCGCCTCCAGCGACTATTTACATCAATTTTTTTTAAGTAGATGTAAAATTAAAAAATTACCATTTTTTTAAACAAGTACGGTATGTTTAACATAAAACCTTATTTGAATAATAGGTTGAGGCAGTGTTTATATGAATATTCAGAAACACTCAAAAACACAAATGCAATAGCACTCTGCAACCAGCACTCTGCCCTGCCTCTATGCTGGATGCTGAATGAGGCATTGGTGTACATTTTGGCCAAAGCGTAATAAGCCACTCACCACGTCAAGGTCGCCTCTATGAGTGGTCCCTAACACTAGTTCCTACCTGTTTATGGGCCATGATAGCCACACAAAGTCCAGGGAGCGCAGGTACAGCATGAACGCCAGGCATACTCTGCTTTTAACCCCGTCCGGTGCCATTACAGCTTTCATCGGATCCAGGGATGCAAGTACCAACATGCATGCTGAGCCCACTATATATCATATACCATAGCGATGTGCACCTGCATACAGGGTTGTGCTGACTGAATCCCCCACATTTTTTCTTTATATGAATATTATCTATTTTCTAATAATGTCGTCAACCTTCAAGACTGGCAATGATTATCTTCTTCCTTACTTTTTTGGAAGATTTTGACTCTGATAATTACTGTTGCTATTATCTATATTTTAGGTATTACATATTTTATAGCTTCCTCCTAAACTTGCACAAGGTTTTTCTAAAGATGAGATTTTACATTCCCAGAAACACAAAGCTATTTTTTTTTCCGTTTGAAGTGACTGCAGAATTTCAAAGTAACATTTTCCCTTAAACAAAACTTGTGGAATCCAAGCAATGTTCCTTGACTCAATCATTCCCTTTTTATCTTTAGTCCAAAGATGTCTTTTCATTCTCCTTTCTTCTTTCAAAGAATATCATCTCACATCTTCTAATCATTGCATACCAAAGGTATCACCTGATTCAATCTCATTGGCTGCGGAGATCTGATACACTGCTTGTGTTGTTTCCTCATTAATAAATTGGACAGACCGGCAAAACGGATGAAAATTTTATATATCGTAGTAGAGATCGCTCTAACAAGCAGAGGTTCTTGTTAGGTCCACAACATGGGGTTAGGAAAAGAATAAATGGTGAAAATATCTCACTTCCTTCGTACCTTAAAGGGGTTCTCCAAGAATGAAGACAATGAAAATACATAAATATTACTTTATTATAAATAAATTCCCAAATACCTTTAATTAGTTATAATGGATTGTTTTGTCTGGGAAGCAATCATTAGGAGAAATAAAATGGCTACCGTCCTATTAGTGCACACAAAACCTGTCCTAATCAAACAGGAGGACAAGTTACTTCGCAACACTGAGCTAAAGAGCTGCCCCATCTTCCTCTCTGCATTTTGCGGCCAGCCCTATACAGAAAATGACTATTCTTGTCGGCAATTGCGGACAAGAATGGGACATGCTCTATATTGTTTGCGGGCCGCGGAACGGAACTACGGATGCGGACAGCACATGGTGTGCTGTCCGCATGTTTTGTAGCCTCATTGAAATGAATGGGTCCGCTCCCGTTCCGCAAAATTGTGGAATGGATGCGGACTCATTCATATGGTCATCTGAATGAGCGCTAAGTGTATAAGGCAAGAAGACCAATCAAAGGCAACTGTGGCCAGCAGTACCTTGTTCAAATACCCCGCCGTCAGGACGCACATGACGCCAGTGCTGGCACTGATTGCTCCCTGGTAGGCTGATAAGTCCCACTGTCAGCTTGGCTGGTTGCCACGGTAATGTAGTGACGCTGGCGGCAAAGAGAGGCCGGACTTGCCGCAGGAGCACGAATGGGTAAGTACTTGACCCATAAAAATCAATCTCCACTTTGCTTTCATAAATTACATGATTCAGGCTACATCCTGCAGCCAGTAGGGGGAGCTCACTAGCCAAAAATCTAACATAAAACTCAGTGGAACCTGCTTAACTCTCTGTTCAGTAAGCTCCCTCTAGTGGCATCAGCAGGTAGCCACTTTAACAGTGTCAGAGCATTTAGATCAGTGTTGTCCCCCCTCCCTTTTCACCAAGGGTCCCACAGTAGTCAACCCTGTCTCTATACCAGTCACGCCGATGCTGAAGGTCTCCCGACGGCACGAGTAATGCGAACGCTAAACCAGATATGTCTCTTGTAACACAAATGCTTAAAGTTTTAATCTCTGAGTAAATTTCACACCCTGAAAATGAACAGTTTATATTTTTATAGAAAGATTAATTAGAATATAAATTTAGACAAAGTCATAGAATGTTGGAGCAATTAATATCACAGCTCTTCAATGTATAACCTTTATAGGATGAGACACGATGCGCTGTCTAATTACCGCATAATGGATTTTTTTTTTCAAAGTCTCGAGTATATTTTCTTTTCATCTCCCCAAAGAACATGAGCTTTCTGGATAGATAAGATGGGAGCTGTAAGCAGCATCCTCAGAGGTAGTGGCAGCGCCAGCCAGACACATTTACTTGAATTATAGAGGTCAAGTGAAACCAGAGGCTGTCAACTGAGGCAGAAAGAGAGACATTTCCCTGCAAAGCTGCAGAGTGATAGTTATTTCTATTACTTGTATCAAATGACAGCTCTGGAGGAAGCAGCTGACGCCCGTCACGTACAGATGGCAAATATTACTGATGCAGTACCCCCCTAAAACAGGGCCACTGCAAAGGGTTAAAGTGTTTGACAGTCCTATAAAACTCCATAGACGTAATTATGTTACCGTATCACAATTCACTTACAATTTCACTCCATTTTGGGCTCCAACTCCTCATTCTGATCCCCCGTCACGTGACCACAACGATCCATAGTACCCACAGGCGCTTGAGGCACATCAGCCTGAGCGGTGAAAGGAAGAGAGATGCAGCAACAAAGGACACACCTCCTGAGTGGTGACAGGGAGAGCTGCATCAAAGAGGAAATGACCCCCTGATCTGTGACAGAAAAAGAGCTGCGGCAGAAAGGACACCTACCTGAACTTTGATAGGGAGACAGCTGCAGCAGAAAGGACATATCCCTTGACTGTGATAGAAAACTGCTGCAGTAAGGACACACCCCTTGAATTTTGATAGGGAGAGAGCTGCTGCCGAAAGGATACATCCCCTGACTGTAATAGGGAGAGAGCTGAAGCCGAAAGGACACATCCCCTGACTGTAATAGGGAGAGAGCTGAAGCAGAAAGGACACATCCCCTGACTGTGATAGGAAGAGAGCTGAAGCAGAAAGGACACATCCCTTTAACTTTGATAGGGAGAGAGCTGCAGCAGAAAGGACACATCCTCTGAGTTTGATAGGTAGATAGCTGCAACAGAAAGGACACCCCCCCCATATAAAAGATACATCCCCTGAGCTGTAATAGGGAGAGAACTGCAGCAGCAAATAGCACACTCCTGGAGTTGCTCTGTGACAGGAAAAGAGCTGCAGAAGAAAATAAATGTCCCCTGCACTGTAATGAGAATAGAGCTGCAGCAGAAAGGACACACCCCAGAGCTGCCAGCATGAAAAAATCAAGTAGAGCAACCAGAACAATGAAGGGAAATCTCTGGATTCATGTGAGGTACAGGGCTGGTTCTAGCTTTGTTAGAAATACGTTGTCATGTTCTATAAGATGTATGATTTTCATTTTCTACATTCATCATAGGTTAACCCCTTTAATACTTCAGACAATATCAACCTCTGCTGCATGTTACTGGTTTTGCGTGAGAAGCTGCAATCACTCCAAGCTATTCGCTGACGGACTTCGTGCTCGGCCACCTGCATGCGCTGTGCACATCATGCTGGCTTAACAAAAAAAAAACATTTTTTAGTACAGCAGGGTCTAAACAGAGGGCAGCAAGCCCTAGAAGGTCGCAGGACAGGGTGTGCAGCTGGAAATGGGAGGCAAAGCATATTCGGCACTGCAGGAGCGGTAGGATAAGGTGTGAAGACATGTGCATGCTACTGCCAATGGTTATAGATCAACCCAACGCCTGAGCATTGGTACACTGGGTCAGAGTTAGGCCTCATGCACACAAACGTATTTCCTTTCCGTGTCCGTTCCATTTTTTTGGCGGACCATATACAGAAACATTCATTTCAATGGGTCTGCAAAAAAAAAAAGAAAGGAAGTTTCGCCATATGCATTCTGTTTCCATATGTCAATTTGTTTGTTCCGCAAAAAAATAGAACATGTCCTATTATTGTCCACATTACGGACAAGGATAGAACTGTTCTATTAGGGGACAGCTGTTCCGTTCAGCAAAATACAGAATGCACACTGACGTCATCCGTATTTTTTGAGGATCCGTGTTTTGCGGACCGCAAAATACATACGGTCACGTGCATGAGCCCTTGCTAATACTATGGATGGCGTAAACTTAGGCTGAGACTAGATTCATCATGGCATCTCAGGCTGGATACTTTCGTCTAACTCTATACCTACTATTGGTTGGCACAATTTTGTCACTTAAATTCACATATTAGACCAAGCCCGTTTTCCATGGAAAAGAAAGCCACACCCTTTTTCCCAATAAGCCACACCTCCTTGCCAAGTTAGGTGCGGAGGATTTCTTGAAATCTGGATTTGCCAAAAAAAATGCACCATATATCGGTCACTTGCCCATTGAACCCCAGTAAAACAGATAAATTATGATGACTGTCACATGACAAGACCTGTGATCCATCCCACCATGGAGGACCCACATTATGAAAAATTATTAGGCCCAATCAAGAGTTATTTGATCATTATGAAATTAGCATCATACAGAATGTAGCCATGTAAAGCTGTTCACCTGTATAATTAACCCTTTCAAAACAGCACCTGCTTGTGAGTGCATGTTTTAAACAGCAGACACTCAGGAATAATGTCTGTGATTGGCAATAATGCTGATCGCTGACTTTTAACCTCAATATACTTTTAACCTAGTCAATTGTGACTAGGCATCCAAAGCAGCTCTCCCCAGGAGAGCTGCATTCCCGGGGCCTGAGCAAGGATGTTGTTGGTTGTACGTAAAAGATTGGGTCTCTCTTAAGAGACCAAGGGGTTTTATAGCTGTAGTTTCTATGGAGCCTTGTGGGTGGCAGGGCTCCATAAGAACAAAGCAAATATGCAATGAACTGCATTGGAAATTAATTGCAATGTAGTAGAGAAGCAATCTAATATTTACTTCTTATAGCCAAATTGGGGGATTTAAAAAAGTTAAAAAAAAAGTTTAAGAAAATTTATAAATATTTAAAAAATAAACTATAACAAATTCAGATAACTTGCCTTTCCTCATAATTAAAACAAAAATAAACAATAAATAAAAAGATAATTGGCATTGCCATGTCTCAAAATGTGCATACTATTAAACTATAAATGTATTCATCCTGTATGGTGAACACCGTAATGGGAAAAAAAAAATAACTGGTCAATTTGCCTAATTTTGTCACTTCACCTCCCCCAAAAAATTGAATAACAAGTAATCAAAAAGTCATGCACACTCTAAAATGGCATCAATAAAAAACGAATGTTCAAATGAAACAAGATATTGCTTTCCAAGCTATTTGTGTTATTTCTTTGTTTTTTGTATTATATATATTTTTTTATGTAGATACAGTATTTTTAGTTGAGATATGTGAACTATAAAAAGAAAGTAACAACGAGAAAATAAGAGAATGTATATCATGAGATAATAATACAAGTCCGGTCCAGGTTTTTAATGTCTCTAGCGGCTCCATATAAGGACTAATGCGATATCGCTATACTCAATACCATTACGATTTGAAATATTGAGAGGATTCAATCTACATCGCTACAGCAAGCACGAGGAGCGGCATTCGGAAATGAAGATCCCGCATGCGCCAAGGGTGATGCCGGTATGAGCACGGACTGCAAATCTTAGCAGCCAACAACCTACAGTGAGGATCGCAACAAAGCCAAACCAGGTTCAAACTAAGCGTCTACGCGAAACACATCCAATACTGCCTGAGACGATGGAGCAGACAGACCTTGGTACCAGTAAGAAGCACTACAGCGCCATCCACGCTACATATTTAAAGGGAAGCTTTTCCTCTGCTGCAGTTAGGGTACTTTCACACTTGCGGCAGATGAATCCGACAGGCAGTTCCGTCGCCGGAACTGCCTGCCAGATCCGTCAAAACGTATGTCAACTGATGGCATTTTAAGACTGAGCAGGATCCTGATACGTCTTACAAATGCATTGAAATTCCGGATCCGTCTTTCCGGTGTCATCCGGAAAAAACAGATACGGCATTTATTTTTTTCACATATTTTTCGGTCTGCGCATCCGGCATTCCGGTATTTTGAATGCCAGATCCGGCACTAATACATAAAAACTATGTAAAAAAAAATGCCGGATGCGGCATTCAGGCAAGTGCTCAGTTTTTTTGTCCGGAGATAAAACCGTAGCATGCTACGGTATTATCTCCGTCCTGAACAGTCAAAAAGACTAGGACTCTGTGCCAGAAAAGAAAAACGCTAGTGTGAAAGTACCCTTAACAATTGCAACATATCCATCCTGCTACATTGACTATTCTAATCTTCACTGCTACAAAGAAAGTAACATAGTAACATAGTAACATAGTAATATAGTACATAAGGCCGAAAAAAGACATTTGTCCATCCAGTTCGGCCTGTTATCCTGCAAGTTGATCAAGAGGAAGGCAAAAAACCCTGTGAGGTAGAAGCCAATTTTCTCCACTTTAGGGGAATAAAAAATTCCTTCCCGACTCCAATCATGCAATCAGAATAACTCCCTGGATCAACGACCCCTCTCTAGTAGCTATAGCCTGTAATATTATTACGCTCCAGAAATACATCCAGGCCCCTCTTGAATTCCTTTATTGTACTCACCATCACCACCTCCTCAGGCAGAGAGCTCCATAGTCTCACTGCTCTTACCGTAAAGAATCCTCTTCTATGTTTGTGTACGAACCTTCTTTCCTCCAGACGCAGAGGATGTCCCCTCGTCACAGTCCTGGGGATAAATAGCTGATGGGAGAGATCTCTGTACTGACCCCTGATATATTTATACATAGTAATTAGATCTCCCCTCAGTCGTCTTTTTTCTAAAGTGAATAACCTTAATTTTGATAATCTTTCAGGGTACTGTAGTTGCCCCATTCCAGTTATTACTTTAGTTGCCCTCCTCTGAACCCTCTCCAGCTCTGCTATGTCTGCCTTGTTCACAGGAGCCCAGAACTGTACACAGTCCTCCATGTGTGGTCTGACTAGCGATTTGTAAAGTGGTAGGACTATGTTCATATCACGGGAATCTATGCCCCTTCTGATGCAACCCATTATCTTATTGGCCTTGGCAGCAGCTGCCTGACACTGTTTTTTGCTGCTTAGTTTGCTGTTTATTAAAATTCCTAGATCCTTTTCCATGTCAGTGTTACCGAGTGTTTTACCATTTAGTATGTATGGGTGACTTGCATTATTCCTTCCCATGTGCATAACTTTACATTTGTCAGTGTTAAACCTCATCTGCCACTTATCTGCCCAAGCCTCCAATCTATCCAGATCCCTCTGTAGTAGTATACTGTCCTCTTCAGTGTTAATTACTTTACACAGTTTAGTGTCATCTGCAAAAATTGATACTTTACTATGCAAGCCTTCTACAAGATCATTAATAAATATATTGAGGAGAATAGGTCCCAATACTGACCCCTGAGGTACCCCACTAGTGACAGTGACCCAATCTGAGTGTGTACCACTAATAACCACCCTCTGTTTTCTATCATTGAGCCAGTTACTTACCCACATACAGATGTTTTCTCCCAGTCCGAGCATTCTCATTTTGTATACTAACCTTTTATGTGGTACAGTGTCAAATGCTTTGGAGAAGTCCAGAATCTATACGACATCCATTGATTCGCCGCTGTCAAGTCTAGTACTTACCTCCTCATAGAAACTGATTAAATTAGTCTGACATGACCGATCCCTCACGAAGCCATGCTGATATGGCGTTATTTGCTTATTTCCGTTGAGATGCTCTAATATAACATCTCTCAGAAAACCTTCAAACAGTTTACCCACAACAGATGTTAAACTTACCGGCCTATAGTTTCCAGGCTCTGTTTTTGGCCCCTTTTTGAATATTGGCACCACATTTGCCATGCGCCAATCCTGTGGGACATTCCCTGTCAGTATAGAGTCTGCAAATATCAGAAATAAGGGTCTGGCTATGACATTATTTAATTCCTTTAGGATACGGGGGTGTATGCCATCCGGTCCTGGCGATTTGTCTATTTTAATCTTTTTAAGTCGCTGATGTACTTCTTCCTGGGTCTGACAGGACACTTTTAATGGTGAATTTATTTTTGCATTCTGCATGTCATCTGACAATTTATTTTCCTCAGTGAATACATTGGAGAAAAAAATATTTAACAGCTTTGCTTTCTCCTCGTCGCTCTCTGCGACTCCCCCCTCATTACTCTTTAAAGGGCCAACACCTTCAGATTTATACTTTTTAACATTTATATAATTGAAGAACATTTTAGGGTTAGTTTTACTCTCTTTGGCAATTAATCTCTCGGTCTCTAGTTTGGCCGCTTTTATTTGTTTTTTTACATGTTCTATTTTTTTTCCTATAGTTTTTCAGTGCTTCCGTGCTACCCTCCTGTTTTAGTGTTTTATATGCTTTCTTTTTGTCATTTATTGCTTTCTTTACAGTTCTATTTATCCACATTGGTTTCTTTTTGTTCCTTAACCTTTTATTACCATACGGTATGTACCTCTCACAATGAGTTTTTAGGATGTTTTTAAAGATATCCCATTTGTTCTATAGTAACTGTGCCATACTAAAGATTGTGATATAATACAAACTAAGGCCTCATGCACACGACCGTTTTTTTTTGCGGTCCGCAAAAACGGGTTCCGTAGTTCCGTGATACGTGTCCGTTTTTCCTTCCTTGGGTTTTCCTTGATTTTTGGAGGATCCACAGACATGAAAAGTGAAAGAAAATTCTAAGTCAAGTTTGCCTTTAAAATGATTGAAAAAAACCTGACACGGATCATGGACGCGGATGACAATCTTGTGTGCATCTGTGTTTTTTCACGGACCCATTGACTTGAATGGGTCCGCAAACCGTTGTCCGTGAAAAAAATAGGACAGGTCCTATTTTTTTCACGGACAGGAAACATTTTCAGATTTTTCCACGGACCCATTGAAAGTCAATGGGTCCGCAGAAAAACACGGAAAACGGAACAACTGCCGCGGATGCACACAACGTTCATGTGCATGAGGCCTAATATGGGCAGGAATAAAAAAATACATATAGAGATGAAGTAAAGATTTACATTGAAGCAGAGACTATATACTGCACTGTGTGAATTGATTTTATTTCTGTTTGCGTGAGCTCTGCAACCAGGTGCCAAAAGGGACTGAGACTTTAATTATTTGGTATGAATTAGAAGGTTTTAGACATTTTATATGATATGAGTTTTGTGAATGGTGTAATAAATTGCATTTTTGTATTTTAAATCTGTGAGCCGGGCCAATGTTTGTATTGTTTAAAATTAGCTAAGTGGTTCTAGCTGGCTGAGCTCCACTCTGATGAGCCCATCTACTGTATTTTAAAAACTAAAGATCACCCTGCAAAAAAAGAGCCCCCACATAGCTTTGTAGACATATTGTATTTTTTACCCCATAAGACGCATTTTCCCCCCCGAAAAGTGGGGTGGAAATGCCTCACTGTCTTTTGGGGTGAATACTAATGAGCGCTACAATTATAGAAGCGCTCATTAGTACCGGAGTGTGTCTTATGGGCCAGAAAGTCTTATAGGGCAAAAAATACGGCAACTATAAAAAAGTCAGAATATGGCAATGAAAAACAAAATAATGCTATCAAATTCTTTCTTTTTTTGTATTAAAATTAGAAAAACTATATAAATGTGGTATCGTTGTAGTCTCAAGGTAGCAGGCCAGTGGCCAGTTTTACTGCTTAGGGAACGCCGTAAAAATGAAACCCATAAAACTGTGGTGGAATTGTGTTTTTTTTTTCCCAATTCCACAACATTTAGAATTTTTTTCCAGCTTCCTACAACATCATATGCAAAAGTAGATAGCGTCATTAAAAAGTCCAATTTGTGTTGCAATAAAATAAAGCTACGTGAACAGAAAAAAAAAAAAAAGTTATTGCTCCGGAAAAGCAGGGAGTTAAAAGCAAAAATGCTAAGACAGAAAATCGCAGGGTGCTGAAGGGGTTAATTGAAAAAGTAATTGTGTCCTCGGACAGAAGGGTCCAGCCCAGGTGCCCTATACTCAGGGGTGGACTGGCCATAGACCCTACAGGGAATTTTCCCAGTGGGCCGATACCCACAGGGCCCCCCGAGCCCTCCTCACTGCCACTGGCTGCGTCCATACTACTGGTAGAACTGAAGGGTTCATTATTATAGGAAGTCCAGGCAGCATGGTGAAGGTAGGGCTGGCATGGTGTCGTGGCCCACATTTCAGCCCCTAAGCCCCCTGCTCGATATCTTCATTAGAGACAACTAGAGGAGGAGAACAGAACATGGCAGCTGTTGACGGCCATCATAGAGGGGCAGCTCCGGGGGTGCTATTTTGTGCTGCATTGTGGTATTTGGTTTTGTGGGATGGTATTCTGTGCTGCACTGTGGTATTACTTACCGTGCCAACTTGCATTGGCCCCATCTACTTGTGTTGCCCCACCTTCTGTCAATTTGGATCCACCTACAACATGGGGCCACTTTTAGTTTTTTCCAGAGCCACTTTAAGTTCCCAGTCCCCCCCTGCCCATACTGGTAAGTAAATAGCCACCAATAATTGAAATATAATATCAGCATGAACAAGTCATTAAACATTCATTTAGTTCGGTTTCATAACTTTTTGCCCTTCCAGCCAAAAAAAGATGAGAAAATTAGATATTTCTGTAAAGAAACGAAGCTTTGAGTAAATGAAACGATCTTTGACTTCCATTAAACACCTTATACATGAATATGACACTTATCTCAGCAAGGGCCACTTCAGTTATTGTACTTATTTGCTTTTTTTTGGACTGAAGGCTCATATCTCTCATCTCATCATCATCATCTTTTTACCTTTTGCGCTTCAATTTCTAATTTACGCTTTTAATACAATATTTAATTAAAATGAAAATCTACTGTCAATTCTGCCGTAACCTCCTGCCCTATCGGTCTGATCATTTTACATAGCATAAAGACAAGAGACATCTGAGTAGTTCTGTCCTAGAAGGATGGTAAGTGTTCCCTAAGAACCGCCACAGATTTTTATCAAAGAGAGCTGAACTTTGATATACTACGGTGAGAAAAGCTGAACTTTCTCCACCAATTTCTTTAGGAACAAGTGTTGCAAAATGTTTTAACTTTCCATACATTTTTGCACCATCTAGAATGGAAAATTTAATTTTTCAAATAGTTGTGATTAGAAAAAAATGTCCTACTGTTTGGTGTATACAGCACCTGTGAAAACGTATGTGCCTCCATAATAACAGAATACAAACATATAACTCTCTTCGGGCAAAAAGGCATACACTTTAATTTTCCTTCCAAAAGACAAAGAAAGCTGAGCATTTCTGTCACGGATGGTGTTGCAGAAAACAAGTAGTAACAAATAAAGATCCGACTGACTTGATCCCAAACTAAGGAACATATGGGTGAGCCCTATAATAGCCCTAGAGCTCTCCCTGACTGCTCAGCCCATGCAAAGATCTCTATGATAGAAAATTGCATGTCCACGTACCTCGACTGAGTGACACCTGAAAACCCTATAATAGTGAGGGGACTCGGCCACTGGCTCCCTGCACTGAATACGGAGGGAGTCAGGGTCACCTAGGATCAAGCCAACAGGAAAACACAAATAAAGGAATAGACTTATCTGAGGAACCAGCAGTTGCAACTTCTAGCAGTGAGCACAATCCAGGAAGTAGTATAAACCGCAAAGTGAGGCAGTATGGGAGGGGATATAAAGGGAGGCAATCACTGCTAATAGATGACAGCTGGGAGAGGGAGAAGAGATGTCAAAGTGAAACCAAAACAAAAGAACATCATGCAGGAGGTACTGGAGAACGTCTGTCAGAACTTCTCAGAGATCTGGCGGTGACAATTTCATACCAGCAGTTGTAACATAGCCATTGAAAGTCAATGCTTAGCCTTTTAAACAGACCTTCATGCATAATTTTGACATTACTGTAGCTAAACCAGCATCTGCTGCTGAGAGGCCTTGGTGAGGATCCCAAGGATGCTATTTATCCTTATGAAGAATGCCTAGTATGTGCAGCATGTGTGCATATTATTGTAGGTCAGACAACACGCCTATGAGTTTCTGGGATAAAAGATATGCAAATTAGATTTCCTTTTAAAAGGAAAAGACAGCCAAGCTTCTCATGCCTGTCGAGATCAGATGTGCTAATATTTTTTCCTCGGAATACCAGAGAAACGTTGACTGTCTTACAAAGCTCCTCATGCATACTCTGCGCTCCCCATGAGGAGAAATAGCACCCCAACCAAGGCCTCTTAGGGCTCATGCACACGAACATATTTTATTTCCACTTCCGTTCCGTTTTTTTTTGCAGATCGTATGCAGAACCATTCACTTCAATGGGTCCACAAAAACAACGGAAGGTACTCTGTGTGCATTGTATTTCCGTATTTCCATTCCGCAAAAAAGTAGTGCATGTCCTATTATTGTCTGCAAATCATGGTCCGAGGCCCCATTCAAGTCAATGGGTCCACAAGAAATACGGAAAGCACACAGAACATATCTGTATGTCATCCGTCTTTTGCGGATCCATACTGTGGAAATGCTCTGCCCAGCCCATATTGCTCATATGTTTGGTGATTATTAAGTTACTGTTTCCGTTTTCCGATCTGCAAAAAACGGATCGCATACGGAAACCATACGGATATGTTTTGTGGAATAACGGAACGGAAGAGGACTTAAATCAGAGAAAAAAACCTCAGATACGGAACAACGGATCCGTGAAAAACGGACCGCACATCAACTACGGACGGTCGTGTGCATGAGCCCTTAGGCAGTCAAGCAAATTTTCTTTTTTCAGTTCTGCTAAAGGGTAGTTATTCAGAAAGAGCTGCTTTCCTGGTATGAGGCACTGATATTCCCTTTTAGAAATGAGACTGGTTTACAGTCTGCATTATGTGGGGGTAGGAGCACGACAATAGTGATGAGCGGCATAGGCAATATTCATTTTTGCGATATTTCGTGTATTTTTACAAAAAAAATAATTAAAAGAGGTTTTTTTTTTTCCCAGCTTCCCACTACTTGGTATGGAACATTACATGGTTCCATTACAAAGTACAAATAAAAACAACAAAAAAAAAAAAAAAAAAAAAAAAAAAAAAACAAGCCCTCATACAGCTATGAACAAAAAGAACAAAACAGCTATGTGAACAAAATGTGAACAGAAAATGGCTGCGTCAGGAAGGTGTTAAAATGTCAATTCCCAGCACAATTGTATGACTATAAGTAAAGGATTATGCTTATCAAGTTTTTCATTCTGTACAACAAACAAAGAAACTTCACTATTAGTTATGAACACGGCTACGCAAATGATAGAGGTCTTATAAGTTGTACAGGTGTATATGTACAGTTGTTGCCATGGGAACCAACAATCGGGATTGTAATAAAGCTACTTTTAATGAATTGATTCTCAGCGCCCTGTGATAATACACGAGGTAAAGAATAGATATATTGCTGAAAACCAGAGATCTCGGGGAGTCAAAACGTTGTCACTTTTCACTAGCTTTTTAGATGACATTTATTTCTAGAATTCATAATCCACAGGCAGTGGCTCTGGTTACATTTGCCACCATGCGTTTTCGAAAATAATATTTATTTATATAGCGCCACCATGTTCAGCAGCGCTCTACAATCCAGAGGGTTCATGTACAAAGCAAAAGACATCACAACATCACTGGCAAATATACCACTGAAACACTAGGAGTGAGGGCCCTGTGTAACAATGGCAGCCGCCAGCGTGCAGCGCATCCTGTTATGTACCTCAGTCAAACTGCACACAAGGCTCCTCTTCTCCGCTGCAGGCTCCGGAACCGCTTTCCTGCACTGTCACGGGCGGCGACAGCTTCAGTTGCACCTTGTAGGAGCCGAACGCGTCCTGTTTCTTTAAGGGTTCGTGCACGCCCTTGATTCCGCCTTCTCTCCAATCCCGGCCAGGCGCCACCTTTATAAGGGCGCTTCCCCCCTTCCTGTGATGCCTGAGCAATATTGTAGTTTTCTACAGTGAAGGTTCCAGCTTGTTTCTCCTGTGTTGATATCCTGCTTCCAACCTTAGCCTGTATCCTGACCTCGTCTCTGCCTGATCCTCCTGTACCTCGCTGCTCTAAAGTATATGATTCGGATTGTGGACCACGCCTCCAGCTCCAGCTCTGCTAAATCACTAACTCAGCTCTGCTTCATCTGACTCTGCTGCTGCGCTCCTTCCATCCAGTGACAGCTCGCTCCACCTGCCTGTATCCCCAGTGCTTGCACTGGGGCATTGTGGCCCACTTAACCGGGACCACTCTTGCCGGTAGCGACCTGGTGTCTCCCCTGCAGCTAAGACCAGCTTCCGCATCTTGGAGCGGGATAAAGGGTGAAAACCAGGGAAACCCTCAGTTTGGCCCAAAGCCAAACCGGTAAGTGGCACAGCGGGTCCACACCCGTTGGAGCGTTACACCCTGCTCGCAAGAGCTTACAATCTATGAAGAAATGGGGGTGATACAAATGGCAGCTGATTGTGATCTGTAGTAACTGAGCCATTTTTGTACTAAAAGCAGTGGTGTAGGCCGATCTGAAGATCGAGTTCAGGTCTAAGGAATTGGGGGGGGGGGCAGCGGTTACTTGGGGAGCATTTAGGACAGACTGAAGGGGGGAGAGTTTAGTAAGAGGAAGACCAATTAGTAATGAGTTGCAGTAGTCAAGATGGGAAAGAATCAAGGCAACAAGAAGAGTTTTTGCTGTTTCCAACATAAGAAAAGGGCAGATTCTGGCGATAACCTTGAGGTGCAGACGTCAAAAGCGAGCAAGTGATTGAATATGGGGAACAAAGGAAAGATCCGATGCCGATTTTCGCAATCAAGAAAATAATCGCAAATTCTCGAATTTATTACGAATATTCACCCAAATATTCAGGAAATATTGCGATCGCCCCTGCCGCTCATCACTAGTTGGTGAACCACAGATGTGAATGTAAGGCACAAGAGAGGCTGCCGGCTGTGCTTGTGCAGCAGCATGTATCTCACAGGCAGTGTCTAAACTCCAGTTCACTAATTTTGCTCAAGCATCGAGATGCTCGGCACATCGCAGTGTTCAGCCGAATACCGCATGTGCTTGAGCGCGATGCTCGATTCTTTTTCCCGCGCGTTTTTTGGCTGCTATGCAGCCAATAAACGTGCTGGTAAGTGCTGCCTTTCACTGTAATGCCGTAGCCATGTTGGCTACTGGCATTACAGTGATTGGCTGGCAGGAACACATCATCGGGTGCTATATTGTACCCGATGACATGTGTTCGGCTCAGTCTTAGTCAGGGAGAGCTGGGGAGCAGAAGGGAGAGATAGTGTAGAGAGTAAAATAGGAATATTTTAGTTTTTATACTTGTTATAGACCCAAAAGTCCTTTTAAGGACCATAGTTGTATCTGGCAGCAATATATATTTTTAGCGCAACCTGCGCTAAATAGCTTGCAATTGTTTGGCCGCTGCAGACAGCGACATTATCTGCGCTACATCTCCTGTCTAACGTACATTATCTGCGCTACATCTCCTAAAAATATTTGTGACATTCAGTGTACTTTTTCCGTAGACGGTGTCCGCTGTGGACAGTTACATTACCTGCGCTACATCTCCTGTATAATGTTTGCTTATTCGAAATATCAGTGACATTCAGTGTAATTTTTTTGCTGCTGTTGGCAGCCACATTACCTGCGCTACATCTCCAGTATAACGTTTGTCCATCCTAAATATCAGTGACATTAATTCAGTGTAATTTTTTATTAGGCGGTGGTGACAGAGAATTACTTGCGCTATACCTCCTGTTTAACGTGTGCGTACCCTAAAAAAACTTCTTCTGTGTACTTTATTTGCGCATACACTTACAAAACCTGCGCTACTGTATGTGTGACATACTTGCAAGCATTTATACCATTTAATATGCCCAAGGCGAGCAGTAAGGGATGGGGAAGTGGCCGTGCTGCTGATGGTGTACGCAGAAGCCGTGGCCCTGGGTGTGGTGAAACTGTGCCTGCTGCCAGAGCACAAGAAACACACTCATCCACGATACCTAGCTTTTAGTCCTAGTTTGCAGGGAGGCGCAGGACACCACTCTTGAAATCAGCCCAGTACGAGCAGGTGGTCAGTTGGATTGCAGCAGATAATGCTTCCAGTCGGTAAAACACCACCCTGTCTTCCACAAAGTCCAGTCTCAGTAGCCAAGAGTCTGGTCAACACAATCCTCACCCTGATCCTCCTTCCACCCACCATGGAGAGTCTGGGCAAACAAGTGATCCCACACTCGAATATTCCAAGGAGCTGTTTTCATCGCCATTCCTTAATTTGGGCCTCTCACCAAGCCCGCTTACTTGAGGAGATCTTGTGCCCTGATTCCCAAACTCTGGAACATCCACAGTCAGAAGAAGATGATGGCGGGGAACGGCAATACGTTTTTCACGAGGTGGATGATGATGATGAGACACAGTTGCCAATAAGTCAACCGCAATTAGTGTTTCAAGAAGTTGATGATGAGGATGAGACACAATTGTCAATAACTGAGGTTGTGGAGAGGTCAACAAGTTAGGATTATGACCAGAGTGAGGAAGTGGAAGAGGAGGTGGTGGATGATGAAATCACTGACCCAACCTGGGAAGGTGGCAAGCTGAGCGAGGACAGCAGTACAGAGGGGGGGGGTGAGAATCCGAAGCACCGCAACATGCTGGAAGAGGCAGTGGGGTGGCAAAAGGGAGAAGGCGGGCCACACTAAACAGGCCCGCAACTGTTCCCCGGAGCACCCCCTTGCGGCAATCTCCCTTGCCAAGGGGTAGGTGTTCCGCAGTCTGGCGCTTTTTTGAGGAAAGTGTGGACGATAAAATAATTGTCATTTGCAACCTGTGCCGTACCAAAATGAGTATGGGTGTGAACACTAGCAACCTCACCACCACCAGCATGATCCGCCACATGGCATCAAAGCATCCTAATAGGTGGGTCGAACGCCTGGGTCCACAACCAGTGTCTGCGGGTCACAACACTGCCTCCTCTTCCCCTGTGTTACGTGCTGGCCAATCCCCTGTCCAAGATGCAGGCCCGGATGCCTCCCACAATGCACCTGGACCTTCGCACCATCAGCTAGCACATACACTTCTGTGTCCCAGCGCAACGTACAGATGTCTATACCCCAGGCCTTTCAATGAAAGTGCAAATACCCAGCCATCCACCCACAGACCATAGCACTAAATGTGCACCTTTCCAAATTTTTGGCCCTGGAAATGTTGCCATTTAGGCTTATGGACACTGAGGCTTTCCGCAGCCTGATGGCGGTGGCGGTCCCTCGTTACTGGGTCCCCAGCCACCACTATTTTTCACGGTGTGCAGTCCCAGCCTTACACCAGCATGTGTCCCGTAACATCACCCGTGCCCTGACCAACGCAGTTATTGGGAAGGTCCACTTAACGACTGACACATGGACAAGTGCTTTTGGCCAGGGACGCTACATTACCGTGACGGTACACTGGGTGAACGTTATGGAGGCTGGGAGCGAGTCGTAACCTGAGATGGCACAGGTGCTACTGAAGCCAAGGATTGTGGGCCCTAATTCCATCAGGGTTTCTGCCGACACTTACGTTAGTGGCTGCAATCCCCCTTCTCCTCCTTCACCTCCTCCTCCACTTCCACCTCTGAATTACCATCTTGCAGCACCAGTCAGCCATCAGTCAGTAGCTGGAAGCAGTGTAACACTGCAGTGGGGAAGCGGCAACAGGTCGTGCTGAAACTGATCTGCTTAGGGGACAAACAGTACACCGCCGCAGAGCTGTGGCAGGGGATAAGAGACCAGACTGAGCTGTGGCTCTCGCCACTCAACCTACAACCAGGCATGGTTGTGTCTGATAATGGCCGTAACTTGGTGGCGGCTTTGGAGCTCGGCAAGCTCACACACATACCATACCAAGTCATCGACAGCTTCCACCGGTCTGGCAACGCTGCAGCAGCGCTTTCAATTGCCAGCTCACCGACTGTTGTGCGACATGAGCACGCGCTGGAACCTAAGTCAGAGAACCTAAGAATAAAAAGAGCAAAAAAATACTGAAATCCTCAATATTAGTAAGGACAAGCACACAACTGTCTATGGATGGATATTTGGCTTGGCTATATTACAATGTAAAATCCCAAGGCTTGTTGGAGCCACTTCCAATAGGGGGTGCTGGGGAGATGTTTCTCTTCCTTGGGAGATACCTCTTTGCATTATTGTTTCCCATGGAGTACTGTTAATAAGTCTCTATACAGGGCTGGTCTCTTTAAGGACATTCAGCACCCTAAAACTGTATTAAAAGGTGCCCATATACCAGCAATAGCTGTCAGCTTGTTTTGGTTGCGGCCTTTCCCATGGACATGCTTACTCGGCCAAACTAAGCAGGAGGAACAGGACTCCACAGAACAAGCTGTCATCATCTGTCTGCGCCATCATTTGTGCGGCGTTAAGGCTACTTTCACATCTGCGTTTTTGCTGTTCGGTTTTGAGATCAGGAATGGGATCTCAAAGCCATACCAAAACGCATCCGTTCAGTACAGATGCAGTTGTATTATATTGAAAATGAAGAACCCGGATCTGGCACTAAAACCATTGTTAATGGGCGCCAGATTTGTTTTTTTTCTTCTCCCCCCCCCAAAAAAATGGTTCAGTTGATTTACATGGTTTTTGGTGTTGGATTCGGCTTCTTCGGTTTCCCCATGCTGCACACAAAAACACTAAGGCCCCTTTCACACGGGCGAGTATTCCGCGCGGATGCGATGCGTGAGGTGAACGCATTGCACCCGTACTGAATCCCAACCCATTCATTTCTATGGGGCTGTTCAGATGAGCGGTAATTTTCACGCATCACTTATGCGTTGCGTGAAAATCGCAGCATGCTCTATATTCTGCATTTTTCACGCAACGCAGGCCCCATAGAAGTGAATAGGGTTGCGTGAAAATCGCAAGCTTCCGCAAGCAAGTGCGGATGCGGATGCGGTGCGATTTTCACGCATGGTTGCTAGGAGACGATCGGGATGGAGACCCGATCATTATTATTTTCCCTTATAACATGGTTATAAGGGAAAATAATAACATCTACAGAACACTGATCCCAAGCCCGAACTTCTGTGAAGAAGTTCAGGTTTGGGTACCAAACACGAGCGATTTTTCTCACGCGAGTGCAAAACGCATTACAATGTTTTGCACTCGTGCGGAAAAATCGCGGGTGTTCCAGCAACGCACCCGCACATTTTCCCGCAACGCCCATGTGAAAGAGGCCTTATTGCAGCGGTTTTGTGTCCTGGATGGGAAAGCAACAAACCGGAACGGAATTCATTCTGGTGCCCTCCATTCCGGTTTGTTCACTTTTGTCCCCATTGACAATGAATGGGAACAAAACTGAAGCATTGGGCTGCGGTTCTGAGAGCCTGTACCGGATCTCAATACCGTACAGCACAGTGCTGATGTAAAAGTCGTCTTATCTGCTGCATCTATATATAATGACAATGTAACAATATAACTTATTTAATTCTGTTTCTTCCTCTAACAAGCCACCATGGGAATTTGTGTTACTTCTCAGTGTTGAAAATTAACGTAATGGTTGGTCCACTATGATAAGCTGACAATTACTAGAATAACTGGAGGCACATCTGAAAAGCATTTCATGTGCTCAGCTTGTTTAAACCCCATTGACTGTTCTGCGAGAGTCGGCGAGTGGCTCCAAAATGATTGTTTCTGGAGCAGAGACAATAGTAATTACCCATTAGGATGGGAGAAAACGGGAGGAGAAAACAACAGCCACTAACAATGTGCTAAACAGAAGCCATATGAAATAATTGGTGATTACAGGGTGGCATTAGCTCTTCAAAAAGCATTACTTTCACACATTTATATTTGGTTGGAGATAATTTCTTTAGATTTCAAGAGAAAATATAAAATATGTTTGGAGAACAAAAGCAAAGCATTTTCCCAAAGTTTCTCTTTGTGCTCTTCAGTCCATGGATGGGAGCCCCAGAGGTGATTAGGGAGCTAGAATTAGGATATTGTCGATGAGGTTTATGTTTCTTTTATGTCATACCATGAAAATCAGAAAACAAAAGGAACAGAAAGAAAACACAACAAAGATCTGACCACGTCCACCGACTGCCGGCGTGAGCCTCCAAGTAGTCAACCTTCAAATGAAAGGATGGTCATATTCAAAGACGTCTCCGAAATTGTAAAGGCTAAATTTTATTCTTATAAACTTTATGATGCCAGAAGATTTGGAATTCAGAATATCTATCTATCTATCTATTTATCTATCTATCTATCTATCTATCTATCTATCTATCTATCTATCTATCTATCTCATATCTATCTATCTATCTATCTATCTATCTATCTATCTATCTATCTATCTATCTATCTATCTATCTATCCCCTATTTATCTCATATCTATCTATCTATCTATCTATCTCATGTCTATCTATCTATCTATCTATCTATCCCCTATCTATCTATTTATCTATCTATCTATCTATCTATCTATCTATCTATCTATCTATCTATCTATCTCATATCTATCTATCTATCTATCTATCTATCTATCTATCTATCTATCTATCTATCCCCTATCTATCTATATATCTATCTATCTATCTATCTATCTATCTATCTATCTATCTCATATCTATCTATCTATCTCATATCTAGTGTTGAGCATGAATATCCAAAAAGCAAAATTTTATCGCGAATATCAGCACTTTGAGAATTCGCGAATATTTAGAATATAGTGCTATATATTCGTAATTATGATGAATATTATAATTTTTTTTTAACACAGTACACATCAGGTGATCATCCCTCCCTTCTTCTTGTCTGTGGGCCAATGAGAAGGCTGCAATGTCTTTGTCTGAGCTTAGCAACATCCCTAGCAACCAATAGGAAAGCTGCCTACCCCTTACTATATAAGAACCTTCCCAGCAGAGATTTTCTAAGGTTTATTGCAGTTATGACAGAGAGAGCAGTGACGTTGCTGTGCTCTGTGCTTTGTGGTATTACATTAGATAGTTAGATAGCTTATATATATAATACAGATAGTCAGTGTAGGTTATATCCTGATATAGTGTAGCTGATAGGTTCAGTGCAGGGTGTTATGTAGTGTGATAGGTTCTGCTGTCCATACATACATGCTACAGACATAGTGCTGTGATGTCACAAGTCGCACGCATTGCGAAAAAATATGCACACTATTAATTGCCAAGAATTCGCAAGCGCAAATATATTGGAGCACTCTATCTGCATATAAAGCTATTCTAATGTTCTGCCATTCCAACCATTTTCTCCAGTCTCAGGAAACTTATACCAGCTTGAAAAATGTAGCATAAGTGACCCACGCCTGTATTAGGCGAATATTACATTGCCGATTTTCGCAATCAAGAATATAAATCTATAACCAGCCCTGCATGCCCCTCATAATGTGCAGAAAATGAAACAGGCAACTTTATAGGGACACAATGTATAAACATGAGAATTTGGGTTCCTGTCAGGGAGATTCAGACAAATTGAAAACCTGATGTAGGCCCAATTCACACGTCCGTAGTGTATTGCGGATCCGCAATTCACCCGTCCGGCACCCCCATAGAACTGCCTATTCTTGTCCGCAATTGCGGATAAGAATAGTGCATGTTCTATTTTTTTCCGGAGCCACAGACCGGAAGATCGGGGGTGCGCTCCGGAAATGCGGATGCGGACAGCACACTGTGTGCTGTCCGCATCCATTCCTGCCCCGTAGAGAATGAATGGGTGCGGACACATTCATAGATGTGTGAATGGACCCTAAGGCTACTTTCACACTAATGTTTTTTACTGGATCCAGCAGGGTTCAGCAAAAACGCTTCCGTTTCTAATAATAGAACCGTCTGCATCCGTTATGAATGGATCCGGTTGCATTATCTTTAACATTGCCAAGACAGATCCATCATGAACTCCATTGAAAGTCAATGGGAGACGGATCAGTTTTCTATTGTGGCAGAGAAAACGGATCCGCCCCTATTGACTTGCATTGGGGGTCATGACGGATCTATCTTGCTTCGTATCCTGGGATGGAAAGAAAACCGCAGCATGTTGCAGTTTGCTCTCCGGTCTGGCAACGCAACTAAACGGAACGGAATGCATTTTGGAGTATTAAGTTCTGTTCAGTTCAGTTTTGTCTGTTTTTGACAATGAATGGGGACAAAACTGAAGCGTTTTTTCCGGTATTGAGCCCCTATGACGGATCTCAATACGCTAGTGTGAAAATAGCCTAACAAGCACTTTACTAAACCTCTCGGGGTACACAGTATCGGATTGTGGCCAAAGGCCAAAAGTGAATCTGCACATGACTCCTCCAACTGGTGAAATATATGGATCAGGGGAACATGCCCTAAGTCTCGTTTGCAATGCAAAACTTGATATTAAAGATGAAATGATCGAGAGAGGTGAATTTATGGGCAGGCCACATGATGTAAACTTGTTTGTCAGGTACCTCCCGTTGATTCAGGTCAATCAGTAGATTTTCAGTAAGCAATGTGGCTCGTTTGTGGTGGAAAGCCTTTCATTTTTAAGGAGCATTAATGTAGAAAATACTCCCAGAAGTTTCTCAAAACCTCAGCCCTGACTTGTCTCTGGCTGAAAGGGAAGTTGTCATAGCAGGAGCCCTTCATCGTTGTTCTGTAGACAGTAAGGCTGGGTTCACACGAGCGTGTTCAGATTAGGTCCGGATGCGTCCCGGTGTGTTGCGGCAAACCTGCGCGAGTAGGAATGCAATTGCAGTCAGTTTTGACTGCGATTGCATTCCGATGTTCAGTTTTTATCGCGCGGGTGCAATGTTTTTTGCACGCGCGTGATAAAAAACTGACTGTGGTACCCAGACCCGAACTTCTTCACAGAAGTTCAGGTTTCGGTTAGTTGTAGTGTAGATTGTATTATTTTCCCTTATAACATGGTTATAAGGGAAAATAATAGCATTCTGAATACAGAATGCATAGTAGGTGATCAATTGAGGGTTAAAAAAATAAATAAAAATGAACTCACCTCCTCTGCGTAGTTCCCGGTCTCTTCTTTACTTCTTTAATGATGAACTACAGGCTAGGACCTGTGGTGACGTCAGATCACATGCTCCAATCACATGGTCCATCACCACGGTGATGGACCATGTGATTGGAGCATGTGATCTGACGTCACCAAAGGTCCTTTAGCCGACAGCTCATTAGAAGAGACTGGGAACTACGCAATCAAGAGGAGAAGGTGAGTTAATTTGTTTATTTTTTTAACCCCTCCAGCGCTATTTTACTAAGCATTCTGTATCCAGAATGCAATTATTTTCCCTTAAAATAATACAGTGAATAGATTGTCACCTAGCAACCATGCGTGAAAATCGCACCGCATCCGCACTTGCTTGCGGATGCTTGCGATTTTCACGCAACCCCATTCACTTCTATGGGGCCTGCTTTGCGTGAAAAACGCAGAATATAGAGCATGCTGCGATTTTCACGCGACGCACAAGTGATGCGTGAAAATCATCGCTCATCTGAACAGCCCCATTGAAATAAATGGGTCCGGATTCAGTGCGGGTGCAATGCGTTCACCTACCGCATTGCACCCGCGCGGAAATCTCGCCCGTGTGAACGCAGCCTAAGAGCCCAGCAATAATTAACTACAACCTCCTAGTGATATCCCAACCCCACCTACAAGCTGTGACTGGAAGGAAAGAGTGGAAAAGTAAAGCCAGGGTTCTCTGCAAGATACCTACAGACTATTTGCTTCAGGAGATCCAGAAACACCTGCAGACTGACAAATATTCTAGGCAAGAATTTATTCAGGACACTTAAGGGTTTAGCTTAATAGAGCATTGTCTGCTCAAGTGAAATATAATATAAGGAGACCATTCACGTGAGGGAAAAGATGGCCCCTCATCATTATGTCCTTATGCTTTAAAAGTAGTGTTGATCAAGCACTAAAGTGCTTGGGTGTTCGGGTGCTAGGGTTTAACAACTCGGGATGCTCAGGTGCTCTGAGGAGGGGAGGGTGTCTGGTTCATAGGAAAATGTTAGAAATTGATGGAAACGCCACCAAAATGTTTCGGGAACAGCATGGGGAGGATGTCTGGATGCATCTTGGACTCCCAGGTCGCTGCTGGGAACGATGTCGTCCGAGTAGTACGCCACTTTTACAGACTGAGAATAATAAGCACAAAACCTAAGATAAAATAAATTTTAGAGGAAAAATCGTTAGCAAACATTCTTTCCTGTATATTTACTTGTAAATAAAGGAAGAAGCACTCCGATACAACCTGTAAATCACATAATGGAGGACCTCATTCACATTGTGGTACAATTGTTCAGGTAGTGGGACTCCTAACTCATAAATCCTATGCACTAAGTGAAAGGGCTGCCAAAAATCACAAGGAACCGGCACTCCAATACACCCTTTATTACACATTAAGGAGGACATCATACACCCTTGAAAAATTATGATTGATGGCCTGCTGGTCACCCTCAAAAACATTACGAGTGAAGGCCTCCTGCTGAGCTGACCCTCTAAAACATTAGGAGCAAGGGCCTGCTGGCGACCCTCTAAAACATTACGGGCAAACGCCTGCTGCTGAGCTGACCATCTAAAACATTAGGGGTGAGGGTCTGCTGCAGAGTTGACTCTCTAAAACATTAAGGGCGAGTGCCTGCTGCTGATCTGAGCATCGAAAAAATTATGGGCGAGTGCCTGCTGCTGAGCTGACCATTGAAATAATTATAGGCGAGTGCCTGCTGCTTAGCTAGACATTGAAAAATGTATTAGCGAGAGCCTGCTAGTGAGCTGACCCTGTAAAATGATATGGTTGAGGGCCTGCAGGTGAGCTGACCCTCAAAAACATTATATGCAAGGACCTGCAGGTGATCTGACCCTCTAAAAGATTGTAGATGAGGGCCTGTAGGTGAGCTGACGCTCTAAAATATTGTAGGTGAGGGCCTGCTGGTGAGCTGACCCTGTAAAACATTATGGTTGAGGGCCTGCTGGTGAGCTAACCCTCAAAAACATTATATGTGAGGGCCTGCTGTTGAGCTGACGCTCTAAAACATTACATGCGAGGGCCTGCAGGTGAGCTGGCCCTCGAAAAGATTGTAGGTGAGGGCCTGCTGGTGAGCTGACCCTCAAAAACGTTATATACGATGGCCTGCAGGTGATCTGACCCTCTAAAAGATTGTAGGTGAGGGCCTGCTGTTGAGATGACCCTCTAAAACATTATATGCAAGGGCCTGCAGGCGAGCTGACCCTCGAAAAGATTGTAGGTGAGGGCCTGCTGGTGAGCTGACCACAATCTAAAACATTATGGTTGAGGGCCTGCTAGTGAGCTGACCCTCAAAAACATTATATGCGAGGGCCTGCTGGTGAGCTGACCCTCTTAAAGATTGTAAGTGAGGGCCTGCAGGTGAGCTGACTCTGTAAAACATCATGGTTGAGGGCCTGCTGGTGAGCTGACCCTCAAAAACATTATATGCGAGGGTCGGCAGGTGATCTGACCCTCTAAAAGATTGTAGATGAGGGCCTGCTGGTGAGCTAACCCTCAAAAACATTATATGCAAGGGCCTGCTGGTGAGCTGACCCTCTAAAACATTACATGCGCGGGCCTGCAGGTGAGCTGGCCCTCAAAAAGATTGTAGGTGAGGGCCTGCTGGTGAGCTGACCCTGTGCAATATTATGGTTGAGGGCCTGCTGGTGAGCTGACCCTCAAAAAAAATTATATGCGAGGGCTTGCAGGTGAGCTGACCCTGTAAAAGATTATAGGTGAGGGCCTACTGGTGAGCTGACCCTCTAAAACATTATATGCGAGGGCCTGCAGGTGAGCTGACCCTCTAAAACATTACATGCGTGGGCCTGCAGGTGAACTGGCCCTCGAAAAGATTGTAGGTGAGGGCCTGCTGGTGTGCTGACCCTCTAAAACATTATATGCGAGGGCCTGCAGGTGAGCTGACCTTCTACAACATTAGGAGCAAGGGAAGACTAATAAGCATGTTGATATGATGGAAGAGGGGTAGGAGGACGATGAGAAAAAGAAGATTGAACCATATACTCTTTTGTGTGGTGGAAAGGGTAATCGGTGTTGTCCAAAATGCGTAAAACGCGTGGGTCACTGGAAAGGTAGCCTAACATAAAGTCTCAATCTCCTCATCCTCTTCCTCCTCTTCTGCCCTCCCACTCTAAATAGATGGAATTAAACTTCCATGGGCACTACCTCTGTAGCGGAGGCAACCGTCTCCTGCTCCCCCTCCTCATCATCATCATCCAATTTGCGCTGAGAAGACGAACTGAGGGTGGTCTGGCTAACACCCTGTGTAATGTCTTCCACAATTTCCGCCTCTTTCACATGCAAAGCGTTGTGAGCAGCGAGCGTTTGAGTAGACAAATAAGTATGATGGTGACGCTGATAATAGCGTTATCGCCGCTTACCATCTGTGTTGATTCCTCAAAGTTTCTTAAAACCTCACAGAGGTCAGACATCCATGCCCACTCCTCGCTTGTGAAGAGCGGAAGCTGACTGGAAAGGCGATGACCATGTTGCAGCTGGTATTCCACTACTGCCCTCTGCTGCTCACAAAGCCTGGCCAACAAGTGGAACTTCGAGTTCCAGCGCATGCTCATGTCGCACAACAGTCGATGAGCTGGCAATTGTAAGCGTTGCTGCAGTGTTGACAGACCGGAGGAAGCTGTCGATGATTTGCGGAAATGGGCACACACGCGGCACACCTTCATCAGTAGCTCAGGCAAATTGGGTTAGGTTTTGAGAAAATGCTGAACCACTAAGTTGAAGACGTGGACTAGGCATGGGATGTATGTGAGCTTGCCGAGTTATGGCCATTATCAGACACAACCATGCCTGGTTCTAGGTTGAGTGGCGAGAGCCAAAGCTCAGTCTGGTCTCTTATCCCCTGCCACAGCTCTGCCACGTTCATCTGTTTGTCAGCTAAGCAGATCAGCTTAAGCACGGCCTGTTTACGCTTCCCCACTGCAGTGCTACACTGCTTCCAGCTACCGACTGATGGCTGACTGGTGCTACAAGAGGATAATTCTGAGGTGGAAGTGGAGGAGGAGTAGGAGAAGTGGGGGTAGGAGCCACTAACGTAGGTGGTGGCGGAAACCCTGATGGAATTAGGGCCCGCAATCCTTGGCATCAGTAGTGCCTGTGCCATCCCGGGGTACGACTCGCTCCCGGCCTCCAGAACGGTCACCCAATGTACCGTCTCTGGCCGAAAGCATTTGACCATGTGACAGTGGTTAAGTGGACTTTCCCAGTAACTTGGTCAGGGCACGGGTGATGTTACGGGACACATGCTGGTGTAAGGCGGGCACGGCACACCATGAAAAATAGTGGCGGCTGGGGACTGCGTAACGAGGGACCGCCGTCGACATCAGGCTGCGGAAGGCCTCAGTGTCCACAAGCCTAAATGGCAACATTTTCAGGGCCAGTAATTTGATTTGAAAAGTTGCGCATTTAGTGCTATGGCTTGTGGGTGGGTGGGTGGCTGGTATTTGCGCTTGGGTTCAAATGTCTGGGGTAAGGACATTTGTACGCTGCACTGGGACACGGAAATGGATGTGGTCGCTGAGTGTGCTTGCGAAGATCCAGGTGAAGGGCTGGAGGCATCCTGGTCTGCGCCTTCGACAAGGGATTGGCCAACACGTAACACAGGGGAAGAGGAGGCAGTGGTGTGACCCGCAGACACAGATTGTGGACCCAGGTGTTCGGCCCACCTATTACGTTGCTTTGATGCCATGTGGCGGATCATGCTGGTGGTGGTGAGGTTGCTAGTGTTCACCCCCTGCTCATTTTTGTATGGCACAGGTTGAAAATTAAAATTCTTTTGTCGTCCGCACTTTTCTCAAAAAATCGCCAGACTGCGGAACACCTACCCTTTGGCAAGGGAGATTTCCACAAGGGTGTGCTCGGGGGAACAGTTGCGGGCCTATTTGGTGTGGCCCACCGTCTCCGTTTTGTCACCCCACTGCCTCTTCCAGCCTGTTGTGGTGTTGCAGATCCCTCCCCCTCTGTACTGCTGTCCTCGCTCGGCTTGCCACCTTCCCAGGTTGGGTCAGTAACTTCATCACCCACCACCTCTTCTTCCTCTTCCTCACTCTGCTCATCCTCCTGACTTATTGACAACTGTGTCTCATCCTCATCATCAACCTCTTGAGACACTAATTGCTGTTGACTTATTGGCAACTGTGTCTTATCATCATCATCCACCTCGTGAAACACTAATTGTCATTCCCCACCGTCATCTTGTTGTGACTGTAGATGCTCAATAGTTTGGGAATCAGAGCACAAGATCTCATGTCCCTCTTCAAGCGGGCTTGTCGAGAGGCCCAAATTAAGGAATGGTGCGGAAAATAGCTCCCCTGAATATCTGAGTGTGGGATATCTTGTTTGGCAAGACTCTCCATGGTGTGAGGAAGGAGGATCAGGGTGAGGATTGTGTTGACTAGACTCTTGGCAACTGAGACTGGACTTGGTGGAAGACAGGGTGGTGCTTAACCGACTAGAAGCATTATCTGCTGCAATGAAACCGACCACTTGGTTGCACTGGTCTGACTTCGAGAGCATTGTCCTGCGCTGCCCTCCAAAGTGGGACATGAAGCTAGGTATCGTGGATGATTGTTTTTCTTGTGCTCTGGCCGCAGGCACAGTTTCAACGCGTCCAAGGCCACGACCTCTGCATGCACCATCAGCATCACGCCCACATCCCTGTCCCTTACTGCTCGCCTTCTTCATTTTAAATGTTATATATGCTTGAAAGTATGTCACATATACAGTAGCATAGGATTTGTAAGTGTATATGCAAAAAAATTAAAAAGACATATTTGGGATGTGGAAACGTCACACAGGAGATATACTGCAGATAATGTCGCTGGTGTCAGCAGCGGCTAATAAAAAACTACAGGGAATGTCACAGGTATTTGGGATGTGGAAACGTCACACAGAGATATACCGCAGATAATGTCGCTGATGTCAGCAGTGGCTAATATAAAATTACAGGGAATGTCACAGGTATTTTGGATGTGGAAACGTTACACAGGAGAAATACCGCAGAAAATGTAGCTGATGTCATCAGCGGTTAATAAAATATTATAAGGGAATGTCACAGGTATTTGGGATGTGGAAACGTCACACATGAGATATACCGCAGATAATGTGAATATTGTCACCAGCGGCTAATAACAAATTACAGAGAATGTCACAGGTATTTGGGATGTGGAAACTTTACACAGGAGAAATGCCGCAGATAATGTTGCTGATGTCAGCAGTGGCTAATATAAAATTACAGAGAATGTTATAGGTATTTTGGATGTGGAAACGTTACACAGAAGAAATACCGCAGATAATGTCGCTGATGTCACCAGCGGCTAATAAAAAATTATAGGGCATGTCACAGGTATTTGGGATGTGGAAATGTCACACAGGAGATATACCGCAGATAATTTCAATGCTGTCACCAGCGGCTAATAAAAAATTACAGGGAATGTCACAGGTATTTGGGATGTGGAAACGTTACACAGGAGAAATACCGCAGATAATGTTGCTAATGTCAGCAGTGGCTAATATAAAATTACAGGGAATGTCATAGGTATTTTGGATGTGGAAACGTTACACACAAGAAATACCGCAGATAATGTCGCTGATATCACCAGCGGCTAATAAAAAATTACAGGGAATGTCACAGGTATTTGGGATGTGGAAATGTAACACAGGAGATGTACCCCAGGTAAAGTCACTGTCCGCAGCGGACACCGTCTACGGAAAAAGTACACTGGATGTCACTGATATTTTTTGGATGTGCACACATTACACCGGAGATATAACGCAGATAATGTCGCAGTCTTCAGCGGCCTAACTATTGCACGCTATTTAGTGCGGGATGCGCTAAAAATAGATATTCCTGCCACACACAATAGTCCTTAAAAGGACTTTTAGATCTCTGACAAGTTTTTAAACTTATAAAAATATATATATATTCACTCCCTACACTATCTTTCCCTTCTTCAGCACAGCTCTCCCTGACTAACACTGAGCCGAACACGTGTCATCGGGTGCTATATAGCACCCGATGACGCGTTCCGGCCAGCCAATCACTGTAATGACAGTAACCAACATGGCTACGGCATTACAGTGAAGGGCAGTACTTACCTGCATGAGCCGAACTGGTGTTTGGCCGTGCATGCTCGATCAACGCTGTTTAACAGGGCATATGAACAAGGTTGCGGGGGTTAGATCTCTAAACTTAGCTCCTCCACATTGTTGTAAGAAGACCTATTTCCCAAGGTACCAGATGGACTATCAGAACCTGAAAGTTTAACTTATGTGATGGCTAAGCAAAAAACGTGACTATCGATGGAACCGTCTAAAAGCTAAAAGCCAGTGGCACAGTCTGATGAGTTATTTTACTTTACATTGCCAATCATTACAGTATTTTACTTCTCTGTGAATTATATGTCAGGGTATTTAAAAAAAGGGAAGGAAACAGAACATGACAAGGAAACAAAGCAAATGACTAGGCCCCAAATGCTGGGGAACAAAGGGGTAACCCCCTAGCAATCCCTAAAACACTTTCCCTAAGCTGCTATGCCCATGTGCATATCTCGATGATAGATATGCACATGCCCTTGTACCTAAGACTATAACACACTAAACCAAACCCTCAGCTGTAGAGAAGAGGAAAAGAGACACCCAGCTCCTTCAACAACTGAAGGAGCTAGCGTCACCCTAGAGGCCTAGTAAAAACAGACACAGAAGGAAAAAGGGAAAAGGACTTATCTAGAGATGTGTTGGAGCAGACGATCCACCAAACTTCCAGAGCTCACACAAGGCAGAACTATAACCCGCAAAGACTATAGGGAGAGGGAGGAATAAATAGCCTCACCAATTACCTAAAGAACAACACCTGGGAGGAGGTGGGATTCAGTTCTAACCCACAACAAAACAAAATGTCAGATCGAGTCACGTGCAGCAACTCTGACAGATCTCCTCAGAACACCCACAGGGCAGGGTGTGACATTATCATCCAGATACACATATTTTTAATGCCTGGGGTATCTTTAAATCTGTCAGTACACCATACGGCTTGGCCAAGATATTCTTAAGGACTCATTTACTGTATGTGGGCTGATACATGGGATAAGTTGAAATTCAACATTCCCAATCTTTCTTTCTTTCCACAGCTACAGTCATGGAAAGAGTCAGGACACCCCCATATACATAAGATGGCCAATCGGTTCATCAGAAATCAGCAGATTTGTCTGACATTCAACTAATATATGGCCACCTTAACTTGACAACAGAAGTGGCCAACTATCCTGTTCCATTGGTTCAATTCAATTAAAGGGTTTTCCAACTTAAAATCTTCCCAGTGGGATTTCAAAAGGGAAGAATACCTACCTGCTCCCCAACACTCTTCTAAATCTGTCTTCATGGGGCCGCCCACTGTTGTCTTCACTGCTCTTTACTCGCAGCCTGTAACCTTCCAACACAAAAAGGTGGCAGCTACTCTGCTGAAGCCTATGACTGGCCTCAACTATCGCTTTGGGGAAACATTCATTGACACCGCGAAAAGTCCTTGGCTACAGCAGTGCTCGGAAACCCCATACGTGGTGGGACCGAAGTGCAGTAAAGACATTGGTGGACTGGAACTGGAACTGTGCACCGTGGAGGAGGAAAGTGTGCTTCCCTTGACATGTCTCGCTGGAGTTGGACATTCTGCACTTGAAAATGAAGTTGGAAATCCCCTTTAAGACAATAGCATCTGGCCACTTGAAATGATATTTATCAAGATTTTTGGCAAATAAAAAAAAAAAAAGGAGGAAGCACCAAATCATCATTCTGTTACTCACATGCAAATTGAAGAGTTGCCTCTCTACTAAGGATTCGGCCCAGGCTGTTTGCTGCTATGCACTGGTATTGACCAGAATCCTTCAGCTCGTTTGGACTGCTGATAATTAAATTCCCATCTATTAAAGTGTAGCGATAATCACTTTCCAAGTCTATTTCTGTTCCATTGCGAAGCCATCTTTAAAAAGAAGCAAAAGACAGATAAAATAAAAGATAAAGTAAAACAAACCAAAAAATTACAGTAAAAAAAATCAAAGAAGGAGAACACATCAAAGAAAGGAGCACTAACTTTAAAAAAAAAACATTTGTGATTTCATAAAGACATATCAAAAGTTTAGATCGGTTGGGGTCTGAAGGAGTTCCCTTCTCTCTTTTCTCACTGCTGAGGATGGAATCGAGATGGGCCCATAGACTTCTATGGAGTCTGTCATGCAGTGAGGAGCGAGAGCGTGATATGCATCCTCGTTCTAGGAATCGGTGGGGAGCTGGGCCATCAGACCCCCACCAATCTAAACTTTTGATATGACTCTATGACATGGGGTAAAAACTAAACCTTTTAGGAGAAAAGTCTTTTGTACAAAAACTACAGGGACAACTTTAAGGGTCAAAGTGCAATGGATCCTCAATGAGGTAGGTCTAACCTTCAGGACTTGTGATGGTATGGTTGGAATTTAGGGCCTCACTAAATGGTAAGAAACATATGGTCAATATTAATTTCTGAAATAAGACTCCATGCACATGACCGTATTGATCGGATGCGGACCCGTTAATTTCAATGGGACTGCAAAGGATGCAGACAGCACACCATGGTCTGTCTGCATCCATTTTGCCAGCCCACAAAAAAGATAGAGCATGTCCTAGTCTTGTCTATTTAGCGGACAAGAATAGGACATTTCTATAGGAGTTAAAAATTATAAAAATAGCATACACTCGGCCGGGATCCGTGTTTTTGAATCCATGGCTTGCGGACTGCAAATCACATATAAACATGTGTATTAGGCCTAAAACAAACACATAATGCTGCTGATAGTACATACTATACATTATGTACTGTAAGCACGCCATGATCAGGACGGACTGGCCATAGAACCAGTGGGCCAATGACCAGAGAACCACAAGAGCCCTCCTGATGGCCGTCGGCTGGGCACATAGCGATCTAATTCTCTCAGCATTAATTAATGCTAGGAGCATTAGGTACTTATGAGTATAAACCTGACCTGCACTGTGGTATTTGGTTCTTCTGGGTTGGTATGTTGTGTTACACTATGATATTTAGTTCTTCTGGGGCAGTATTTTGTGCTGCACTGTGGTATTTGGTTCTTCTGGGGTGGTATTTTGTGCGGCACTGTGGTATTTGGTTCTTCTGGGGCGGTATTTTGTTTTACTCTATGGTATATGGCTCTTCTAGAGTGGTATTTTGTGTTGCACTGTGGCATTTGGTTGTTCTGGGTGGTATTGTGTGCTGCACTGTTGTATTTGGTTCTTCTGGGGCGTAATTTGGTGTTGCACTGTGGTATTTGGTTGTTTTGGGTGGCATTGTGTGCTGCACTGTTGTATTTGGTTCTTCTGGGGCGTAATTTGGTGTTGCACTGGGTATTTGGTTGTTCTAGGTGGCATTGTGTGCTGCACTGTTGTATTTGGTTCTTCTGGGGCGTAATTTGGTGTTGCACTGTCGTATTTGGTTGTTCTGGGTGGCATTGTGTGCTGCACTGTTGCATTTGGTTCTATTGGGGCGTAATTTGGTGTTGCACTGTGGTATTTGGTTGTTCTGGGTGGCATTGTGTGCTGCACTGTTGTGTTTGATTCTTCTGGGGCGTAATTTGGTACTGCACTGTGGTATTTGGTTCTTCTGGGGTGTTTTTTTGTGCTGCACTGTGTTATTTGTTTTTTCTGCGGTGGTACTTTGTGCTTTACTATGGTATTTGGTTCTTCTGGGGTGGTATTTTGTGCTGCATTGTGGTATTTGGTTCTTATGGGGCAGTATTTTGCGCTGCACTATAGTATTTGGTTCTTCTGGGGTGGTATTTAGTGCTGCACTGTGGTATTTGGTTCTTCTGGGGCAGCATTTTGTGCTGCACTATGATACTGCTGGCCTCACCTGCTGCTGTTGTCCCTACATTTTTGTGTTGCCTGCCTGTTGGAACCCCAAGCTAGAAGAGGCAATCAAAGCATTTCCCAGTCCTCTTCAGTTTGGATTGGGGGGTTTCTACCAGTACAAAGATCTACAGTATGTGATCATGAATGGAACAATGAATGAGTTTAATGGAAGTGTCAACAAATGTACCTATAACTTGGAGCAGGTGCTCCTCTTGCCTCACAATTAAGGGCCACTTTCTTCTCTCCAGAATCCGTGGCGAAAATAACATTTTCTGGCTCTTGGATAAACACCGGCCCATAATCCACATTCTCTGAAAAATGAAAATCTGCTAGTTAAAATACACACATATTTTTCTAGTGAAATGTAGATGAACGTGGACACAAATATTGAGCTTCTAGAAAATGGAGATCATGGAGAATAAAATGACAGAAGAACATCAAGGCTTAAATCAACTTTGGAGCTGTCATCCTGTTCACCCTCTTAGGACAAAGGGGGAGATTTACCATCAGCCTACGCCATTGTGACTAAATCTAACTAAATCTAGTGGTAGCTGGCGTTTTTACAGTTTCTGAAGAAGGGGCACAGAGAGGGTAGTGCATGGGTCCCGCGACACTTATCATCAAGTACACCAGAAAGTGGCGTAAACGATGACTGAATCTATGCTATCTACAAGCTAGAGTAGATATCAGTCTAGTGCACGGATCGCCAGAGGAGGCATTTCACTTATGAGGAAGCTTGTGCCTTGTCATTAATTAAATGCCTCCTCTGGCGGTGCGGGGGAATCAGAAGACCAACATGCTGGCCTTGAAAAAGCCATCTCGTATCTATCTATCTATCTATCTATATATCTAATCTCTCATAACTATCTATTGCAGAAATTTGTACTCGCAGTAGGGTTGGCAATGACAGATTTTCTCAGAGACAGCGGCTTTCAAAGTCCAAACTGTGCTTTATTTGGTCACTTCAGCATAACAGAGTAGCATCCAAGTTATAGCATCACTTAGTAAAGTTATAGCACCAGCATAACATAACATAAAACAAAATAAATACTTGCCCGTCTGGGCTCTACCTAATACACAGGCGATTCCTGTCTCACCTATAGAGTCCTGTTCACATCAGGCTTCACACAGCCTCATGGTCAGCCAGTCACCCAGCTCTAACCACACAGGTCAGCTCTCCAGGCTCCATTTCCCCCAGACTGGCATTCTGAGGTCTTCTTGATTCCACCAGTGATGATTCCACCAGTGATGATCCCTACAAGCCTCACCTTGGATCACCTCGGGCTCGAAGAAAAACCTGTAATTGAAGGGTTGTGGACTGGGAAATCCCACTACCAAACCTTTTTCCCAGTCCAAAGAAATCAACCCATATAAACTTGAACAATAGAGCTCCAGCAGACTATGCTTTACTGAAGAAAATTAATCTATCATTCTCATATCTATCTATCTATCTATCTATCTATCTATCTATCTATCTATCTTTTATTTTATGCACTTATATAGCACTGATATATTTCGCAGTGCTTAACAGACATTATCATCACTTGATGTCCCCCATGGAGCTCCCAATCTAGGTTCCCTATCAGTATGTCTTTGTAGTGTGGGAGGAAGCCAGGGGAAAGCCACACAAACAAGGGAAGAACATATAAACTCCATGCAGATGTTGTCCTTGGTTTGATTTGAACCTAGGACCCCAGCTGCAAGGCACCAGTGCTAACCACTGAGCCACCATGCTGCCCCTATCTATCAATCTATCTATCTATCTATCTATCTATCTCATATCTATCTATCTCATATAGAGTTGAGCGGACACCTGGATGTTCGGGTTCGAGGGGTTTGGCCGAACTTCGGAAATACCCCATTAAAGTCAATAGGGACCCACACTTTTGAGCACTAAAATAGCTGTAAAAATGTCATGGAAAGGGCTAGAGGGCTGCAAATGGCGTCAAAATGTGGTTAAGAGCATGGCAAGTGCTCTGCAACCAAATGTGGATTGAATTGACTTTAAATAACATAAAATACGTAAAAATAAAAAATAATAATCTTGATCTAGGAGGACCAGGTACATATGGAGTAGGAGGTTGAGGAGGCGGTGGATGTGGCGGTGTTGGTGGAAGCGGCGGTGGAGGAGGAGATAGACTACACTGGTTTTTGGTTTTAAATTTTATTTTTCAAATTAGGGTACACCCCAAAACATTGGGAAATATAACCTGTGATAACCCCCTCCAGGGGTGCTAAACAGGCCAGCACCTCCAAGGGGTAAAGGGCAAGCTCAGGCCATGTGCCCAATTTGGAGACCCAGAAGTTGCAGGGGCTGACCCCTGTCAGTCAGTTCATGTAGGCGTGTGCACACTTAGTGCCCCACCATGTCGCACGTCCCCGTGATGTTCACGATCCAATTTGATATCTGCTCTATCAACTTTCGATGTTCTTTTATGCGCCTACCATGGTGATTACGGGTGGCGGGGATTCAGGGTTCCAGGCCGGAGAGGGAGCGTGAGAAACAGAGACCAAATTATTATTTTTTTTTACCGGTCTACTAGGTATAGCAGTGGTACTATACACCCAAAAATTTGTGAATTTCACCCTAAAATGTAAATGACAATGTAGTGAAATGAACGTGAGCTTGTCCACATTGGCTGTGGACAGGCGGCTGCCTTGTCTGTGATGACGCCCCCTGCCGTGCTAAACACACGTTCAGCTAATACACTGGCTGCAGGGCAGGCCAGCACCTCCAAGGCGTAAAGGGCAAGCTCAGGCCATGTGCCCAATTTGGAGACCCAGAAGTTGAAGGGGGCAGACCCGTCATTCAGTACGTGTAGGCGTGTGCACACATACTGCTCCACCATGTTGGTGAAATGCTGCCTCCTGCTAAGACGTTCCATATCAGCTGGTGGTGCTGGTTGTTGTGGCGTGCTGACAAAGCTTTTCCACATTTCGGCCATGCTAACCCTGCCTTCTGAGGTGCTGGCGGTGCCCCAGCTGCGTTGGCGACCTCTTCCTCCTCCCCTGCCTTCGCCTTGTGCTTCCACTGTGCCCCCGCTGTAAGGTGGGAATGCCACCAGCAGCGCGTCTACCGGCGTGCGCTTGTACTCGCGCATCTTACGATCACACTCCAGTGACGGAATTAAGCACGGTACGTTGTCCTTGTAACAGGGATCCAGCAGCGTGGCCACCCAGTAATCAGCACAAGTTAGAATGTGGGCAACTCGGCGGTCGTTGCGGAGACACTGCAGCATGTAATCGCTCATGTGTGCCAGGCTGCCCAGAGGCAACGAAAAGCTGTCCTCTGTGGGAGGTGTATCGTCTGTGTCCTCTGTATCCCCCCATCCACGCACCAGTGATGGCCATGAGCTGGTCTGGGTGCCACCCTGCTGTGAACATGGTTCCTCCTCCTCCATCTCCTCCTCCTCATCCTCCACCTTCTCATCATCCAGAACTGTGGCCTGGCTGGACAATTGTGTACCTTGGGTTTGTGGGTGCAGGAACCCACTCTCGGAGCCAATTGGGAATGACTGGCCGGACACCCTATGAAATGATCACTCTTCCTCCTCCTTCTCCACCTGTGCCACATCCTGTTTCATCATCTCCAGGAGCGTTTTTTCAAGGAGGCATAGAAGTGGGATAGTAACGCTGAGAACAGCGTCATCGGCACTGGCCATGTTGGTGGAGTACTCAAAACAGCGCAACAAGTAACACAGGTCTCGCATGGAGGCCCAGTCATTGGTGGTGAAGTGGTGCTGTTCCTCACCCGTGCGTGCTGCAGCTGAAACTCCACTATCGCCTGCTGCTGCTCGCACAGTCTGGCCAGCATGTGCAAGGTGGAGTTCCACCTTGTGGGCACGTCGCATATGAGGCGGTGAGCGGGAAGGCCGAAGTTACGCTGCAGCACTGACAGGCGAGCAGCAGCAGGGTGAGAATGCCGAAAGCGCGCACAGACGGCCTGCACTTTATGCAGCAGCTCGGAGTAATTTTTAAGGAATCTCTGCACCACCAAATTCAGCACATGCGCCAGTCAAGGGATGTGCCTCAAACCGGCTAGTCCCAGAGCTGCTACGAGAATTTGCCCATTATCACACACCACCAGGCCGGGCTTGAGACTGACTGGCACAAACCACTTATCGGTCTGTTGTTCAAGGCCCGTCCACAGCTCCTGCGCGGTGTGGGGTTTGTCCCCCAAACAGATACGTTTTAAAACTGCCTGCTGTCGTTTACCCCTGGCTGTGCTGAAGTTGGTGGTGAAGGTGTTACGCTGACCGGATGAGGAGCTGGTAGAGGATGAGGAAGCAGAGTAGGAGGAGGAAGCAACAGGAGGCAAACTGAAGCGCCCTGCAATCCTCGGTGGTGGAAGGACATACGCCAAACTGCTATCCACCTCAGGCCCAGCCGCCACTGCATTTACCCAGTGTGCTGTTATGGAGATATAACGTGCTTACTGGTCCACGTATCCGTAGTCAGGTGCACCTTGCCACAGATAGCGTTGCGCAGTGCACACCTGATTTTGTCCCCTACTTGGCTGTGAAGGGAAGGGATGGCTCGCTTGAAAAGTAGTGGCGGCTGGGCACGACGTACTGTGGGACAGCCACCGCCATAAGGCCTTTAAAACTATCCGTCTCCACCAGACGGAATGACAGCATTTCAAAGGCAAGTAATTTAGAAATGCTGGCATTCAGGGCTAGGAATCGCGGGTGGGTAGGGGGGTACTTCCTCTTCCTCTCCAGCGTTTGGGATATGGAGAGCTGAACGCTTCCGTGGGACATTGTGGAGATGCTTGGTGACCCAGGTGTTGGTGTTGCTGGCAGATCCTCTGTTTGCGGGGTGCCAGGTGGCACTGTCACTCCAGAGGTGGATGAAGAGGCCGCGACTGCAACAGAAGAGGAATCAGGAGGAGCCAGAGACCTTTCTTGGTTTTTGAGGTGTCTACTCCACTGCAGCTCGTGCTTTGCACTTAAATGCCTGGTCATGCAGGTTGTGCTCAGGTTGAGAACGTTTATGCCTCGCTTCAGGCTCTGATTGCACAGCATGCAAACCACTCGTGTCTTGTTGTCAGCACATTGTCTGAAGAATTGCCACGCCAGGGAACTCCTTGGAGCTGGCTTTGGTGTGCTCGGTCCCTTGCTGCGGTGGGCAGTAGGAGGCGTACTGTCTAGAGGAGGGCCACTCTGCTTTTGCACCCTGCTCCCTCCCCTGGTGTGCTGGTGGCTCTGTGCGACCACTGCCTCTTCCTCCGAACTACATAAGTCACTCGCATGACCTTGATTCCATGTGGGGTCGAGGACCTCATCGTCCTCCACATCATCTTCCACCCAGTCTTCACCCCTGCCTTCCTTGTCGGTCTGCACACTTTCGAAAGCCCCAGCAGTTGGCACCTGTGTTTCGTCATCATCCGAGACGTGCTGCGATGGTCCTCCCATGTACTCATCTTGAAAAATAAGTGGTTGGGCATCGGTGCACTCAATCTCTTCCACTTCTGGGGCAGGGCTAGGTGGATGGCCCTGGAACACCCTGCTAACAGAATCATCAAAAAGCAGAAGAGACTGCTGCATGACTTGGGGCTCAGACTGCTTGGCTGATTTGCAAAGGGGTGAGGTGAAAGGCTGATGGACATCGGCTGCAGGTGCCAACTGTGGTCTTTCAGCAGGAGACTGGGTGGGAGACAATGTGAAGGAACTGGATCCACTGTCAGCAACCCAATCTACTATCGCCTGTACTTGTTCAGGCCTCACCATTCATAGAGCAGCATTAGGCCCGACCAAATACCGCTGCAGGTTTTGTCGCCTACTCGCACCTGAGGAAGGGGTTTCACTTGTGCGTGTAGCTGGCACAGATCACCCACGTCCTCTTCCTGCAACAGGAGTTCCACCAGCAGCACCACGACCTGGGCCACGTCCCTTATTTGACGCTCTCCTCATATTTTTCAAATTTAGGATCTTGCCCTAAATGGGTGTTAAATTAATAGTAGAATAGAATGACAGTATGTAAAGGAGGTATCTCACACGGTCTGAACCACTGTAGGCCTGAAGTAAATATTTCTTTGCCCAAAATGGTTGTATTTCAAATGGCTGTATTTCAAATGCCTGATTCAAACCCCTGTATGTAGGGGTGTATCTCACAGGGCCTGAACCAGTGTAGGCCTGAATTCAATATTGTGCACCAAATGGCGGTATTTAAAATCTCTGAATCTAACCCAAATGTATTAAGGGTGTATCTCACAATGACATCTGCATCAAAGGCTGCCAACAATTTTTTTTGTGCCAAAACGAGTGTTTGTTTAACAACTGAATTTGAGGGGAGTATATAAGCCTGTAGATTCACACGTGCTGATGCTGCAAGGCCTGAAAAATGTGTTTTTGTCAAAAAAGTGTGTTTTTCCAACCACAGAAAATGATGGCTGTATTTCTAACTTAAATTGCACACTGACTAATACAGATGTTGTAGATTGCCCAAAAAGTATTTTTTTTGGTAACAGAATATGAAAGCTATAAAATTTAAATAGTATTGGACCGGCACTCAAACATATGGGTTCACGCAGAGAACCAGTATAGTATGGTAAAATAGTGCAATTTAATAAAACATAAAAGCATACATACACATAATAGTGGGATGGATGACGTAATAGGTAAATTGACTCATATAAAGTCCATACAATGCGAGTTGTTGAGGGGAATTAATAATGTCATACAGTAAAATGTCATAAAATTACATAAAATTCTATAAAATGTTTCAATTTTTTTTTCTCTAAGATTTGAAGTCTAGAATATGAAAATTGTATATATTAAACTTGAATTTAACACTTGCAGATCTGGAAAATACTTTATTTTTTTTTTTTAAAGTCTGTTTTTCAAACCCCAGAAAATGATGGGTGCATTTCTACCTTAAATTGCACACTGAGTAATCCAGATGTTGTAGTTTGCCCCCAGAAAAATGGTGATTTGCAATGTCCCAAAAGCTCAGATGCAGTGCTGGTGCACTGAGCTTGCATAAAATGGCCGCCGCCACCACCCACCTAACTAAGAGAATTATAAAAGTTATTTTTTTTTTGGTCAATGGGCTCAGGGCAGGGTGAAACGATTGTGCCCTGCACCCACACAACTATTTCTCTGTAGATCGCTGAGTTAGATTCTCTCCTATTCTCTCCCTGAAATCACAAGTCCAGCTGCATCCTCTCCCTACACTTGTAACAGCAGAGTGACGTGCAGCGCTTCGTGACCCAAGCTTATATAGAGGCTGGGTCACATGCTGCTCTGGCCAATCACAGCCATGCCATTAGTAGGCATGGCTGTGATGGCCTCTTGGGGCAAGTAGTATGACGCTTGTTGATTAGCTGCTGTGCAGCCTTTCAAAAAGCGCCAAGAAAGCGCCGAACACCGAACCCGGACCCGAACTTTTACGGAATGTTCAGGTCCGGGGTCCAAAAATCCTAAAGTTCGGTACGAACCCGAACTTTACAGTTCAGGTTCGCTCAACCCTAATCTCATATCTATCTATCTATCTATCTATCTATCTATCTATCTATCTATCTATCTATTTATCTATTTCATATCTATCTATCTATCTATCTATCTCATATCTATCAAATCAAAGCATTATTGGCAGGACTAAATACATTTTAGCATTGCCAAAGCAAGTGGGAAATAATTGGGTAGGGTTGAGGGATGGGGACATATCCAGGGTGGTGGTATAGGGTAAGTTTGGGGGATGGGGACACATCCAGGGTGGGGGTATAGGAGTCCATGGTATATCAGGCTCCTCTCAGTCTATGGCAGGCAGTAATATATTGTGCTGCTGTGGCCGCTGTGTTCTCCTCTTCCCCCAGCAGTATGGAGAGTCTCTCTCTTACTCCTCCATGGAGATGAAGTCTGGGCAGAGATCAGACAGTCTCCTGAAGTGAGTCTCCCTCACTGCTAAGTATTTGGGGCACCGCAGCAGGAAATGAGCCTCATCCTCCATGGTCTCCTGGTCGCACTGCTGGCACAGTCTGCTCTCCCTGGGCATGTACCTCTGTTGGTGACGCCCGGATTCAATGAGCAGGCTGTGGGCGCTCAGTCTGTACCTACTCAGGATCTCTCCGTCTTTTGGATTGGGGAGTTTCTCCAGATATGGGGCCAGTTTGTACTCCCTCTGCAGGCTCTGGTATACTGTCAGCTTCTGGGATGTTTTTATGTCGCTTCTCCAGACGCTAATATATTCCTCTTTGTACTTGTGTATCGTCCTCTGGATTTTGCCCTTTGTGAGGCTATATTGGTTGGTGGCTTGGGCAGGCTGGGTTTGGGTGACTTGTTGCAGGGTGCTTTGTTTTTCTGGGGCTTCTTGGTGTAGCAAGGCTTTGTGATGGTAGGAGCTGGGACTGCTGCTATGAAGATGGGCTCTGAATGATAGCGTCCTCTTCTGGACAGCAAAGTAGAGTGGGAATCTGCCCAGTTCTGCTCGACAGGCTATCTATCTCATATCTATCTATCTCATATCTACGGTATCTATCTATCTCATATCTATCTATGTCATATCTATCTATCTATCTATCATCTATCTCATACCTATCCATCTTATAACTATCTATCTATCTATCTATCTATCTATCTATCTATCTATCTCATATCAAATCAAATCATCAATCAAATCAAATCAAATAAGCTTTATTGGCAGGACTAAATACATTTTAGCATTGCCAAAGCAAGTGGTAAATAATTGGGTAGGGTTGGGGGATGGGGACATATACAGGGTGGGGGTATAGGAGTCCATGGTATATCAGGCTCCTCTCAGTCTATGGCAGGCAGTAATATATTGTGCTGCTGTGGCCGCTGTGTTCTCCTCTTCCCCCAGCAGTATGGAGAGTCTCTCTTCCTCCTCCATGGAGGTGAAGTCTGGGTAGAGATCAGACAGTCTCCTGAAGTGAATCTCCCTCACTGCTGAGTATTTGGGGCACCGCAGCAGGAAATGAGCCTCATCCTCCATGGCCTCCTGGTCGCACTGCTGGCACAGTTTGCTCTCCCTGGGCTTGTACCTCTGTCGGTGACGCCCGGATTCAATGAGCAGGCTGTGGGCGCTCAGTCTGTACCGGCTCAGGATCTGTCGCTCTTTTTGGATTGGGGAGTTTCTCCAGATATGGGGCCAGTTTGTACTCCCTCTGCAGTCTCTGGTATACTGTCAGCTTCTGGGATGTTAGTATGTCGTTCCTCCAGATGATAATATACTCTCTTTGTACTTGTGTATCGTCCTCTGGATTTCGCCCTTTGTCAGGCTGTATTGGTTGGTGGCTTGGGCAGGCTGGGTTTGGAGTGACTTGTTGCAGGGTGCTTTTGTTTTTCTGGGGCTTCTTGGTGTAGCAAGGCTTTTGTGATGGTAGGAGCTGGGACTGCTGCTATGAAGATGGGCTCTGATGATAGATGGGCTCTATCATCTATCTCATATTTATCTATCATCTATCTATCTCATATCTATCTATCTATCTATCTATCTATCTATCTATCTCATATCTATCTATCTCATATCTATCTATCTATCTATCTATCTATCTCAAATCTATCTATCCATCTATCTATCGATCTGCACTCTAATTAAAAAAAAAATCTATTTACTTTTCTCTAAAAATACAGCATTTTGTTTTTACCTTTTGGCCTCCAGATAGAATACATTGGTTTTCAGGATGTTTCCCTCTATCCCAGCTATGAAGATTGCTTACATTGTCTTGCAATCCATTGAACTGCAATCATTCACAAGTGTCTTGAAGGGATCACTCATGCAGTGGTCAAGAATCTCATGATACTCTATGATGTTCAGTGAGGACCAGCTCCAACAAAATCCTAAATGTCACTACTAGCTCCCCCTGCTATTACATGCTGCTGGCGTTATTTCAGGCCGGCCCCTTTTATTCTCGCTGCCTCTCTCCTATAATTACAGCGACCAAACCAACTTTTAAACCGAAAATAAACAATATGCAATCCTGCTGATCTGTCACCTAGAGATTGAAAAGAGATTTTTACCACTTAACCAGCCCGCTCTGTTCTAAAAGAGAAAATTATAGCACAGAATTATAAAGCACCTAAACTCTCGTCATGCGGACGGGCGCCACAATTTCCAAAAAGTCACAAAGCAGTTTCTATGGGACTATTGTGATCTGCATTTAAAATGCCGGACTGAAGTCGGCACAATGGAAGGATCGGCTTGTAATGCTCCCAATGTACAAAAAAACATGTAATTTACATATTTACTACCATTCCCAATTGTATTCGCTTGGAAAATACTCAAAAATGTAAGTAAGAACTGAAATTAAACGGGTTGTGCCACAAAACATGTTCTACATTTTTCAAAATAGCACTTGGATATAAATACGTTTGTAATTTAATAAATGTAACATTTAGTACAGCCAGAGATACGTTCTATAAATTGGCTCGCGCCATTGCTGTTCTTTTCCTTATTTTTTGTCCATCTGACTGAGGTGGTCGCACGCATCTCTGGATCCATGTGAGGTACAGGGCTGGTTCTATATGATGTCTGATATTAATTTTTTACATTAATCATGGGATAACCCCTTTAAAGGCTAGAGATAATTTGAAGTTTACATGCTTTGTCGCTATTATGTACTGCAAATAACATTTATCTTCTATTATCTATCAATCATCTATCTATAATCTATTATCTATCTATCATATTTCTCATTATCTATCTATCTATCTCATTATCTATCTATCTATCTATCTATCTATCTATCTATCTATCTATCTATCTATCTATCTATCTCATTATCTATATCTATCTATCTATCTATCTCCTATCTATCTATCTCATTATCTATCTATCTATCTATCTATCTATCTATCTATCTATCTATCTATCTATCTCATTATCTATATCTATCTATCTCCTATCTATCTATCTCATATCTATCTATCTATTATCTATCTATCTATCATCTATCTATCACATATCTATCTATCTATCTATCTATCATATTTCTCATTATCTATCTATCTATCTATCTATCTATCTATCTATCTATCTATCTATCTATTATCTATCTATCTATCTATCTATCTATTATCTATCTATCTATCTATCTATCTATCTATCTATCTATCTCATATCTATCTCATATCTATCTCATATCTATCTATCCATCTATCAAATTACACTAGGACCCAACCCCTATATTATCGATAAATTCTGATTCAAAACCTAAGACAAAGACCCAAGTGGACAGTGATTAGTTCAAAGGCAGCTCCAATGTAATTTTTCTCTTGGACCCTCTTGGGGCCCATTATGGCTTCATAGACTGGGCCTACCAGAGGATCCTCTGATACTCTGGTGGGCCAGTCCGACCCTCTAAAGTAGCCCAGTTTTGTAGTCGGGTCCAAACTGATGGAGGGCAGGGCCAGCAATACCATTTTATGGCACATTATACCACCTCAACAGAGCCAAATACCACAGTCCATTACAAAATACATCCCCAAAAACTTCCACTGCTGGCCTCCTGGGCATTGGTCCACCGAGAAATTTCTGTGTAATGTCTATGGCCTATCTATCTATCTATGAAGAAAATATAAAGAATTTGAGCGGCACAGCTGTATATATAGTATGAACGGAGTGCCAGCGGCTGTGAAGGCGATCCCCCTTCAAATAGTTAGCAGGAAGAATTCCACAGCACTTCCAAGGCGTAAAATAAAATCAGACTTTATTCACCAGACCAGCTGGAAGTGCCGTGGAATTCTTCCTGCTAACTATCTATCTATCCATCTATCTAATATCTATCTATTATCTATCTATCTATTATCTATCTATCTATTATCTATCTATCTATCTATCTCATATCTATCTATCTATCTATCTATTATCTATCTATCTATCTATCTCATATCTATCTATCTATCTATCTATCTATCTATCTATCTATCTATCCTTATATCTATCTATATCTATATCTATCTATCTAATATCTATCTATCTATATAATATCTATCTATCTATTATCTATCTCATATCTATCTATCTATCTATCTATCTATCTATTATCTATCTCATATCTATCTATCTATCTATCTATCTATCTATCTATCTATCTATCTATTATCTATCTATCTATCTATCTATCTATCCATCTATCTAATATCTATCTATCTATCTATCTATCTATCTATCTATCTATTTATCTCCTATCTATATATCTATCTATCTATCTATTATCTATCTATCTATCTATCTATCTATCTATCTATCGATATCTATATCTATATCTATATCTATCTAATATCTATCTATCTATCTATATAATATCTATCTATCTATTATCTATCTATCTATTATCTATCTATCTATCTATCTATCTATCTCATATCTCTATCTATCTATCTAATATCTATCTATCTATTATCTATCTATCTATCTATCTATCTATTATCTATCTATCTATCTATCCATCTATCTCTCTATCTATCCATCTATCTAATATCTATCTATCTATCTATCTCCTATCTATATATCTATCTATCTAATATCTATCTATCTATCTATCTATCTATCTATCTATCTATCTATTATCTATCTATCTATATCTATATCTATATCTATCTATCTATCTATCTATCTCCTATCTATATATCTATCTATTATCTATCTATCTATCTATCTATCTATCTATCTATCTATTTATTATCTATCTATCTATCTATCTATCTATCTATTATCTATCTATCTATCTATCTATCTATTATCTATCTATCTATCTATCTATTATCTATCTATCTATCCATCTATCTCTCTATCTATCCATCTATCTAATATCTATCTATCTATCTATCTATCTATCTATCTATCTATCTATCTCCTATCTATATATCTATCTATCTAATATCTATCTATCTATCTATCTATCTATCTATCTATCTATCTATCTATCTATTATCTATCTATCTATATCTATATCTATATCTATCTATCTATCTATCTATCTATCTATCTCCTATCTATATATCTATCTATCTATCTCATATCTATCTATCTATCTATCTATCTATCTAATATCTATCTATCTATCTATCTATCTATCTATCTATCTATCTATTATCTATCTATCTATCTATCTATCTATCTATTATCTATCTATCTATTATCTATCTCCTATCTATCTATCTATCTATCTATCTCCTATCTATCTATCTATCTATCTATCTATCCTTATATCTATCTATTATCTATCTATCTATCTATCCTTATATCTATCTATTATCTATCTATCTATCTATCTATCTATCTATCTAGCTATTATCTATTATCTATCTATATCATGTCTATCTATCTATTATCTATCTATCTATCTATCTATCTATCTATCTATCTATCTATCATTTATCCACAATAAATCCAAAAATAGAGGCAACACTCCAAGTTGTGTGAAAAGGGTGGCGCCTTATTCACCCATGCAACGTTTCAGCCCTATACAATAATTTATTGTGGATGTCTAGTGGATCTTGGTCCTTCAATTACATCTATCTATCTATCTATCTATCTATCTATCATCTATCTCCTATCTATCTATCTATTGAAAAATCCTATGACAAGGCCAAGCTATATGTAAGCACAACCAAAGTGGGTGTTTTGAGGGCATTTCAAATGATTTGGGCTTTTTATAAGTCGTACACATGGAATAAACCTGTATGATGGTGCCGTACAGATACAGAGCAGCCCATGGAGGGCTTCTGGTACTATAATGCCGCAGTACAGGGATTGTGTGGGGCAATTTTTTTTTTTATAAAAGTAAAACTATGTGTGTTGCCCATAGCAAACCAATCACAGCACAGCTTTCTTTTTTCAGAGCAGAATACAAAATGAAAGCTGTGCTGTGATTGGTTGCTATGGGCAACAAAGACAGTAAGACAGTTTTTTTCCCCAGACAGTTGTATAAGCGCTGTCTCCGCACCCGCACATCCAAGGTCTAACTATTCGGGCCGTCGGAGAAGTAAGACATTCGGCTCTCCTGGCTAATGAATATAAATGATCCCGCTCGTTGGGACATGGGTGTAGTTTTTTACTTGTTGCATTAACATTATGTTTCAGCCTCGCCGGTAATTACTCAGCTATCTCTATTTCAATCTGCATTTACTTTCCTCTACTTAAGGTGCTGACTCTTCAAGGTCTTTCAATTTAACCTATATTACTGCAGAACGAGCTGGCCTAATCCCTAATCAGTATTTTGAGAACTTGGAAAGTAGCGCTCGCCGCGTGCGGACAACTGCTTTAACAGTAATTCAATCATTTTCATTCCGTCAGACTTCCTCAGATCCAATTACCATTCTGAATTCCTGGTCCGCACCCCGAGTAGTATGCAGTCGCTAACTGGGAACAGGAGAATGGAAAATGCAACCTGTGGTCAGGCGTGAGTGATCGAGCAGGATAGAATGGCACCCGCCCCTCAAACCGTAACTCTCAGCATGTCCTGATAGATTGAGACTGAGTTACAGATGTATCTGTGTTACATAGGCCTGGTGGATATCCAGAGCTATTTACGTATTAATCGTGTGGAAGGGGCTCTGTCTGAACCCGGCCTTATGATAGGTCATTATTATGAGACCTGTGGGCGTCAGACTCCTGATAAACCTGATTGCAGAGAACACAGCACGCCACCCTAGAGGCTGTGCCTGGTTACTGCAGCTCAGTGCCTTACAAATGAATTGGAGGAAAGCTGCAGTAACCAAGCATGGCCACTACACGGTGGATGGAGCTGTCAAGGCCTTTGCTGTGTGTGCCGTGACACTTTCGCCGCACATGCTGGTTGCCGGTGGCAACTTGTTGTTATGCATGTGTGTGCGCTTCCCCTTTTACGCTGTTTCCCTTCCCTTCTGGTGAGCTCGGGGTTAAGGTGTGTGCTAGGTGGATCTGGGTCTGGCCTCTTGGCTCTTATTGTCTTGGTGTTGAGTAGTGTTGAGCGAACTTCTGTTTTAAGTTCGGCGTCTAAAGTTCGGCTTCCGGTTAGCGGAGAATCCCGATATGGATTCCGAATTCCGTTGTGGTCCGTGGTAGCGGAATCAATAATGGCCGATTATTGATTCCGCTACCACGGACCACAACGGAATTCGGAATCCATATCGGGATTCTCCGCTAACCGGAAGCCAAACTTTAGACGCCGAACTTAAAACAGAAGTTCGCTCAACACTAGGGTTGAGAGCCTGAGGTCAGATTCACTTCAGCCTTTATTGGGGCTGGATGTAATGCTCCTTTCTGGGCATTTCCAGCTGCCCTGTCCTTGAGGGCCACCTTGTGGGACATCAAGGTTCTTGCCTATGTCTACCCTTCCCGATTGTTGTTACGTGTGGTGCTGCACTTATGGGTTGATGTTTGTCTAGTTGTTTGTTCCATGTGTGGTTTGTCTATGGTGTGGTTTATCCCACATGGTTGCTAGATATGTCCTGTTTGTTATTCCTCCGAATGGGGGTCCCATTGGTTTCCCGGAGGGGTGAACCATAACCCTGTATGCAGCGATGCCTGGAGCTTCCGTACATCTGGTGTTCGCATGGAGGTCCGGTTAGATGTTTGGCGTCGTCTTTCCATCTCTGCTGCAGCAGGTAAGTGTTGGTTGTTGCTAGTGTTCTGTTGTTACACTGTGTACTTACCTGCTGTTCAGTTGTTGCATATGGTAATTTCCCTTCACCTGTTACTAGGCAGCTGGAGACTCTGGTTCGTCTGATTCCCTGAGGAACCAAGTTGTCCTCCTATTCCTGACCCCTATGCCAGGGACCGTCAGGGTCAGCAGGATCCAGGTTCCAGTGCATGAGCCCTCCCACCTTCAGGGTTCGCTCATGCGGTCAGGAGATCAGGGTCAGGATTAGGGCGGCTGTAGGTTGTGATCTGCTCCCTTTACTGTAGTCTGGCCTAGTAACAGTTCTCATTGGACGGTGACAGGAGCAGCCTGGTTCCAGTGCACTGTGTGTTCTGCAATCAACTGATCGGTGTCTGGAGTCAGACCCCTGCCAATATAATATTGATCACCTATCCTAAGGAAGGGTCATCAATAGAGATGAGCTAAGTTCTCTAAAATTTGATACGGCTGCTTCGCTGAATTTTATAAAAAAATTTGCTTTGTGACAAATTACTTTGTCACAAAGTGCATTTCTTTGCAAATAGTGGGTACAATGAGAGGGAACGGCGATTGCGCCGCCCTCTTCATTGAACCCTTCAGATGCTATGTTCATCACTGATCAAAGCATCTGAGATCCATATTAAAGTATTTTATTGTTTGCAAAAAATAAATAAATAATTAAAGCATACTTACCTCATCCATTTGATCGCGAAGAGCCCGCCACGGCCATCTTGCTTGAAGATCCAGCATGAAATCTCACATGGTGAGTGATGACGCCATCACGTCAACCAGCGTGGTGACGTCATATGTCACCGCGCGGGATCTTCAAGCAAGATGGCCGTGGCAGCCTCTTAGCACTTAAATAGATGAGGTAAGTATGCTATATTTTTTTATTTTTACCGCCATTTCAGGGGAAATTGATTAGTTACCACGAAAGACGAGGAAATTCAGCTTCACGGCGAATAAAGCTTCGATTCGCTCAACACTAGTCATCAATATAAAAGTCCTGGGAAACCCCTTTAAGTGCAGCTAAGTATATTTAGATAATAAAGTGCAGTACCCCAGAGGATCACTGTAATGGGTTAACTAAAGCCAAAAGAGTTAAAGTGTGAAATGTTGTGAATTATTGTTAAAACACTTATAGGGTTATTTATCAAACCGGTGTAAAGTAGAACTGGCTTAGTTGCCCATAGCAGCCATTTAGATTGCACCTTTCATTTTCCAAAGGAGCTGTGAAAAATGAAAGTCGGAATCTGGTTGCTATGGGCAACTAAGCCAGTTCTAATTTAGACCAGTTTGGTAAATGACCCCATTAAATATTTGTGCCTTATGTATACCTAATAGCAATGTATAGGAAACCAACGGTTAATATTGGCAGACCAGTTTGGTTGCCAGAGTAATGGATGGGGTCTGCCCCCTGGTTAGTTAGTTTTAGTCTAGTCTGAGCTACAGAAAAAATGTGTGTGTGATACTTCCTTCAGAACTACACCAGAGCTTACAGAACGTTCATCTCTGAGACTGCAGTTGCCAGAGTGGATATCTCATCAACAGAGTACTCCTGAGAGAAGGAGATAAGGCATCTTAGAAGGGCCAGAACAAACAAGGCCAGGCATGGGATTCAGACAGCAAGGTATTGCGCTCGTGTATGGCAGAAAGACTTTGCTGCTTTGAAGAGGGAATACTTTTTAGGCATCCCCCACACTTTGAGATGGACTGGCCATCCGTATCTTAGTTCTGCACCCCTCAGCCCGGGAACTGCAGAAGGAGTTAATTAGGTCTGTGAAGAGACTGCAAAGTGTTTAGAGAGACTCAGGGACTACTACCACCATCATTGTGTAGTGTCCCACTACGTAAGGGTGGGCACTACTCAAGGGTCAATTGGGTCATGTTGTTCTCCACCTCCTGTGGAACATGGTTATAGTATTTTATATTGCATTGTAATGTATATTTTCATGTTATTTCCTGTGTACCAGGCCTGCTAGGGGTGTAGTTTATCCTCCCAAGCTGTAGAGGGAACTAGGGAACCCCATAGTATACAGTACAGACCAAAAGTTTGGACACACCTCATTCAAAGAGTTTTCTTTATTTTCATGACTATGAAAATTGTAGATTCACACTGAAGGCATCAAAACTATGAATTAACACATGTGGAATTATATACATAACAAACAAGTGTGAAACAACTGAAAATATGTCATATTCTAGGTTCTTCAAAGTAGCCACCTTTTGCTTTGATTACTGCTTTGAACACTCTTGGCATTGTCTTGATGAGCTTCAAGAGGTAGTCACCTGAAATGGTTTTCACTTCACAGGTTGTGCCCTGTCAGGTTTAATAAGTGGGATTTCTTGCTTATAAATGGGGTTGGGACCTTCAGTGGCGGTTGAGGAGACGTCAGGTGGAATGCACAGCTGATAGTCCTACTGAATAGACTGTTAGAATTTGTAATATGGCAAGAAAGAAGCAGCTAAGTAAAGAAAAACGAGTGGCCATCATTGCTTTAAGAAATGAAGGTCAGTCAGTCAGCCGAAAAATTGGGTAAACTTTGAAAGTAAGGGCTATTTGACCATGAAGGAGAGTGATGGGGTGCTGCGCCAGATGACCTGGCCTCCACAGTCACCGGACCTGAACCCAATCGAGATGGTTTTGGGGTGAAGCTGGAACCGCAGAGTGAAGGCAAAAGGGCCAACAAGTGCTAAGCATCTCTGGGAACTCCTTCAAGACTGTTGGAAGACCATTTTCAGGTGACTACCTCTTGAAGCTCATCAAGAGAATGCCAAGAGTGTGCAAAGCAGTAATCAAAGCAAAAGGTGGCTACTTTGAAGAACCTAGAATATACATATTTCAGTTGTTTCACACTTGTTTGTTATGTATATAATTCCACATGTGTTAATTCATAGTTTTGATGCCTTCATAGTCATGAAAATAAAGAAAACTCTTTGAATGAGAAGGTGTGTCCAAACTTTTGGTCTGTACTGTATATAGTCAGGTCCAGATTCACTTCAGGCAGGTGTTAGCTGAAGTGCTGCTTCTAACATGCAGCTAGATAGCCCAGGCTCCTACCTTGCCCCCAGGAGAAGAGGTTCCCTCCTAGAAGTCATCCTGCATTTACAAAGTACAGAGCCAGTGCTAATTTAACCAGCAAAGTAGAAAGCTGAAAGGCAGAAGGTTATTTGCAGCAAGTGGATTCATACCAGAGGAAGGTTCCCCTCCAAGGATAAAGCCAGCTATTAGGCATCCCGGCCTTGGAGAAAGTCAGACAGGATTCTGCAAGAAAGTACAGCTGATCTGTGAGTTTATTCCCTCTGAGTTATCTTGCTAGGATTTTACCTGCCATTTATGTCAAGCCTGCCTGATACCATTATCCTGCATCTGGAACTTTATCTGAAGCCTGTATATAGTTGAACTGTTCAGTAAAAAGGAGTTCTGGTTCACTACAACTGTGTGTACCTCAATTATTCCTACAACAAATCGGTGTGCCACCGTTACCGGCACTGGCGTCACGAACTATAAGGGATCTTGCCACCGGCACACAAAACTTCCAACACCCAGGGCACCTCACCTACCACTCGGCCTGGTCCCTATATACAGAGAGTGCCCCAGAGGATCCATGTGCCAGCCTCTCCATCACTGCTGTACGCCTGCCCAGGGTCTTCTACAAATTGTGAGTACCAAGAGTAACCCTTGGTCTGCTAACTGACCCCCGTGACCTCACATTCGCTCACCCTGCAGGACTGGCGTACTGCAATTGTTGCTGCCTATTCATTGATATTGAGAAAAGACTATATTGTGATAAACTTTGGAACTGTGCAAATTGCTGATATACAGTATGTACTACTACCCCTATCCTCAGCTTAGAAAAACTTTATTTATTTCAAAAATTGGGGCCAGTTATTGACTCCTCCGTCCAGCTATTGGCCTTTGCACTCCTGCCTTGAACCCTTCCAAACTGTTCACGTTCAAGGGAACCCAAGCTACCACCAGTAAGGAACCCCAACACCTGGGTGTGCCCCAAGGGAATAAAGGGTGCACCCTCCCCACAGTGAGGGAGTGCCAGGATGGAGCTAGCCACTATTTACTGTGAGTACTATTACTACCATCATAGCCACTACCACTCTGTCCACCCTCACCTTCCCTCCAGGTCCCTGCAAAAGCTTTACATAGAAGTTGAATGGTACCTACAGTCAACTTCGGTCAATGCAGTTTTTAGGCATGAGATTTTTTTTATTTTTATGCATCAATTTCTTTTCACACTTTTGGGCTAGAACTCACAGCCATCGTAGATCATTATTATTAAGCGAATTCAGGTCAGAAGACCGTGTTTCATGTATCGATTGTGTGATAGCAGCCTAAAATATTCTTCTTTTTTTTTGATTATTATGAGATTTTCCACATGACTAGAAAACGATAATTGCTGTTACCAGTAATTGTTTTTCTTGAAACCCATGACGGCACCCATGCGACTAGGACCTCCCATCCGGGACAGGAAACCTGAAGAGATAAAATAGTTCACACCCATGCCACACCTCAGTGATTATAATAAATCAAACTCCGGAGGCGTGCCAACCACCAAGCAAAAAGGATTAAAGGGGTTATCCCACTTTGCATTTTCATACTTACCTGCTGCCAGCGCGCCGTTCACTTCCTGGATTCTGGCTGGGGGCGGGCTTCAACTTGATTGAAGTCTTCTCCCGGCCAGGCCGCGCGCTGATCTGAACGTGCACGCCGCCGCGCATGCGCCATGGTGACTTATTCCTGACCAGTATAGTACAGAGCCGGCGTGCGTGTTCGCAGCTGTGTACTATTCTGGCCAGGAAGAAGTCACCATCGCTCATGCGCGGCGGCATGCGCGTTCAGGGCATGCGCGTTCAGGACAACAATGAGGTAAGTGGGGATGAATTTTCTCCTAAACGGTGGGAATATATTTACAAAAATGATCACTGTCAAATCATTAACAGATTTAACAGTGATCATTATGATGGGATAACCCCTTTAAAGGACAGAACACAATATGAATAGTGGAAAGAGGAGAATCCATCTGGTAGTTCCTCCAAATTTCCAAGGAAAAGAGGCTCTATCTAATCTATATTCACTCATTTTTATTTAATTTTTTATTAGGGAGGGAAATTTTTGGGTTGCCGTCATGGGTTTCAAGAAAAACAATTACTGGTAAGAGCAATTATTGTTTTCCCCTCACCCATCACGGCACCCATGTGAGACTAAACTATAAACCAGACAAAAATTAGGGGGGACTACAGCTTGTAGCACTTTCCTCCCAAAGGTCACATCTGAGTCAAGATGCAGCCTGTAATGTCTGAAAAAAGTATGGGGAGAGCTCCAGGTAGCGCCTCTACATATCTGGGCCAGAGATGCATCTATCCTCTCTGCCCAAGAGGTCGCAATGGCTCTGGTAGAATGAGCCCCAGACTAAGGTAAGAATAGGCAAGAGAAATAGCATTCTTTACCCATCTAGCAATAATGCTAGTGGAAACCTTGCGGCCCCTACACTTTCCCTGAAACTGGATTAGGAGATTTCCATTTATCCTCCAAGGAGAAGTGGAATCTAGGTAAAAAAAACAGACACCTCCTAACATCTAAGCAATGAAATTTTTCTTCTGACGGATTAGCTGGATTTGGGCAACCCTCCCCCCAATCTTTTAGGAAATTTTTCTCTCTCACTTCTATTGTTTTGCCTACCCCTTTGTCTTTTAAAACTGGCCTGGGGTTTAAGAAAAATATGTTTTCTGGGGAACCGGAAACCCCTTCTTTTTGTCAGAGGCTCTCTCTCTAAGATGTCATCCAGAGAGGGAACCAAACAATCTAGGACCTCACAAGGGAGAGAGCAAAGTCTACTGTAGACTTGGACCCTGAATTCTCTTTCCATGATCTAGCCAAATAGCACGCCTTGATGCATTTTGACATAGCGGCTGCTCTGGCAGAAAAACATACCACGTCAGTAGAAGCGTCTGCAAGGAAGTCTGCTGCCTTAAGGAAAGTTGGGAGGGAGGATAGTAAGTCCTCTCTAGGGGTTTTGTCTCTGATATAGGATTCTAGTTGACCTAAACATAGCCTTAATGACCTGGAGACCCAGGAGGCGGCAATGGCCGGCCTGAGACTTGTAGAGGCACATTCCCAAGTACGCTTAAAGGGTTTCTATCACTTGGTATCACATATTTAGGTGTCAGACACTAGCGATCCGCTAGTGTCTGCTCTAACAAACCATCCTAATATGATAGGTTTTGGGGCAGCCGTTTTGCTAAAATAACAACTTTTATTAATATGCTAATGAGCCTCTAGGTGCTATGGGGGCGTCATTAGCACCTAGAGGCTCCGTCTACCTTCATAAACTGCCGCCGCCCAGCGCGTCCCTCCAGCCCGCCCATCTCCTGCTGAATGCGATCCTCTCCGTGCGTGTCTCTGTTCTGCGCATGCGCAGTGAATGTCTGACCGCTTCCCTGCTCAGACATCTCCACTGCGCCTGTTCCTCGGAGCACTATGATGTCATCGGCGCAGGCGCAGTGGAGATGTCTGAGCAGGGAAGCGGTCAGACATTCACTGCGCATGCGCAGAACAGAGACGCGCACGGAGAGGATCGCATTCAGCAGGAGATGGGCGGGCTGGAGGGACGCGCTGGGCGGCGACAGTTTGTTAAGGTAGACGGAGCCTCTAGGTGCTAATGACGCCCCCATAGCACCTAGAGGCTCATTAGCATATAGATATAAGTTGTTATTTTAGCAAAACGGCTGCCCCAAAACCTATCATATTAGGATGGTTTGTTAGAGCAGACACTAGCGGATCGCTAGTGTCTGACAGCTAAATATGTGATACCAAGTGATAGAAACCCTTTAAGATAAACATCAGCTCTTTTATCTAAAGGGTCTCCTAAACAGCTCAAATCATCTAACGGAAGAGCCAATTTTTTTGGGCTATTTTGGCTACAGGAGCATCTACAGCAGGAGCTCTGTCCCATACACCCGCCACTGACTCTTCTTTTTTATTTATTTTTTAAATTATCTTTATTTTTATTTTTCGAGATCATAATATTAATACATAAACCAATATTAGTCACAACGGTGTACCTAGTATGACAATCATGGACATCATTATAAAAACGCCACTGACTCTTCAAATGGATATATTCTTTTAACAGAATTCGGTGTGAAAAAAAATTCTGTCAGAGTTTTTCCATTCTTTCCTAATTAATGCTTCTATGTTCTTATTAACGGAAAAAAACTCTATGGCATTTAGGGCCAAGGCCCTCAAAAACCTGGTCGGCAATAGTCTTACGCTGTTTTACGTCCTCCAACTGCATCATGGTTTTTACGGCTTTTAATAAAGGCTCAGTATCTTCCAGTGGAAATAACACTTTCCCCGCTGAATCCTCATCTGAAGACATAAAATCGGACGATAACTCCTGACCTGATTCTTTGTCTCCACCAGAAGGATCAGAATCAGAGTCCATGTTATAGGTACCCCCTTCTGGTGATTTCGGACGGCCCCGACTGAAGGACTTAATGGAGGACTTCACTTCAGATCGTACTAAGGCCTCAATGGTTTTAGATAAGCTATGGGATTCTTCCATGTCTAACTTATCTATACAAGCTTGACATAGTGGTTTAGTATATGCAGCTGACAACGCTACTCTACATCCTCCCCATTCCTTATGTTTAGTTTTGCCGGAAGGCAGGAGCAGGACAGGCTTAGGCGACGGCTCCCACAGGAGACTTATGCCGCCAGGGGTAGGTCCTGTTACGGTGTTGTAGAGATGTGAACCTCCTGGCACTCTGGAGAATGTTAATAATAATAAACAGAATACTCCAGCACTGTGCGTCAAGGCTTGTTTATTTGGAATGCGGCATCGTAACAACGTGACGTTTCGGCCGGAACGGCCTTCATCAAACAAGTGCCGCTGTAAGGAAAAGCGCCAATGGATGCTGCGCTGTGAAGTCGTTAGCGTGTATCCACCCGCTGGATGAAGAAGCGCCAGCGTGTGGATACACGCTACGACTTCACAGCACAGCATCCATTGGCGCTTTTCCTTACAGCGTCACTTGTTTGATAAAGGTTGTTCCGGACGAAACGTCACGTCGTTACGAAGCCGCATTTCAAATAAACAAGCCTTGACGCACAGTGCTGGAGTATTCTCTTTATCATTGTTACGGTGTTGTAGACTCGGACCTCCCTCAGCCCTCCGAGGTGAGAACCTAAAAATAAAAAGGGAACTCCTCAAGTACCTCCTATCCGGAGGACAGGAAACCTGGACTGAGGTGTGGTGGGGGTGTGAACCATTTTATCTCTTCAGGTTTCCTGTCCCGGATGGGAGGCCCTAGTCACATGGGTGCCGTCATGGGTGAGGGAAAAACTCTATAATTACTCATTTTTTTAAAGCACGCACCATGCCTGGCCATTCCCTTTTTTTTTTTTAAGGGACCAGACAACTCCTTTAATTATTGAGTTCAATGTACAATCAGTATGCAGTAAGCTCCTAAGCTCCCCCTAGTGGTGGCTGCATGCCATCCAAATGTTATTATTTTCCCCCTATTTCTATACTGAGGATTTGGCACTACGCATTTAATACCCCAGGTATTATCATTCCTTCACCCTGCTGCTGTCTCTAATGGTCTAACATTAATGACATCTGTGTATTTATTTCCAGGTCCTTTACACTGTGCATTTCTATCATTGTTATGAAACTGTTTTGTTCATGTAATATGCCTGGTTCACCAACAGGTGGCGGTGTGTATCTGGTGGTGTGAGAAACCCTTAGATAGAATGAAACTTACCATTCCATTCACGTCCCTTTTGGGCAGAAGAGGGCTAGTCCTGTTTCCTACCAAAGGGAGGGGTTGCAGTTCTAGTTTTTTCCAGTTTAGACTCAATAGTGGAGCTGAGAAGACATGAAAGATGTAGAAGCAAGGGGAAAGTTCCACCTCCTGCAGCAGAAGTCTCAAAAGCGAAGTAGCTCATAGAGCACCATGACTCCTTACAGATCTACAGACAGAGTGTCACTAGAGGGTCAGCAGTCAAAATCACCCCACTCCAAAGATATCAGAACAGTCCTAAAGTCCAGCTACCAGACTAAATCTGAGTTTAGCACAGCAGAGAGCTAAAGCAGAGTACTCAAGTTTACCTGACAGTTTATGCTAAAACCTGCTGGAAGCAAGAGAAAGTCTGAATATTGTCTGGATGCAAGCTGATGCACATAAACCGGTTGAACTTTATAAGAGTCTGGACTCGACTTATACTACAACTCCACCATTACTCATCCCTTTTATTGCTTCTGAGCCTTACCCTGGGGAGCGACGGTACCAGATAGGAGCACTGTGACACACATATAGAGACTATTGGGGCCGCACCACACCACTCTGCATTCCTATAGACCTGGGACACGATCGGCCCTGGGGGTGGGGGTGGGGGGGCACGTTGCATGTATTCGTATGATTTAGCTCTTACTTGGCATTGCTAAATCATTTCTCATGTTTCAATTAGGCAAGTGCCCGCCGTCAACAAATTGATGTTAATTATGTAATGCTTTATATCTCCTGTGGTGAACACCTGCTGATAAACTCTCTTACTGATTACAGATGATCGATGAGGGGGCACTTACATGTCACCATGTGATCGAATTATCAGCAGAAGACCCTTCCAACAAGTGCTGTATATGGTATATACTCCAGGGATTGAGGTGTATAATGTATACCGAAACAAGTGTACTTCTGTTCCTAACGCCACATGCTTTACCTCATATCACACAATCCACAGCACACACGAATAAACACTACATCGACGCTAAGTACATTTTTTTCCCGGAACCGTGTAATTAAAAGCCTCGTGAACTCCAACCTATCTATGACTCAAAATGAGAAATGTCAAGTACAGCTTTCTTAATTCTCAAGCGTTTTAATTTTATCTGCACTGCCATAACAAGACACACTTGTATCGTGTAGGTTTTAATGCTTCGCCTCTACCAACCCTCCCTTTCAAACATTGCCCCCCCCCAGGTTTATCATAAATTGATGCTGAACTAACGTGTTCAAAGTTCTGTATATTCAAACAGGCTCCCGGGGCTTAATCTGACGATAAAGTGCGAAACAAAAGCAGAACTCGAGTATTCTTCACAAAAGATGGTGATGGCAGGAGGAACATCTTGAGCTCATCCTGTCTTCTATATACTAGATCCATGCACTGCATATTGCCTCAGGACTGATTCATTTTTCCATCACATTATACACATCTCGTTTCCAGGGGTTATGATGACCACTCTGTAATCCAGAAGTGGTGGCCGCATTTGCACACTATAGGAAAAGGAGCCAGTCTATGCACACTCCTGCAGTTCCAACCACCCAAAAGTCCAGACCTTTTTCCTATAGTGTGTAATAACGACCACCACTTCAGGATTGCAGGGTGGTCATAACCCCTGGAATCGAGCAGTGTATGATGTGATGGAAAAGCAAATCCAGCCAGCAAAGGAGGCAATATGGACAATCACAATACATTAGTAAGTGCCTTATATTAACTTTCTCTACATGATAAATACCATTTGCTGACGTGAGACAAATTTAGTTGACAGTGATAGAAATCCTATTCTAGGCTTGTCCTACTACTAGTCTTCATGCAGCACGGGATATTTCTCTTCTACTCTTTTTCGGAGTTCCATCAAATCAGACATTTAAGGTAATTTACATTTAATCCATCACATTAAGTTTGATTAGTGGTATTGTCTATCCATCAGTTTCTAGTCAGAACAGCTTTTTTCCCTTCTTAAATTTTGTGTTGCTTATCAACATGTGTGACAAGTAGGACAAGTAAGGCGTGTAGGAACTTTCATTTCTCTAACTGCTTACTAGAAGATGAACTTTCTCGTGAGGACAACTCCTCTTCATGTGCTACTTTATTGCATGTGGATATCATAAATAGTATTCCCCTGCTCAGGAGCCCCTTCTATTAGCCAAAGAGGAGCATTTCTCCATTTTGCTTATTTGTCCATCTATTACATTATTGTTATGAGGCTTAGACAGGGTTCTGAATCTCCTTAAAGAGACCAGCCCTGTATGGAGACTTACTGGAAGTACTCCATGGGAAACGAATATGCAAAGAGCTATCTCCCAAGGGAAGTGAACCACCTTACCAGTGCTACCTCTTGGAAGTGGCTCCAAAATACAACTTTTCAACAAACCTTGGAAATTTTTAAGAGAATGTACCCGAGCCAGACATCCATCCATAGAATAAATAGGCTATATTCCCTCGTCAAATGCCAAGGCTTGTTGAAAACTTTTGACTCGTATGGAGCCACTTCCTAGAGGTAGTGCTGGCAAGATGGTTTTCTTCCTCGGGACATACCTCTTTGCAAATTATTGTTATGAAAGGGAAATGTATGGCCAGCTGGGGTTTCTGAAGCTAGACCTCATGATTTGCCCACCACTGAGCAGAATTTAAGGGGTTGTCCCCTGACAACAACTTATCCCCTATCCTGTGTCTGATCACAGGGATCCTAATTCTGGGTTCCCTTGAGAACGCTAGCATAGAGGCTGTGTTCCCCTGTTCTAATGGAGCAGCAGACACACATGTATGTCCGCCACTCCATTCTACTCTAGTAGCTGCCTCAATTCTAGTTTCACAAGTTAGACCCCCAATGATTACTAGGATGGGGGCTGTGTTCCCCCTTTTGAATGGGGCAGCAAACACTTTTGCATGTCTGCCAATCCATTCTCTAAGGGACTGCCAGAGATAGCCTTAGAGGTGAATGGTTTGGTGGACAGACATGTGCATTTGCTGCTCCTTTCAAAAAGGGGGACACAGCCCCCATCCCAGTGATCGGAAAGGGCCTTAGCATTTGGATCCCTTCAGTAAAACACAAGTTGTTGTTCTGGAGCAACCCCTTTAAATTTAAGGAGAGGTTGTCTTTTGCATTTCTGTAGGTTTCCATCATTTTAAAGGAACACAAAATGTAGAAAAGTCATTCCCAATAATTGTCCGACTTCGGATTCCTAATTTTAAACGTTTTTAAAGATACAGAAATAAATACTGAATTAATTCACTCAGGTCTCGTGAGTCTTCGGGTGATACAAAGTTTGGCTCCACGGAGCTGAATGAAGACTACATTAAAATCGAAGCGCTTGACCGAATCAGGCCAACCTATAAGTATAGTCATATCTTTCACTCCACCCCTAATAAATGAGAAGAGGTAACAATATTCACTGATATGAGTTTGTGACACGGAACAAGACATGGTGCACTTGTAACTGCGGATAATGAAATTCATATTGTTATTCCGCCGTTTGCAGTTAATCACATTATGCATGTGCACATTTGTTATAGCTCTTAAGGAGTAATTTAACTGTGCATTTTAATAATGTTTAGCAGGTAAACATCAACATCTCGCTGTCTTGAAAGCCTTCTTTATTTAAATAGTAATCACGTTTAAGAGGCTGATTTGCATCGATGCGATTTAAATTTTCTTCTTATCTGTGCTTTCATGAACCTCGCTGCCATTTCTGTGACAAATTGTTTTATTACGAGATACTTGTTCTGTCACCAGTGGCGTACCTAGCATATAGGCAGACCACGCAGCTGCTATGGGGCCCGTGAGGAAGAGAGACCCGCAGTGGAGGAGAGGCCCCGCCCCTAATTGCTTCTGTCTATCTTTCTAAAGCTAAAGGACCTTTGATAATGACATCACAGGTCCTGTAAGGGAACTGCACAGTGTAAAGTGTAGTTCCCAGGTTAGAACAGTGCATCTGCCAGGACCTGTGATGACATAATCTTCAACATCACAGGTACTGCAGGATCTAGCAAAGGAACTGCACCAAAAATAGTGTAGTTCCTAGGTTTGAAATGTACATCTGCCAGGACCTGTGATGACATCATCACAGGTCCTTCAACCACTCACAGCAAGTATTAGAAGTTCACAATCAGCTCTGCATTGATCCATACAGACTGGAATGGAATGGAGTGGTAAGAGGAGGTCCTCCACTTCTCATCATTTACCGGCCCTCCATGCCCTGTTTTTACTCATTGCTCACTCATGTATAATACTTCAGACAGTTACAGTGACCACTACCTCATCTACCTCACACACACAGTGACCATAATGTATAAATGACCACATATTTCTGTAAACACTGCATCTACAGTATTATACCTTGTATGTATCACATCAATACACTGCTCTGTGTGTATATATATATATATATATATATATATATACACTGCTCAAAGAAATAAAGGGAACACAAAAATAACACATCCTAGATCTGAATTAATTAAATATTCTTCTGAAATTCTTTGTTCTTTACATAGTTGAATGTGCTGACAACAAAATCACACAAAAATTAAAAAATGGAAATCAAATTTTCAACCCATGGAGGTCTGGATTTGGAGTCACACTCAAAATTAAAGTGGAAAAACACACTACAGGCTGATCCAACTTTGATGTAATGTCCTTAAAATAAGTCAAAATGAGGCTCAGTAGTGTGTGTGGCCTCCACGTGCCTGTATGACCTCCCTACAACGCCTGTGCATGCTCCTGATGAGGTGGCAGACGGTCTCCTGAGGGATCTCCTCCCAGACCTGGACTAAAGCATCTGCCAACTCCTGGACAGTCTGTGGTGCAACGTGACGTTGGTGGATAGAGCGAGACATGATGTCCCAGATGTGCTCAATTGGATTCAGGTCTGGGGAACGGGCGGGCCAGTCCATAGCATCAATGCCTTCGTCTTGCAGGAACTGCTGACACACTACAGCCAGATGAGGTCTAGCATTGTTTTGCATTAGGAGGAACCCAGGGCCAACCGCACCAGCATATGGTCTCACAAGGGGTCTGAGGATCACATCTCGGTACCTAATGGCAGTCAGGCTACCTCTGGCGAGCACATGGAGGGCTGTGCGGCCCTCCAAAGAAATGCCACCCCACACCATTACTGACCCAATGCCAAACCGGTCATGCTGGAGGATGTTGCAGGCAGCAGAACGTTCTCCACGGCGTCTCCAGACTCTGTCACTTCTGTCACATGTGCTCAGTGTGAACCTGCTTTCATCTGTGAAGAGCACAGGGCGCCAGTGGCGAATTTGCCAATCTTGATGTTCTCTGGAAAATGCCAAACGTCCTGCACGGTGTTGGGCTGTAAGCACAACCCCCACCTGTGGACGTCGGGCCCTCATATCACCCTCATGGAGTCTGTTTCTGACCGTTTGAGCAGACACATGCACATTTGTGGCCTGCTGGAGGTCATTTTGCAGGGCTCTGGCAGTGCTCCTCCTGTTCCTCCTTGCACAAAGGCGGAGGTAGCGGTCCTGGTGCTTGGTTGTTGCCCTCCTACGGCCTCCTCCACATCTCCTGATGTACTGGCCTGTCTCCTGGTAGCGCCTCCATGCTCTGGACACTACGCTGACAGACACAGCAAACCTTCTTGCCACAGCTCGCATTGATGTGCCATCCTGGATAAGCTGCACTACCTGAGCCACTTGTGTGGGTTGTAGACTCCGTCTCATGCTACCACTAGAGTGAAAGCACCGCCAGCATTCAAAAGTGACCAAAACATCAGCCAGGAAGCATAGGAACTGAGAAGTGGTCTGTGGTCACCACCTGCAGAACCACTCCTTTATTGGGGGTGTCTTGCTAATTGCCTATAATTTCCACCTGTTGTCTATCCCATTTGCACAACAGCATGTGAAATTGATTGTCACTCAGTGTTGCTTCCTAAGTGGACAGTTTGATTTCACAGAAGTGTGATTGACTTGGAGTTACATTGTGTTGTTTAAGTGTTCCCTTTATTTTTTTGAGCAGTGTATATATATATATATATATATATATATATATACACACATACATACACACCGCATATATTAATATATTACACAGTATTATAGATGCAATATGTACAGATATATAGTATATCCAGCAGTGCACTAATATGTGAGGTAGGAGGTATAATAGATGCAGTGTGTACATGTATATAGTATATACAGCAGTGGACTGATATGTGAGGTATGAGCTGTAATTTATGTCCCTATACAACCATCCGAGTGCTAGGATCAGAGTTAATGGGACTTTGCTCCCTTTGAAATCTTCAACGGTATCAGGCAAGGTTGCCCACTTTCCCCCACACTATTTATATTAGTCATGGAGACTTTATTCCAGGCTATCAAAAAACATAAGCGGGCTTACAGGTGGGAGATGTTATACACCAGGGTGCAGCTTTTGCAGATGACCTGCTAATACTGATTACTAACCCAGATACAGCCTTCCCACATATTATTGAATTATTCGAAGAGTTCGGGAGACTCTCTAACTTCCCGTGCCTCGAGTGGTAGTGGACACATTGAGAAAGTCAACTGAAATACCTAGGAATCTGCCTAACTAAAGACCCATCGCTCCTATATGGGGCGAACTATCCACCGCTAATTCGATAGATTAAAACAATGCTATCCTCCCTTTCTATTCCTTATGTCTTCTGGTTGGGGCGCAATAATTTATTACGCACAAATGTCATGACCAAATTATTATATATGCTCCAGATGGTGCCCGTATTTCTCGGCCAGTCATTCTTTTCCATGGTCAGATCCATCTTCTCCTCCTTCTTGTGGCAGAAAAGGAAACCCAAGATAGCATATTAAACCTTTACCCTGCCCAGTTCCATTGGTGGATTTGGTTTGCCAGACATTCTGACTTACTACAAAGCTATTCAGTTGAAGCGTTGGATCTCCTTGTGTGTCACTAGCTGGGGCACTTTGGGAGTGGACATCGAGCGTGCTGCACTAGGCGATCAACAACTGGCTAGCCTTTGGGGCCTGACTGTGCCCAAGATCGTGATATATGGGTTGATGAAAGGAATTTACTCTACTTTTCGATCCCTTAACAACAGCTCCCCCCTCCTGTCCCGTCTCCCAACCTCTCTCCCTGCCCAGTTAATACAATACTATGTCTTCCTTTCCCACACCCACACCCCAAGCTTCTGGATTAGATTAAAGGATAAATCAGTTGAGGACCTCCTAACAGAAATAGGCTCTGCAGAGAATGTTTTGCCTTACTGCTCTACAACACTCCCACCAGGTAACTTTCTAGAATACCACGCGCTCTCCCACTTCCTTTCTGCTATATTTTCAGCAAGAAAGGACCTATGAGAAACCACCTGGTTGGAGAAATCCTTAAATCCTTTACCCACCCACCCTAGGTAGATCTCGTTTCTATATCATACCCTTTCGTCTCTAAAGCAGCCGTTTCGGCCAGTGTATATATAGGGGGCTGGGAGAGAGAATTGCAAAGGTCATTTACGGAACCCGAAATTGTAAAAATTCGCCTTAGGTCACATGGGTTTTCCAGATGTGTTCGCATACAAGAACACTTCTTTAAGGTTTTGACTAGATGGTACAACTATCTGAAAAAATTATTCCAATTGGGCCTTTCTCAATCTGACCTGTGCTGGAGGTGCCAACAAGATTCTGGCTCCCTCCTTTACATATTCTGGTCTTGCCCACCTATCTAGACGTTTTGGCAACAGATAGAGTCAAAGATCAATGCGATTTTTGGCACCCAGATCCGATTGTCCCCAAAATCGGCTCTGCTATGGTTACCAAATGACTTGCGGTCCCCATCAGCACACAACCTACCCACTCTCCAAGTACAAGTTGACCGCCTATTGATTCCCCTAAAATGTCTCAGTACAGACCCACCAATAATTGACCATTGGTATAGCAAATTTGACCAACTATATAGAATGGAGGAGCTAGCCAGCTGGGCCTCCAGACAACATGCTAAATTTTCAAAACTATGGCACCTGTGGAAGAATTACAGAGCATCCCATGGGATCTAGGGCTCCAATGATGATCCATATGCTTATGTAACTGGGATACCCCTTTGCTTCACAGCTTCCTGTTTCTTTTTCTGTTATAATACAGAGTCTGAGATTTTATTTCTGCAATTTTAGCGTGGCAGAGGGCTCCTTTAGCCCCGAGTCTTTTGGCCTGCTTACAACTGCAACCTTTAGAACTTCGCCATCCAACTGAGCCTAACATTAGTCAGTAGTGTTGAGCGAATCAAAGTGATCCAAATTTCAGGGTAAATTCAATTATCCGTGAATCCAAATTTCATGGTAGCAAATAAATTTTTCCTGAATGGAGGTAAAAAACATAAATTTGCTTGCGATGGGCCAGCCGACACCATCTTGATTGAAGATCTCACACTAAATCCCATGCGCGGTGACTTATGACCTCATAACGGGCCGCGGTGGATGGCGGTGGCCGGCCTGTCGCGACCAAATGAATGAGGCAAGTATGTTTTATTTAATTTTTTATTTTGTTTTACACTCTGTCAGCTATGAACACGGCATCTGAGGGGTTTAATGATGCAATCGCCTACAAAGCCTACTACCTACAAAGAAATGCGCTTCGTGATGAAGTAATTCATCACAAAGCAAATTTTTTTTGTAAAATTTGATGAACCAGCCAAATCATATTTTTGAATACTTTGCTCATCTCTAGTAATCAGCAAAAAAAAAAATAATATCACATATCATGATAAGCATTGTCTTCACACGTTGAGGATTATGCTATAGAAATAGACCAGATATTGCCAGCATGGTGCTATTGTCCGGCAATGTCAATCCTTGACCCAGAAAGTAACATGCAAAGGCCCCTTTATACAGGTCTACAATTGGGGCAATGATGGGGAAGGGGTGTTCCTAAGAACACTCGATCCTGATAAATGTCCTGCCGAAAGGTGTCACCGATCACCTGATCAATGAGAAAACTCTAGGTGAAAGCGTCCCTGATGCGGACACCAAAATTATCCTTTCTGACCAGGAGATATTCCTATGTAAACAGGGACCTGTTGGCCAAAACCAGTGACTCTCTATGGGGATGAGCAATCGCAGTAGAGATGCTCCCCATGCAGAGGAGATGATTGCTACATGTACATGCAGATCTCACCTTCTCTGACAAGCAGGAAATTACTAATGTATTGTGATTGTCCATATTGCTTTCTTTGCTGGCTGGATTAATTTTTCCATCACGTTATACTGTACACTGCTCGTTTCCTCGGTTACAGACCACCCTGCAATCTGTGGCTGTACTTGCACAATATAGGAAAAAGAACTAGACTATCTGAGCTCCTATGGTCCCGGCCACCAGAGAGGCTGACGCTTTTTCCTATAGTGTGCAAGCACGACCTCCACTGATGGACTTGAGGGTGGTCTGTAACCATGTATTTAAATAACCATGGGGAGATAATGGTCACTCTTAATAACCAACAAATGGGTACCCAATTATAAATACAAGAAAAACTAAATTAGTGGGTAACCTCAATTAAGACTTAACTTTTAATACATTATTAAAATAATATACCCAAAAGGAAGTGGAAGGTCACCCGCCAGGGTGTAACACACTTATCAAAAGTCACTCAGTGGTGAATAAATACAGTATGGCTATATAAGTGCCAGGGGACATAGAGAGGGGTGGGGGGAGATGGGTAGGGGAAGGGAAAACGGGTCTCTTCCTCCTAGTAGGATCCCAGTGGGATCGCCCTGTTTAGGGTGAGCTTGTTGATCCCTAGCATAGAAGATCATTAGAGGAGGACCTACTAGGAGGAAGAGACCCAGTTTTCCATTCCCCTCCCTATCTCTATGTCCCCTGGCACTAATATAGCCCTGGTGGGCGACCTTCCGCTTCCTTTCGGGTATATTATTTTAATAATGTATTAAAAGTCTGTAACCATGGAAACGAGCAGTGTATAATGTGATGGAAAAATGAATCCAGACAGCAAAGGAAGGAATATGGATAATAACAATACATTAGTAAGTGCCTTGTATTAACTTTCTCTACATGATAAATGCCACTTGCTGAAGGGAGACAAACCCTTTAATGGTAATCTGTAACCAGTATTGCGGTGTCCTATCTGAGGGCAGCATAAACTGGTGACAGAAACCCTGAGCGCAAGACTGAGTCACGTCCTCAAATTGACCCCAGTCATTTTGAAAAAATCTGTATTGAGAAGTGCTGGAGTCCACTGAATACAGAGAACAAGCTCAGAAGTCCTCACATTCATGAGATCCAGACACTCCCTAGAGGTGGGGGTGGGTGGCGTGTGTAGCCGATAGCTATGAATGTAAGAACTTCTGAGCTTGTGCTCTGTATTCTACAGGGTGGGCCATTTATATGGATACACCTTAATAAAATGGGAATGGTGGTGATATTAACTTCCTGTTTGTGGCAAATTAGTATATGTGAGGGGGGAAACTTTTCAAGATGGGTGGTGACCATGGCGGCCATTTTGAAGTCGGCCATTTTGAATCCAACTTTTGTTTTTTCAATAGGTTCAATAGGAAGAGGGTCATTTGACACATCAAACTTATTGGGAATTTCACAGGAAAAACAATGGTGTGCTTGGTTTTAACGTAACTTTATTCTTTCAAGAGTTATTTACAAGTTTCTGACCACTTATAAAATGTGTTCAATGTGCTGCCCATGGTGTTGGATTGTCAATGCAACCCTCTTCTCCCACTCTTCACACACTGATAGCAACACCGCAGGAGAAATTCTAGCACAGGCTTCCAGTATCCGTAGTTTCAGGTGCTGCACATCTCGTATCATCTGAAGGCAATCGTCTATGCTGTGAAGATACGAGATGTGCAGCACCTGAAACTACGGATACTGGAAGCCTGTGCTAGCATTTCTCCTGCGGTGTTGCTATCAGTGTGTGAAGAGTGGGAGAAAAGGGTTGCATTGACAATCCAACACAATGGGCAGCACATTGAACACATTTTATAAGTGGTCAGAAACTTGTAAATAACTCTTGAAAGAATAAAGTTACGTTAAAACCATTGTTTTTCTTGTGAAATTCCCAATAAGTTTGATGTGTCACATGACCCTCTTCCTATTGAAAAAACAAAAGTTGGATTCAAAATGGCCGACTTCAAAATGGCCGCCATGGTCACCACCCATCTTGAAAAGTTTCCCCCCTCACATATACTAATGTGCCACAAACAGGAAGTTAATATCACCAACCATTCCCATTTTATTAAGGTGTATCCATATAAATAGCCCACCCTGTAGATTGACTCAAGTGCGGTAGCTGCTCGAAACAGACTTTAGCAAAATCACTCAAGTCAGTTGACATAAGTGACTCAGAGTTTTGCTCAGGGTATCTGCCACCAGTTTATAATGCTCTCAGACAGGACACCTTAAAACTGCGGACAGAGGAGCACTGTGACAGACACTGGTATGGGGAGTCGGGGACCCTTTGGCTATGCCATTTAATAACATAGCAATTGTTACAAAGCAAAAAAAAAGTCAAAATCCAAGGAGCTGTATACATGTATTAGATGTAGGCTGCCAGATATGTTGTACGCAACCTGTGAAATAAGTATCCCTTTATCTTTTAATCGGCATGTTTGCTAGAAGGGAGGGTCTTCCTTGTGTCATTCTGAGACACTTAGTTGCCCCTTTACTGCTTCTCTTCTCTTTGTTTCTTTAATGCTCTTTCATTGATATAGTGTAAGGGAGATGCTGCAGCTGAATCCCCCTCCTCTCCAACTTCTAGTTACCTTATACATTAGAGAAGGTTTCTGAACATTTACAGCGATCCTACACATAAGAAAAGTGGAACTACAAGCTGAAGCATGCTCTATTCTTGTGGTGGGGACTATGTAAAATAAGGTCTATAGGCTTAAAGAGTATAGTTTCTTAACGGATTGAAAAGTGGCTGAAGGACCGTGTCCAGAGAGTTGTGGTCAATGATTCCTTCGCTCCGCAATCTGAAACTTCACCCCGCTAACACCAGGTCTAAAAAAGTGGGCGTGGCGTGGGCGAGGAAGGGCCGGTAGACCGGTCCCATTTACCATTCTCTACACTTGTAGAGACGGCTAGGAAGCTGGCCTACATTTAGAAGCGACGGCGGATCCGCGGAAGGTATGAAGAGACTGGTGCCTCTTCATAACTTTGGCGGATCCACTGCCAGCACCGGGCCTTATTAAGATCGGCATCTAAAATGCTGGTCTTAATAAATGTGCCCCTTAGTGTTTGGGCATCCACTTGGCAAATGCGGTTCAATGTTGATAAATATTAAAAATAGGTTCACATTATGTAATGGTGACATAGTAACATATAGTAGTTCAAAAAAGAAATACGTTCATCAAGTTCAACTAAGGGATAGGTGGGGATGTGAATGTTGGGAAGGGGAGTAAGACCTAGACTTCTACACATTTTCATAAAAATCAATGTTATTAAGTTCTAAGAATTCATCTAAGCCCTTTTTACAACCGCTATTACCATGTCCAGAGGTAGTTACTCCACAGATTCACAGTTCTCACAGTCAAGGAGGTTTGATGCTTTTGGAAACTGAACTTTTCTTCTACAGTCAGAGGCAGTGCCCCTTTGTCTTTTGAGGGCATTTTATATGGAACGACTTTTAAGCATATTTTTGTATGGCCCATTTATATATTCATATATGTTAATAATTTTCCCCGTTAGACGTCTCTTCTGAAGACTCCATGTAATTCTTCTAATCTTTCTTCATAACTCCTTATCAGTTTAGTCGCTCTCCTCTGTACTTTTTCCAGCTGCAGAGCATCCTTTCTATGGACTGGTGCCCAGAACTGACCTGCATATTCCAGATGATCTACAAGGACACCCAAATCCTTCTCTATAAGTGACTCTCCCAGTGTTACATCCCCTAGGACAGGAATCAGCAACCTCCGACACTCCAGCTGTTCTGAAACTACAACTCCCGGAATGCTCCTTTCACTTCTATGGGAATTACATGGTAACAGCTGAGTAAGTGTGCATGCTGGGAATTGTAGTTTCACAGCAGCTGGAATGCCAAAGGTTGCTGATCCCTGCTTTAGGACATATGATGCATGGAGATTATTACTAAACAGATGCAGAACATTACATTTGTAACAATGGCCTAGATGGAAACACACAATGTCACACATATGAAATGACTAGAAAGACAATTGAAGAGGTATTTCCATTTGGAATCTTATATGTCAGAAAGGTTTGGGTCCCATCCCTATATCCAGACAGTGCCCCAAAGTAAAAGGAGAGCAATGCGTGGCCACCCTCCATTCATCGCTATGGGACTTCTGAATATTGCAGTTAAAGGGGTTGTCCAGGCTTTTAGTATTGATGACCTATCCTCGGGATAGGTCATCAAAATCAGATCGGCGGAGGTCCAACACATGGTACCCTCGTCGATCAGCTGTATGAGGAGAGAGATGGTGCTCGCAGTGTGCGCATGCCATATCCCGTCTCTCTTCTTGTTCACCGCTGCTGCTGTCTATGGCAAAGACCATAGACAGCAGCAGCGGACAGGAAGAGAGATGCGAGATGGCACGTGCACACTGCGAGCACCTTCTCCTCATACAGCTGACTGGCGGGGGTACCATGTGTTGGACCTCCAGCAATCTGATATTGATGACCTATCCCGAGGATAGGACATCAATAGAAAAAGCCTGGACAACCTGTTTAATGGAGAGAACGCTGCGCATGTACCGTGTGCTCTCCATACACTTCAGGGGCTCAGTTATGAAAATAGGAGCAGAATCCAAAGGTGGGACATGCGTCTACCTGACATTTCTAACATATACTAGTGATATGCCATGAATGTCCAGGATGGGTACACTCAGACTCACCATCATCATGCCTGTAGCCATCGGAGAGCTGGTAGAGGTTCGTTGGAAAGCTGTATTGTCTTGTTCTCTCTATTTCAGATTGTGAGTATTGTCCCATAGCTTCTAGTGAAGAGGCGCTGTATCTCGGTCTGTTCTTATTGTTAAAAAGTGCCAACGATGAGCTCCCTGATTTTCTTCTGAGTATTGCAGCATATGAGATCTGCTGTCCAGGAACAGCGCTGGAGGGGACTGAAATATGAATAGAAAAAACTGTTAATGAAAAGAAAAGTCAGAATTAGACCCATCACCTCTCCTGATATGTCAGTTTTAGAAACAATTAGCATTTTCCATAAAATACAAATTCTTGAGCCTTTCATAAATCTCTATGTTGTGCTGTCCTCCTCTTATTTTTCCTGGATATTTCTGAATACACTGATCTCTGGGAGTTACCATACTCTTTGTCAAAGGGATGTGTCTGGCACAGGGGCGTAGCTATGGGCTCATGGGCCCTGGTCCAAGGGTTCAGCTTGGGCCCCTCCCTTCCCTCAGTGTTTTGTGGGTAGGGAAGCACACAGCTTTCATGCTGCCTGCGGCAAAAATTGAATACCCCCCCCCCCCACCCCCCCTGCCAAATTGACCTAACCCCTTCCCTCCAGCCAGAGCTATAACTTGACAAGCATGCACTTTCTATGATACTGGTGTTTTCTTATGTGGCACAAGGGTCTTTGGGCCCGGTAGTGACTGCTACCTCTGCACCCCCTATAGCTACGCCCCTGGTCTGGCACTTGAACAGTATTAGAAGCTATAGGGACATACATGACCCCACTGGAAAAAGCCAGCTGTCAATTTATGTATAGATTTCTAAAAGTAATAACAGAGGAACAGCACTACATAGCGTAATAAGAAAAGATTCTGTAGACTTATTATTTTTTGGGATACAAAAAGGCACTAAAACAGAAATGTCGAGAGAGCTGAGAGGTCGTCTTTAACAGGACAAAATAAGAGTTATTGTGATAGATGTTCTGATGTAGCATCAGAAATAATAGGTTGCCAGGCCAGTGCTGCATGACAACCAATAGACAAGGTATTGCACTCCTAGCTACCAGACGGTCAGGGGCGTACCGCCAATAAGGCAAGGTTAGGCGATTGCCTCAGGCAGCACCAGGTGGGGCAAGAGGGGGGCAGCGGAAGGGCCATCGGCGTTGAGTGCTTTCATTGTGGAAAAGTTCATCTCTACATATTCAACTGCATCGCTGTACCCTGTACAACTGCAACCTGTGTGTAATGTTTTCCAAGTATGTCTTTAACAGTAGGGCTGGAGGGAAGGGGTTAGGTTAAGAAATTGGCATTGGGGGGAGGGGGGCCTTTCAGTATTCACCTCAGGCAGCAGAAAGGCTAGGTGCACCCCTGCCGACGGCTGACTAATCTTCCTGTTCGCTGCTGCTTTGACATAGACAGAAACGGTTAGCAAGAAGAGAGACGGCACCTGCACACTCCTCATACAGCTGATCGGCGCTGGCTCCGGTTGTCACAACCCCGACGATTTGATATTGATGACCTATCCTGAGGATAGGCTATCAATACTAAAAGCCTGGACAACCCCTCTAACTTCTATATTCAGAATACTTGACTAGGTAAGGGTACTTTCACACTTGCGTTTTTCTTTTCCGGCACTGAGTTCCGTCACAGGGGCTCTATACCGGAAAAGAACTGATCAGGCATATCCCCATGCATTCTGAATGGAGAGTAATCTGTTCAGTTTGCATCAGGATGTCTTCAGTTCAGTCGTTTTGACTGATCAGGCAAAAGATAAAACCGCAGCATGCTACGGTTTTATCTCCGGCGAAAAAAACTGAAGACTTGCCTGAATGCCGGATCCGGCATTTTTTCCCATAGGAATGTATTAGTGCCGGATCGGCATTCAAAATACCGGAATGCCGGATCCGTCCTTCCGGCCTGCGCATGCGCAGACCGGTAAAAATGTGAAAAAAGATACAAGACGGATCCGTCTGTCCGCATGACAAGCGGAGAGACGGATCCGTCCTTGCAATGCATTTGTGAGACGGATCCGTCTCACAAAGGCATTCAGTCAGCGGCAGATCGGCGGATCCGGCGGGCAGTTCCGACGGCGGAACTGCCCACCGGATCACACTGCCGCAAGTGTGAAAGTAGCCTTATCTGATACATTTATTTTTATTATTTATTTATTTATTGTACAGTCACTGTGGATATTATAGTTGCCATCATTGAAGTTAGGAGCTATAAAAATCGATTCAGCTTCATGCATGTGAATGGGCTCTTTCTAGCAAAACGTGTGCCAAATTACAGTATTATTATTAATATTAGTAGTAACTAAATAATGAATTTTTATGCCAACCCAGCCACGGATTAGTAGCAATGCCCCAAAATGTTGTAAATTCTTTATAAGCCACAGTTAATAAATGTGTTGAATGCAGACCAACTAAGGCACAGAGCTTATTAAATTGCCCCCCCATAGAGTTAAATAAAAAAACATCTGTAGCCACCACTAGAGGGAGCTTAAGAGTTTACTGCATACATTGAGCTAAATAATAATAGAGAATGCAAAAAGCTTCTATGGTCTCTCTGCTGGCAGCTGCAGGATACACAATCATGAGAATAGAGGTCCTTAATAGTGTTGATCGCGAATATTTGAATGGCAAATTTTAATCGCGAATATTGCCACTTCGAGAATTCGCGAAGATGTAGAATATAGTGCTATATATTCGTATTCGTAAATATTCTAGATTTTTTTTCATCTGAACCCATGATCCCTCCCTGCTTCTTGCTTGTGGGCCAGTGAGAAGGCTGCAAAGTCTTTTTCTGAGCTTAGCAACATCCCTAGCAACCAATAGGAAAGTTGCCTACCCCTTACTATATAAGAACCTCCCCAGCAGTCGTTTTTTGCAGTTCTGAGAGAGACAGAAGTGTCATTGCTGTGCTCTGTGCTATGCTATGTTATTACTTTAGTTAGTTAGCTTATGTACAGTGGATATAAAAAGTCTACACACCCCTGCTAAAATGTCAGGTTTCTGTGCTGTACAAAAATGAGACAAAGATAAATCATTTCAGAACTTTTTCCACCTTTAATGTGACCTATAAACTGTACCACTCAATTGAAAAACAAACTGAAATCTTTTAGGTAGAGGGAAGAAAAAAATATAAAAAAATAATAATATGGTTGCATAAGTGTGCACACCCTTAAACTAATACTTTGTTGAAGCACCTTTTGATTTTATTACAGCACTCAGTCTTTTTGGGTATGAGTCTATCAGCATGGCACATTTTGACTTGGCAAGATTTGCCCACTCTTCTTTGCAAAAACAATCCAAATCTGTCAGATTGCGAGGGCATCTCCTGGGCACTGCCCTCTTCAGATCACCCCACCGATTATCAATCGGATTCAGGTCTGGGCTCTGGCTGGGATCATGACTTCAGATGGAAGTTCATCTGAAGTTTTTTTCCATCTGAAGTCATGATTCCTCTCTGCTTAAGTTGCTTGTGGGCCAATGACTCATTGGCCCACAAGCAAGAAGCAGGGAGGAATCATGTGTTCAGATGCCCACGCCTGTATATTCGCATATTACACGATCATTACCTTGCCGACTTTCGCGTAAAAAAATACAAATTTAGAATATAACGAATATACGACTTTGTGAATGTATGACGAATATTCTACAAACTATTCACAAAATATCACAAATTCGAATATGACCCCTGCCGCTCATCACTACTGTCCATACATACATGCTACAGACATAGCGCTGTGATGTCACAAGTTCACAACAATATTTAGTGCACCAATCAGTAATATGTAGTCAGACCTGTTAAAATGTGAAGTTGCACGTATTACGACAAAATATGAGCATCATTAATTGCCAATTTGTGCAATCGCGTATATATTTTAGCACTCTATCTGCATATAAAGCCATTGTAATGTTCTGCGGTGCCAACCATTTTCTCCAGTCTCAGGAAACTTCTAGCAGCTTGAAAAATGTAGCAAAAGTGACCCACGCCAGTACTGCGCACGCAATACATGCGCATATTACATTGCCGATTTTCGCAATCAAGAAAATAATCGCAAATTATCGAATTATCGCGAAATATCGCAAATTCGAATATTGCCCCTGCCGCTCCTCACTAGTCCTTAAGCCACCTGTGTGAATGAAGATGTGGTTCTCCCATTAGTGCCCATGGCTCCATTCATTTTTATAGGAATGCCCAGTATAGAGCTTCGCTCTCTCAGATAGACCCATTAAGAAAAGTGAGCAGAGCGGTGGTCATAAATGTGACCCACGTTTCTGTTCACACAGGAGCGGCTGGCCCTCCAGCAATCACACATTTATCACCTAGTCTGCAGATAGGTAATGTTATTAATGTGAAGATCCCTTTAATGCACTTCACATTAACATTATGCCTTTACCCCCTTTTAGTTCCTTTATTTAGCAATTGCACCATGAAAATATTTTGCCATTTTAGCCCCCCTCCTCATTTTTGCAATGAGATCTACTTAGATTAATTCTCACCTGCATTTAATATATAGCCAAGAGTGTATGATTGTGAGTGTATGTATTTTTATATATACCGTATATATATATATATATATACATTTTTTTTTTTTATATTCAGTGTCAATTGAGAAGCAACTTCATAGTTCTCCTTAACTAGACGTTTCGGGCTTCTGCACTCATTAAGTAAGAATCTGCACGCTATCCTCTCGCCATGGAACTGCGGCTGACCTTTTCAATAATTTTAAGAATCTGCAAAGTACTTAGAGAAAGGGAAGTCTTCCAGCAGGCACAGCTCTCCTCCGCGCACCACTACTCCAGCTAGGCTGACAAGTCTCTGATGATCCAGCGGCGCTCCGCTTCACTCCTCATTACCGCCTATCCTGTATTTTGTCAATGATGTACAATAATAGCTGTACAAGCTAAAGAACTAGAATACGACAAAGGCTTATGATATTTCCCACCATGTGAATGGCCGAAAATAAGAAAGTTACTGAAAAGATAATGAGGCCAAACAAAATGGACCAGTCACCTGTTACCAGTCCTCCCAGTAAAATAGTCTGAGTATTGAGAAACCATTACATATAAAAATTCAATAAATAAATAAATAAAAACACCATGCTCTCTCTCCGTATACTACGTGTTGATAAGAAGCTGCCATCAGGGATAATTTGGACTCCCCCGTCCTCCCCAGTGTGTTACCATGCTTACTGCTACACCCAAAGACCCCTGAGCACTGGTCCTCCGCTTCTCCACACCCCTACAAATTAAGGGGAACCCCCCCCCCCCCATGTTAAGGCATAAATCAGAGGTCTACAGAGATCTCATAGGGCACCATAGCAAAAACTATTAGCCTATACCCAAAAACTAACCTCCCTTCTATAGAATTCCCAAATGCTTTAATGAAGTAGAGGAACTTCTTTAATTAGAAAAGTTTGCTCTGCCTCACCCACAACTTACTCGTCTTCTATGGCGGTATGAGTACACTGATAAATAATTCCTCTGCTTCTGCAGTGTCATTTATGGGGCTAAAAAAAACAAAGCTGCAAAAAACAAAACTATCGCTAAGGATATGCCACCAATGTCAGATTGGTGTGGATCCCACCTCTGGGACCCTCACCTATCTCTACAATGGAGCCCCTAAAGTGAGCGAGGGTGCACCGCACATGTGCGGCTTGGACTCCATTCACTTCAATGGCTATTTTATGGAGAACACCTGCGCATGCGTAGCCACCCTCCGTTTATTTCTATTGGAGAATGAACGGAGGGAGGTTGAGCATGGAAGGCTGTTCTCCGTTCACATCATGGGTCCTGTTCTGGAGATAGATGCAGGTACCATGGGTGGCATCCTAGTGATATGCCACCAATGTCTGAGGTGAGACAACCTCTTTAATCATACGGAAAACAGTGTTGATCCCGATTTTGTAGGATAATAGGGGTTTGCTGAGACTTAAATACTGATGTCCTATCCTCAGGATAGGTCATCAGTATCTGATCGGTGGGGGTACAACACCTGAGACCCCCGCTGATCAGCTGCTCGAGAAAGCAGCGGCACTCGCAGTAGTGCTGCAGCCTTCTCTAGGCCGAGTGATGACACGTTTCTTCGGTCTCATAGTCTAATTGCAGCTCAGCCCCATTGAAGCTCAGCTAGCCGAAAATACCTCAGCTATCTTCAGTGGCCCCATACAAAATGAGTGGAGGGCGGCTGCGCATGCACAGTGCGCCCTCCACAACTTTCGGGGCTCCGTTCTTGGTGTAGGTGCAGGTCCAGGTCCCAGAGGTGGGACCCACACCTATTAGACTATGGGGGCATATCCTAACGATACGCCCCCATTGCCTTAGATGGGAAAACCCCTTTAAGTCTCAGAAAACCCTTCTAAACCGGATCGACTGCTGCACCACGCTAGTGATCCTGATGCCGAATTTATACTCGGCCGCATTAAAAGTCAAGAAGAAGAGTCTAATGTTTTCCGCTACGTAATGTTCTTCCTTTTGATGTTTTCCTAAGCCAGTGCAAGCGTTTGTCTTGTAGCCAAAGCTTTTTTTGACCAGCCAAATTTGTCTTCTAATACGAAATCCAGTGTGTAATCCAATATTTGTCCTCAAGGGGCCAAAAGCCGTGGAGCCACGTCTATTATGTGTAACTCTGAAGATAACGGCGGTCGTTCTGATGGAAATGAAAGTTTTAGCACTAACTTTCCCCTCTCTCTACATAAAACAGAAGTTCAGATCAAAGAGAATAAACCTCGGATGGATTTCGCCTCCAGGTGCCCTTTATTTTTGTATTAAAAACACTTCTATTTTTTTTAATATAATTTAATACTTTATCTTTTTTTCTTAAGAACCTGATCAACAGCCGCTGTTGGATTTTGGGGCTATGGGATGTACAGGAAAATGAAATGACGAATTCCTTCTGCCCCATTGCCCGAGTGAGGAGAACACAGCTGCTTCTTTTATGATAAGCATAAATCAATATATGTATATTATATGTGTACGTGCAGCCTAACCATTTGTCCTGAAGATGATTTCAATGGAAGATTTATTGCGTCCGACGTAGTATTTTTTCGATTAAACTACAGATTCCTGCCTTGGGGGTGCGGGGTGGGGGGGTTATGCCTTCGCAGAGGTTTTTCAATATAAGTTGGGTTAATACAGTAGCAGGATTTTGACAAGACACTTCCAGGGTCCTCATTATAAAGCAAATACATACAGTAGGCAAAGATAATACTGTCTTACTCTATCAATAACTAATGCTGCAATACAGTGCACATAAATAATGCTGCCATACTGCGCAAGTCAATCGCACTGCACAAATAGCATGCTCGTCTATAATAAAGGGTCACGGTTACTTCTCCATCAGAAAATGTACTGTGCCAACATCGCCACAAGAGAGTGGCCTAGTAGTGTCAGCTAAGTGTTTCCTGTACACAGTAGTGTCAGCAGAGTGTGCACAACAAGCAATAGAGCCAGCTGAATCCCATACTATAAGCAACGAGTGCTGAATGCCACCCATACACATAGTACCAGCAGAGAGTAAAGGTATTATCTACGATAAGTGTAGGCAATAAAGCAGTTGGACCATCTCTTGGACCATTAGAGACCAAGCACACTGGCTTGTAGGGGTAGGTCAACCAAATGTAATGGTACCTTTCACTTAGCGATCTGTGGCTTCATTCTGCAGAAAAAATACTTTTAATTAATATGCAAATGAGCAGTTAAGTGCACTGAGGGCGTGCCCGAGCTACTATGTGCACCTTGCTCCTCCTGCTTTCTCTACCAGCCCCTCCCTCTTCATGATTGACAGGGCCATACGAGATGGTTACGCAGGAACCTCATTTTGTCAATCAAGTAAGAGAGGAAGGGGCAGGCAGAGGAAGTAGGAGGAACAAGGGCACACAGAGTGGCTTGGGCCCGCCCTCAGTGCACTTAGATGCTCATTTGCATGTGGAATAAAAGTACCTTTTCTCTAGAATGAAGCAATGGATTGATTGCTAAGTGAAAGATATAAATACATTCAGCTGAGCTAGCCCTACATTGTGCCTGGTTTATCAGTGAATTTCCTGGTGACACACTCCCTTTAAATTCTGCTTTCCTTTACTCAGTTAAAGGAGTTTTCGAAAACTGGTGAAAATTTTTAAAAATAGTCTAAAAGGCATACTTGACCTGCCCAAATTACTTCCCGTCACCATATTTGAAGCTAAGCATGGGTAGTTCAAACTTGATGTGTTTGAACTAACCATTCTCAGAGGATGGTGGAGATGAACGAGACCAAGGGCGCACTAGGAACTAAAAGTGTCCCTGGAAAAAAAACAAAAAACTATAAGTAGCCTCATGTTGTAGGTGGGTCCAGATTGAAAGAAGGTGGGGCAACACGAGTAGGCAAGGCCAACACATGTAGGCAGGGACAACAGAAGTGGGTGGGGCCATCAATACTGTAGAGCAGTACAAAATACTGCCCCTGCAGAACCAAACACCACAGCGCAGCACAAAATACTGCCACCCTCACCACAGTGTTCAACTGTATCACTGTCCTGAGGACAATAATACAGTTGAGTTCAGCAGGGTACCTATGGCTGTTAGCCAAGTGCATACGGTAAGTACCTGATACTCCTAACATTAATTAATGCAGAGAGCATCAGATCATTATGTACCTGGCTGGTGGCCACCCCTGGGCATCAGCCCACCAAGAAATTTCCCTGTAGGGTCTTTGACCAGTCCACCCCTGATCCGGTCAACCCCCCCGTGTATAGTGATGTTCCTAATGGCATGCCTCAGTTTTCTGAGTAGACTGAAAGAAGATGTACGAGCTTTAGTGGAAGTTTTTGTTTTCCGTGTGGGTGGCATCAAGTGACCAGAAGGAGATACAAAAAAATGCAAGTGTACTGCAAGATGCCCTAGTTACTTAAAGGGAATATGTCACCTACATTTTTTTTTCAAAAAGTTAAAACCAGATAATCCGTTTTTATTTTCTGACTGTAGATTTTTGGTAATTCTATTTCCTGAATATGATTATGGGGGCGGCCATCTTTCTTGTGCTGTTCTTAACAGCATTTAGAGATACGCTCTACAGAAGCCACCATGAGCCATGGACACATTGGACAGGAGGGCACCTCGTTGACTTCTAGGGGAGAGTTTTCTAGGTGTGCTCTGTGACCTAAGCTTTGACACCTATCACCTATTTTGAGTGGTGGATCCTGTATTATCTACACCAGGGATCAGAAACCTCCGGCACTCCAGCAGTTCAAAAACGACAACTCCCAGAATGCTTTATTCACTTCTGAGGGAGTTAGAAGAACAGCCAAGGAGGTTTGCATTCTGGGAGTTGTAGTTTCACAGCAGTTGGAGTGCTGAAGGTTGCTGATCCCTGATCTATACAAAGGTGTAATCTTAATCCTTCCTGCATGATAAGCAGATAACTGCATAAAGTGATCTGTATAGACAATTATTAGGCTTAGTGGCCAGTGCGAAAACTGCAAGATTTTATTTTTAATAGCAATATTGACATAGAAAATGAAAGATAACATCGTCAAAAATTATTTAAAAGATGTTTGAGATAAAAAAAAACATGATTTAAACAATAGGCCGTTTTCTGATGCATTTCCTTTATGCAATCATCCCTAATTCCATGGACATTGTGTCCACAAATGCCGAAATCCGTTTCAGCAATCATGAGGCTGTATAATAACTATATTATGGGAAATGTAATTGCTGGAAGGCCCCCTAAACAGCAAATTACAAATTAATTCCTGCGGCATTCAAAGAAATACCATTATTAAAGCAGCGCAATTACTACTCTTAAGGTAATGATTAACTGTTAGAACAATGCTAATATGACGGCCAGTCACAAACACGGTAATAATACTATTATTATCATGATTGAGAATGCGGTAAAAGCACATTGCACATTAACGCAGGGTAATTGGAACGCTACTAGTTTCTTCTGATATTTTGTTATTATGCTTTATAATTTTTTTTATTTTTATATTAATTTTTTTGGGAAAGAGGATTATACTCTATATTAGTAATAGAGAGACCAGCACTCCGTAATTCCAGTGATGAAAGAAAGGTTTCTTTATTCGTCACCCATATGTGACGCGCGTTTCGACACTAGTCTGTGTCTTTGTCAAAGTACAGGTGATAACAGCTCAAAGTAATATACAAATGGCACCATTAAATACAATTCAAATAACCCGCCTCATAGCCACGTCAGTGGTCACATGGCAAGGGGCGGACTGAACCGCCCCCAGCCATGTGATCAGTCACGGGGTCAGGGCGTCATACTGCTAGGCAACCCATCCAAACAGACTGACCATGAGTGGAGTACGGTAAGACATGTATCTAACCCATATATTATTATCTATCAGAGCGATCTTTGATCCTTTATACATCTGGTTTACACAATTTTCTGAGTAGCAATACATTAGAATTAGACCGTCTCCTCCTCATGTAAAAAAATTATATGGTCACGGAAGCAGCAATGCCCGTCACATGATGTGTCACATGACATAGCACTGTTACGTCTCAGATCCAAAAAGTATTACAAAAAATATCAAGTCTCATAGAAGATAGATTGTGCTGCGTATTGAAAATTCATGTCAAGTTCAAATATATTCCAGAGAACTGAGGTATCCATATTTGGTTACAAAACAACAGCATACATAAATACACAGTAACAATCCACAATTATTTACTGCACTCATTGAATCAGAGGAAACTACTCAGTGAATATTCCTTATTGAGGCCTTTGGGGGCAAGCGTCTCAAGTCGATGGATCCAATATGCTTCACGCTGGTGGAGCATCTGGATCCGATTTCCTCCACGTCGAGGTAGGGTCACTTCTTCTAAAATTTGAAAACGCAATTGTGAGATGCGGTGATTTTTTTCTTTAAAATGTTGGGGAATAGGTAACAAGATGTTTTCTTTCCTAATTGTGGACTTATGTTTTGCTACCCGGTCCTTCATACGCATCGTCGTCTCTCCAACATAGCACAACCCACAGGGACATTTAAGTAAATAAATCACAAAACTGCTGTCACATGTGAAATGACCCCGAATGGGGATTTGTTGTCCTGTCTGTGGGTGTGCTATGTTGGAGCCTTTGATCACGTTAGAGCAGTGAACACAGTTAAGACAGGGAAATGTTCCCTTCCTAACTGTAGAGAAAGTGAGCTGTCGCACTCTATATTAGTCATGCAATCCAAATCCTACTGCACAGAGATACTTCTAATTAATCTCAAACACTGGTAACACGTGACATTAAAGGGCATCTGTCAGCAGTTTTGTACCTATAAAAAAACTGGCTGACCTGTTACATGTCCGCTTGGCAGCTGAAGATATCTGTGTTGGTCCCATGTCCATATGTGCCCGCATTGCTGAGAGAAATTATGTTTTATTATATGCAAATGAGCCTCTAGGAGCAATGGGGGCGTTACCATTACACCTAGAGGCTCTGCTCTCTACACCAGCAGCAGATGATGACATACTGTACATCCACATGACCACTGCAACCAACAGATAGATAGAAAAAAGGGCGTTGCTAGGTTAAAACATTTAGGGCCTGGGCCCCTGATGTTTTGTCCTATGCCCCGAATGTCCTGCCTGCCTGCTGGATACAACTGTATTGCCCTCCTCAGGATGGCAATACAATTAAATCTAATGCACTGTAAAATCTGAAAGACCTGTGGTGACATCACAGGTCATGTGACCAGTAAAACAGGCAGTGGCTAAAAAGGACCTGCGATGATGTCACCATCATGTGACCAGTGTAGAAGAGGACGGCAGTGAAGAGGAGAAGACCTGGGGGAAGAAGCTGTGGTGAGGTCTGTACATGATCAGATGTAAGTGAAGGGAGAGGCAGAGCAACACTGGGAGTTATTTAACTGGGAGTTATTTAACTGGGACTGTATGTTAGGGCTGAAGGGAGGGATGTTTTTTACATGGAACTGTATGTTGGAGGCAGCTGTAGGAGGGGGTGATATTATTTACATGGGACTGTAGGTTTAAGGCGGCTGTATTTTGGAGGGGACTGTAGATAGAGAGAGAGATGTTATTTACATGGGACTGTATATTGGAGGGAACTGGAGAGATGGTGTGATGTTATTTACATGGGACTCTATGGTGGAGGGAAGGAAATAGTGTTATTTACATGGAACTATATATTGAAGGGGCTAAAGGGAGGGCAGGGATGTTATTTACATGGGACTGTATTTTGGAGCGGGCAAAAGAGATAGTGTGATGTTATTTATATGGGACTGTATGGAGGAGTGAGGAAAATAACTACAGGGGGCACTGCAGGGGGCATTATAATTACTGGGGGCACTTCGGGGTTAGCATTATAACAGTAGGGGGCAGTATAAATACTGGGGGCGCTGTAGGGGTATTATAAATCCAGGGGACATTATAGGCATTCTTATTACTACTGAGGGGTCTGTAGAGAGCTTTATTACCACTGGGGAAACAATAGGGGGGCTTATTTCTACTGAAGGCTCTGGGAGGGCATTATTAATACTGAAAGGCTCTTCAACTTATGGGGGCACCCTTGGGAGCACTATCACTGTTCGGGGTACTGTAGGGGCAGTATTAGTAATGAGGGCACTCTAGAAGGGAATTACTATTGGTGGGACTATGAGGAGCAATATTACTATGAGGAGCACTATTGCTATGGGGGGGCAGTAATATTTCTTCAGGATAGTATTTGGGGGTATTGGGGGTCACAACGAGCAGCACGATAACACTGTGGGGACTCCAGGTTGGGGGATGATGAAAAAAGTGAGGAAGCTAAGATGTCTGTGTGTCAAACTATGTAGAGACGAGGAGCGGCTGAGAGAAGTTGTCTGGACCAAATGGAGAAGATGATGACAGAGAAGATCTACATCAGAGGAGACGTCACCTGGCGGGCCTGGATGTGACAGGTATGTGCTGCTATATAGCAAGTACAGGAAAGTGCGGGGGGAGGGTCGATTTAACCCCTTAAGGACCCAGGACGTACCGGTACGCCCTATTTCCCGAGTCCTTAAGGACCCAGGACGTACCGGTACGTCCTGCCATAAAAGCTGTATTCCGGCGCCCCAGGGGTTAATCGGAACGGCATTTCGGCTGAAATCATTCAGCTGGCATCCCGTAACAATGCAGGGGGGGGTCATTTGACCCCCCCGTATCGGCAATCGCAGCAAACCGCAGGTCAATTCAGACCTGCGGTTTGCTGCGCTTTTTGCAGTTTCTGATCCCCGCGGGCCCTGACCGCGGGGATCAGAAACTTTTGAGTGCCTAAAATCATTATTTTTCCCCCCCCCCCCCCCCCTGCACCCCTGCACGATTTTATGCCGGTGGGTGGTGCGGGGGGGTGTCGCATGCGGTGGGGGCGTTGCGGGAGGCGGGCGGTGCGGCAGGCGGGATCGCGATCCCCCGCCCGCCTCCCCATGAATGATCGTTGGCTTCTAGTGGTTATACCAGGGTGCCAGCACATTGCTGGCACCCTGGTATAAACGGCTGACATCTGTGTAGATGTCAGCCGTTTAACCCTTTCCATACCGCGGTCCGTACGGACCGCTGTATGGAAAAAGTTAACTGTCATCGGTCAGGGAGCTCCCTCCCTCTCCATCGGAGGGCTGCTGTGCCTTTGCAGCCCCCCGATAGAGAGGGAGAGAGCCCCCAGAGAGCCCCCCTCAGCCCTGTGCTCACCCTTCCCCGTCTGTGAAGTTCTGAGCAGACGGGGAAGGTTCCCATGGCAACATGACGCCTGCTCAGGCGTCCTACTGTCCATGGTGCTGAACAGATCTGTGCTAAAAGCATAGATCTGTTCAGTGTAAGTAAAATACAGTACAGAACAATATATATTGTACTGTACTGTATTATACAAAAAACAGACCCACTGGATCTTCAAGAACCAAGTGGGTCTGGGTCACAAAAATGTAAAAAAAAGTGAAAAAAGTTAAGATAAAAAAAAAACATTTATCACTGAATAAAAATTAAAAAAATAAAATACACTACACATATTAGGTATCGCCGCGTCCGTAACGACCTGATCTATTAAACGGTCATGTTACTTTCCCCGCACGGTGAACGCCATAAAAATAAAAAAATAAAAACTATGAGAAAATTGAAATTTTGCCCACCTTACTTCCCAAAAAAGGTAATAAAAGTGATCAAAAAAGTTGCATGTACGCCAAAATAGTACCAATCAAACCGTCATCTCATCCCGCAAAAAATGAGACCCAAAAACTGAAAAAACTATGGCTCTTAGACTATGGAAACACTAAAACATGATTTTTTTTGTTTCAAAAATGAAATCATTGTGTAAAACTTACATAAATAAAAAAAAAGTATACATATTAGGTATCGCCGCATCCGTGACAACCTGCTCTATAAAATTACCACATGATAAAACCTGTCAGATGAATGTTGTAAATAACAAAAAAAAAAAAGTGCCAAAAAAGCTATTTCTTGTTACCTTGCTGCACAAAAAGTGTAATATAGAGCAACCAAAAATTATATGTACCCTAAACTAGTACCAGCAAAACTGCCACCCTATCCCGTAGTTTCTAAAATGGAGTCACTTTTTTGGAGTTTCTACTCTAGGGGTGCATCAGGGGGCTTCAAATGGGACATGGTGTCAAAAAACCAGTCCAGCAAAATCTGCCTTCCAAAAACCGTATGGCATTCCTTTCCTTCTGCGCCCTGCCGTGTGCCTGTACAGCGGTTTACGACCACATATGGGGTGTTTCTGTAAACTACAGAATAAGGGCCATAAATAATGAGTTTTGTTTGGCTGTTAACCCTTGCTTTGTAACTGGAAAAAAAATATTAAAATGGAAAATCTGCCAAAAATGAGAAATTTTGAAATTGTGTCTCTATTTTCCATTAAATCTTGTGCAATACCTAAAGGGTTAACAACGTTTGTAAAATCAGTTTTGAATAGCTTCAGGGGTGTAGTTTCTTAGATGGGGTTACTTTTATGGAATTTCTACTCTAGGGGTGCATCAGGGGGGCTTCAAATGGGACATGGTGTCAAAAAACCAGTCCAGCAAAACCTGCCTTCCAAAAACCAAACCGCGCACCTTTCACTCTACGCCCTACTGTGTGGCCGTACAGTAGTTTACGGCCACATATGGGGTGTTTCTGTAAACAGCAGAGTCAGGGCAATAAAGATACAGTCTTGTTTGGCTGTTAACCCTTGCTTTGTTAGTGGAAAAAATGGGTTAAAATTGAAAATTAGGCAAAAAAATGAAATTCTCAAATTTCATCCCCATTTGCCAATAACTCTTGTGCAACACCTAAAGGGTTAACGACGTATGTAAAATCAGTTTTGAATACCTTGAGGGGTGTAGTTTCTTAGATGGGGTCACTTTTAGGGAGTTTCTCCTCTAGGGGTTCATCAGGGGGCTTCAAATGGAACATGGTGTCAAAAAACCAGTCCATAAAAATCAGCCTTCCAAAAACCATACGGCGCACCTTTCACTCTACGCCCCGCTGTGTGGCCGTACAGTAGTTTACGGCCACATATTGGGTGTTTCTGTAAACGGCAGAGTCAGGGCAATAAAGATACAGTCTTGTTTGGCTGTTAACCCTTGCTTTGTTAGTGGAAAAAATGGGTTAAAATGAAAAATTAGACAAAAAAATGAAATTCTCAAATTTCCTCCCCATTTGCCAATAACTCTTGTGCAACACCTAAAGGGTTAACAATGTATGCAAAATCAGTTTTGAATACCTTGAGGGGTGTAGTTTCTTAGATGGGGTAATTTTTGGGTGGTTTCTATTATGTAAGCCTCGCAAAGTGACTTCAGAGCTGTAGTGGTCCCTAAAAATTGAGTTTTTGTAAATTTCTGAAAAATTTCAAGATTTGCTTCTAAACTTCTAAGCCTTGTAACATCCCCAAAAAATAAAATATCATTCCCAAAACAATTCAAACATGAAGTAGACATATGGGGAATGTAAAGTCATCACAATTTTTTGGGGTATTACTATGTATTACAGAAGTAGAGAAACTGAAACTTTGAAATTTGCAAATTTTTCCAAATGTTTGGTAAATTAGGTATTTTTTTTGTGCAAAAAAAATAATTTTTTAGACTTCATTTTACCAGTGTCATGAAGTACAATATGTGACGAAAAAACAATCTCAGAACGGCCTGGATAAGTCAAAGCGTTTTAAAGTTATGAGCACTTAAAGTGACACTGGTCAGATTTGCAAAAAATGGCCTGGTCCTTAAGGTGAAAATGAGCCCGGTCCTTAAGGGGTTAAAGAACTGGGCCATATTCATTGGGGCTTGGGCCCCAGATCTTTTGAGACCCTAGCAACTCCCATGGATAGATAGATAGATAGATAGATAGATAGATAGATAGATAGATAGATAGATAGATAGATAGATAGATAGATAATTGATAGATGAATTCAGCGGGAAGCAGGTCTTGGTCGCTGTGTGAGGTTAGCAAGGCAGTGATGTCTCGCAACTGCCATTGTAACAGATATATACATATGAGATAGATAGATAGATAGATAGATAGATAATAGATAGATAGATAATAGATAGATAGATAATAGATAGATAGATAGATAGATAGATAGATAGATAAATAGATATGAGATAGATAGATAGATAGATAGATAGATAGATAGATAGATATGAGATAGATAGATAGATAGATAGATAGATAGATAGATAGATAGATAGATAGACCAATTTAACCTGACAAAGGGCGAAATCCAGAGGACGATACACAAGTACAAAGAGGAGTATATTATCATCTGGAGGAACGACATAAGAACATCCCAGAAGCTGACAGTATACCAGAGCCTGCAGAGGGAGTACAAACTGGCCCCATATCTGGAGAAACTCCCCAATCAAAAAGACCGACAGATCCTGAGCCGGTACAGACTGAGCGCCCACAGCCTGCTCATTGAATCCGGGCGTCACCGACAGAGGTACATGCCCAGGGAGAGCAGACTGTGCCAGCAGTACGACCAGGAGGCCGTGGAGGATGAGGCTCATTTCCTGCTGTGGTGCCCCAAATACTCAGCAGTGAGGGAGACTCACTTCAGGAGACTGTCTGATCTCTGCCCAGACTTCATCTCCATGGAGGAGGAAGAGAGACTCTCCATACTACTGGGGGAAGAGGAGAACACAGCGGCCATAGCAGCACAATATATTACTGCCTGCCATAGACTGAGAGGAGCCTGATATACCATGGACTCCTATACCCCCACCCTGGATGTGTCCCCATCCCCCAACCCTACCCAATTATTTCCCACTTGCTTTGGCAATGCTAAAATGTATTTAGTCCTGACAATAAAGCTTATTTGATTTGATTTGATAGATAGATAGATAGATAGATATGAGATAGATAGATAGATAGATAGATAATAGATAGATAGATAGATAATAAATAGATAGATAGATAATAGATAGATAGATAGATAGATAATAGATAGATAGATAGATATATAGATATATAGATAGATAGACAGATAATAGATAGATAGATAGATATGAGATAGATAGATAGATAGATAGATAGATAGATAGATAGATAGATAGATAGATAGATAGATAATAAATAGATAGATGATAGATAGATAGATAGATAGATAGATAGATAGATAGATAGATGATAGATAGATAGATAGATAGATAGATGATAGATAGATGATAGATAGATAGATAGATAGATAGATAGATAGATAGATAATAGATAGATAGATAGATAGATAGATAGATAATAGATAGATAGATAGATAGATAGATAATAGATAGATAGATATATAGATATATAGATAGATAGACAGATAATAGATAGATAGATAGATAATAGATAGATAGATAGATATATAGATAGATAGACAGATAATAGATAGATAGATAGATAGATATGAGATAGATAGATAGATAGATAGATAGATAGATAGATAGATAGATAATAAATAGATAGATGATAGATAGATAGATAGATAGATAGATAGATAGATAGATGATAGATAGATAGATAGATAGATAGATAGATAGATAGATAGATAGATGATAGATAGATGATAGATAGATAGATAGATAGATAGATAGATAGATAATAGATAGATAGATAGATAGATAGATAGATAATAGATAGATAGATAGATAGATAGATAGATAGATAATAGATAGATAGATAGATAGATGATAGATAGATATGAGATAGATAGACTTCAGCTTCTAGAAAGTACAGCACTTCCTATATCAGAGCCGTAGCTGTTACATTTTGCAGCTGTTCCTTCCATTTTCTCTAGAAAATTAATTTCAGTAATTATGAATTCTTGTAAACTCTAATTGGAATTGTGTTTGGTTGTGTCAGGATCATTACTCTGCCGTCGCCTTCACCTTCCCTGATTCCGGCTGTTCTCCTATCTGCTGACATAATCAGGAGATTGGAGTCACTCATTGTAGCCAAAAATACTTAAGAAGAAAATCGCTCTCCGGACTAAGGCAAACGGACGCCACTGAAGTGTGTAACAGCCGCCATCACCGCCACACACTGCTCCTAGACCTCTGTGCACATCACGGCTGGGGCGTCAGTCATTTCAGTGTTAGTGATGTCTGTATACTCATGTAAGTGTTAACCCTTTATATATTTCAATATAATGCACCAGGACATTGGTGGATTGGTGGAATATTCATATAATCGTCACATTGCATCTCCGTTTTCCAAAGATGAGTGGCGTAGGCGCTGCTTATCTCCTATCACACACCACTTTTAGGCCCCTTTCACACAGGCGAGAATTCCGCGCGAGTGCAATGCGTGAGCTGAACGCATTGCACCCGCACTGAATCCGGACCCATTCATTTCAACGGGGCCGTGCACATGAGCGGTGATTTTCACACATCACTTGTGCGTTGCGTGAAAATCGCAGCATGCTCTATATTCTGTGTTTTTCACGCAACGCAGGCCCAATAGAAATCAATGGGGCTGCGTGAAAATCTCATTGCATCCGCAAGCAAGTGCGGATGCGGTGCGATTTTCATGCATAGTTGCTAGGAGATTATGTTACTAAATAGTGATGAGCAACCCCGGACCCCATTAATGTAAATTCACATGGTGAGCGCGATGACGTCAGCGCAGGTCCTGCAGGAAGAAAAAAGAAGACGATACCGGCTGCGCGATCAAGTGGATGAGGCGAGTTTATTTATTTATTTTTTTAACCCCTCAATGGACATTTTAGTTACCATTCTGTATTAAGAATGCAATTTTTTTCCCTTATAACCACGTTAGAAGGGAAAATAATACAATCTACAGAACACCGAACCCCAGTGAAGAAGTCTGAGTTCGGGTCTGGGTACCACATTCAGTTTTTTCTCACGCGCGTGCAAAACGCATTGCACTTGTGCGGAAAAAACTGCAGTTGCAGTCAAAACTGACTGAAATTCGTGCCTGATCCTTGTCTCGTTACAAAAGCAGCTAAAGTTACACATACAGTATGTTCTAGTCCCTGCAGAACATCATAATACACACCTCATCTTCTGCAGAACATCACAATACACGCATCAGCTGCTGCAGAACCTCATAATACACACCTCATCTTCTGCAGAACATCACAATACACGCATCAGCTGCTGCAGAACCTCATAATACACACCTCAGCTGCTTCAGAACATTATAATACACACCTCAGCTGCTGCAGAACCTCATAATACGCACCTCAGCTGCTGCAGAACATCACAATACACACATCAGCTGCTGAAGAACCTCATAATACACACTTCAGCTGTTGCAGAACATCATAATACTCACATTATAATACACACATAATACACACCTCACCTGCTGCAGAACATTATTATACACACCTCAGCTGCTGCAGAACCTCATATTATACACCTCAAATGCTGCAGAACTTTAAATTATACACCTCAATTGCTTGCTGACATGCTGGTCAGTAAGCAGCAGCTTTGTCATGTGACATTTCTATGTAAAGTAAATGTGATGTCACTTATCTAATAATAATTGCAAATGTGACCTTCCCTTGTACATGAGACGGTCGCTGATGTTTAGCAAAATGTCAAAAATAGCTTTAAGACAGATGTTTCGTTACGTGGAATGACACTGCTAAGTACAGTATTTGCTCTGTCTGCAGGAAGGTGACAGATACAAATGCAGAGCTGTGAAGACTCCATGCGTGACCTGGATTTAACTCTTCACATGTGTCTGGCCCATTAAATACACTGCAGTACTTCTGTATTGCACGATTTTATGCCATTTACACTACAATTTACAGAATGCCTATTGAGCCCTGCAAAGGCTGGGTATAATAGGCTTTGGTACATCACCGGTATGAGGTCATTGTTAGGCCCCTGACTGCATTGTCAACTCCTCATTTTCCTTTGCTGTTGTGTAGAGCTAATGGGGTAACCACTTAGATGCTGCCGTCAGATTATAATATCTGAGGGGTTGGCATCTATGCTGTCATAATAGTGGTTCAGATGTACTAATATGGCAAAGGGTGGGAAGGGGTTAAAGTTTGCTACATCTGTACTATTAATAGACCACTAAATACAGTATATACAGTACAGTATATTGCACCAGGATAGAAATGTCAAATTGCTGTAAAACTGTCACGGATGGTGTTGCAGAAAACTCAAAGTTATAAATAAACATCCGACTGACTTGATCCCAAACTAAGGAACATATGGGTGAGCCCTATAAAACCCTAAGAGCTCACCCTGACTGCTATGCCCATGCAAAGATCTTTATGATAGATAATTGCATGCCTTCGTACCTAGACTGTGTGACACCTGAAAACCCTATAATAGTGAGGGGACAAGACCACCGGCTCCCTGCACTTAATACGGAGGGAGTCAGGGTCACCTAGAATCAAGCCAGAACGGAAACACAAATAAAGGAAAAGACTTATCTGAGGAACCAGCAGTTGCAGCCTCTAACAGTAAACACAATCCAAGAAGTAGTATAAACCGCAAAGTGAGGCAGTATGGGAGGGAATATAAAGGGAGGCAATCAGTTTAAATAGATGACAGCTGGGAGAAGGAAAAGAGATGACAAAGTGAAACCAAAACAAAGAACATCATGCAAGAGATACAGAAGAACGTCTGCCAGAGCTTCTCAGAGAGCTGGCGGTGACAAAAACATGCAATTATGTCTCAGATACATTAATGATTACAAGTCTGGTCTGACAAAAGAGAGCGTAATAGTGCTTTCCTCTCTCTCAGAGGCTATTTTTGGGAAGTGTACCTCTTGATTACAGATTATTGACTGATACAAATACCTCTACGACTCATTCAAAGGAATGATGCCCAATTGAAAGACTTTGAAAGGGGGCGCATCACCGAACTAAGAGAAGCAGGATGATCATCTTGATGCATTGTCCGCCATCTAGGTTGTACTGGCCTAGCTGTTAGGAGGTGTTCAGAGCAGTGGTCACATGAGGACTAGGGTTGAGTGAATTGAGTTTCTGATCATAAATCCAAAATCGATTTGTTAACAAACTTTGTTTCTGTAAAGTATTTACAATGTATTTGATCTTTGTCTCGTCCGAAATTGTGGGAGGCTTCGGTAAATGACTTTGGTACTCTTATCCGCAAATTTAAAAACATTTTAAAATAGAAATCCAAAGTCAGCTTTTGTACCGAGGTACCAGCCAATACCAAAGCCGAGATCGGATTCCTATTTAAAAATGTTTTCAAATCCACAGATAGGAATAGCGAAGTCATTCACTGAAGTCTCGCGCAACTGCGGACGAGACTAAGTTTTCCTACATGGAGCAAATACATTGTAAATGCTGTACGGAAAGAGTATTACAAACAAAGTTTTTTAACAAATTGACTTTGCATCTATGATGAGAAGCTCGATTCGCTCAACCTGTCACGGCCATGGTTATGGTCGTGACTCCTTGAGCCGCATGCAGTTGCCCGCGGTTTGGTCTTGTTGTCAATCACAGGTGAGGGCTGTTATTTTTTTGCCTCACGTGTGGTTGCAGATGGCAACATGATGTTATTTGGCAGTATAGCAGCCTGAGCTGGTTGCTAGGCAGCTTGCTGTCAAGTGCATGCGGTTGCACCTGGCAACCTCTCTTTGTAGGTGTGCACTTTGTATGTTTGGTGTGCACAGGATTTAAGTTATGTGTGCATTTACCCTTTAAGTGACACTTACCTTCTCTGGTCTTGGAAGGGTTAATTCCTTTCCTAGTATGTCTGTGTGGGTGTGGCTACTTGGGCTATTTAGCCTCTGCTGGAAGCCTGTAGCTGAGGGGTTCTCCAGGCATGTGATGCTGGAGTCATCCTCCTGGTATCCTGATGCCATCTATCCAGTGAGGGCCACCCTTGTGGTCATAAAAACTAATGTATTGATGTTATGCTTATGTTTGTGTGGAGTCTCACCTTATTGCAGTTATGGATCTGGTTTCCTGTGTGAGTTTATGTTGTGTGCTGTGTCCTTTTGTGTTTGGTGTGGATAACAGCTATTGAGCACGGGTTCCAGTCAGTGTGTCTGTGGCAGGTAGGTGTGGAAGTGGTTTCACTCGCCTGCCATATCCATATGCTGTTGATGTTCCCCTTTCCTTGCAGCTTGGCCAGTGAGACTCCTGTTCCTCCGTGTCTAGGAGGAACAGGTCGTCTTACCCTGCTCCTAGTCCAGGGATCTCTTGAGGGCTAGTCGGGACTCGAGGTTCCTGAGTATGAGCCCTCCTACCACCTGGGTTGGCTCATACAGTTAGGAGTCAGGGTCAGACTTAGAGACGCTTTAGGAGGTGACCTGCTCCCTAATTCTGTTGTCCAGGCCTAGCAGCTTCCTTATCCTTAACATCGCACGGATGAGGTTTTCCCCCACTCTCATCCGTGACACAACCCTAATGAGGACATGCACACATGAAAAGACGGCTCCGGTTGCCCCAAACAGAGGATCTGATGTTCCATTCAAACGGGGAACAAGGACCTTTGTTCTCATGATCGGTGGAAGCCCCAGCGTCCGCATCCCTGCCGATTCTTTACCGAAATATGTTGTTGTAATGGAAAACCCCTTAAAGGCCCAATCTCTACAAATATTCATTTATTTTTCTTACTTGTTATTATTTCAATTTTCTTGCACTTTGACAGAAATCCAGAGAGGGTAAAAACTGAAATTCATCTGTTCAACCTTGAGAGAAGTAATGCATATACTTCACAGAAAATGAAGATTCCTGCCTCTCCCTTTATTTAGAGATGAACATCCCCGGTGTGGAATTTATGTGTGACAATATGGTGTAATACCTGATTGTATTGTCTGCGCTCCCTATTCATAGGCAGTTACATTCCAGGACAGGAACATTTCTATGGTATATTGTCTCACTAAAGTGAACGTGTTCGGCTAATATGGGGCCATATTTAGCAAACTTTAAAACTGCTTTAAACTTTATATACCATATGCTGTATAATATTTCAGATTCAGACCTGCTTTGAGAACCATAAAAGCCATTTCTCTATTCAGTGTTGTGAAATTTATTGGAGACTGAGAAGTGATAAAGCTACAAAGAGGATTTTCTTACATAAGGGATAAATGATTTATCTGAATGCTGTATGCAAGTGAATTCTGTCTCATCTGCTATAGGTAGCCAAATGTAATCATCAACCAGGACCACAACAAGGGGTAAGCCTTTGGAGCAGTTCCAAAAGCCCTGGAGTTGCGAAGAATGGGAGTGGAGTGGCCCTTGCTGCAATAATCAGCCACAGTGTGTGGCAATCCTCACACCGATGCTCTCTTTCCCTATGGCAGTGATGGAAGAGCGCACCCTTCCTTCCTTCAGGGCACACCCTAATGTTGGGGCTTCTGCCTAAAAGGTAGTTGGGGTGCCTTTGATGTTTTTGGTTTGGTGCAGGTGATAGGCGGAAGATGTAGGTGCTGTGGCCGGTAAATGGTGCTGGAGTCAGTAACCAGGCCAGATGTGGAAAACAAATATCTCTCTTTACTAAAGAAAAGAAATGGAGTTGTAGTACATCCAACGGTATCAAAACAGTGCAAATCTTCCCAGATAGCAATGTATGGATATAGGCCAGGATGGGGATTGTAGTACTCCTTCCCTCTATCTCCCCAAAGTCTCTCTCTGTAGAATCCTGCCAGAACAGCCTGCCGGAACAGCCTGCCGGAGTCCCCTGCCGCTAATGTGAAAGTACCCTTAGATCTGGATAGCGATCTCAAAGTGTGGCAGGCGTCTAAGCAATATACCTTTTCCACAAGCAGTAAAGTCTTTTTGCCATAGATATGCAGTACCTTACTGTCTGAATCAAGCATGGCCTTGGAATGTGGTTCTAAACCTTCTGTGAATGTCCATTCTCTTTCTTTCAGGGGTAGTCTTTCAGTCAAGTTGTACTCTGGCAAATTTATGATCCAGGGATAAAGATTCACTGGATCAGGCTTCACTTCAAGCCTACTTTTCAGCAACTCACACAGACACATATTACCTCCAACTCTGGTGACTGGACACTCACTAAACCAGGGTGTGGGACCAGTCCATCACTCTGGACACAGGGCTAAGACTGCCAGTGTTAACTAATTGTTGCCTACACATAACCCATTATACATAACCATTAGGGATACACAGTGTACAAGGAAATATAAATAAGAGCTTTAAGAATATATCATAACATTTAACTCTGTAGTTTAAGGTTAACTCTTTAGCAGTGATCCTCTGGGTCACTGCACATGCATGTCAAACGATCCCAGGCAACGCAAAACGCAATTGGCAATGTTCCAGATTTCTGTTGATTTTAAATTTTTCTTATGATTCGGAAGAAATTTTAATTTTAAAAAATTGTAATAAAAAAAGTTACCCCACCCACTTTGTGCAACATTTTAACTAGGGCTGTACATGGCCACAGATTTTTGTGTAGCATGTGTAGCCATTGAACTGAATAGGGTTTCAGAGTGACTCACAAGGACACCCCAGGGTTGGTCCTTTTAGGACTCTGGAGTCGAAGTTGCTACATGGCCTGACCAAAGATTGTAAGCTGTGCTGCACTGCTACATAGAGATTTTTGCTCGTTTGATGGGTGTTATGGCCAAGATTGCCATGTATCTGCCATGTATCTCCAAAGAGTAGAAGAGTTGCTTCAAAAAAATTTAACTTGTTCTGAACATCATATTTCTCAGTGCAACAAAGCTCCTGCTTCCCTCCACATATTAGAAAACTGGCTTCCTAGGGAGAGCTCATTGCATAGGACTCATAGCTCCACCCATGGTATGAAGTTCGGGCCCTGTAGCAGTCGCATGGTCTGCTTCCATGGAAGGTATCGCACTGTAACTTTATTATTTCAGAAGACCCAGGTAACTCCGTTCTCCAGCTCATAATATACAGATGGTTTACTTGTAGCTAATACTCTTTTTTCACCCGCCTCTATTTTTTGTTGACTTTAAAGTACGGGAAAAAAATTTGGACTTCTAATGACAAAGTTCAAAAAGGTTAATGTGTTTGGTAATAGTTGCCGCAAAGATGGAGGTTATAACCATTATTGAATTACATTATACTGCAGGTCAGAAGAAAAAAGCAGCATGTTCCATTAATACACATTAATGCCGTAGTCAGCATAAGCTTATTCATGTTCTAAAGAAGACAAAAAAAAATGCAATTAACCCCAGTTCACAGGACTGTGTCTTCCACCGATCCAGCGTCATGGGCAGAGCCGGTTTATGGAGCAATTAGAAGATTTGTTTATTAGAATCTAATCAGCTGAACCGTTTAATAAAAGCATGGAAATTATTTTTTGTCTTTACATCTCCAAGTTCCTCCAGGTGCTCCACTGCACATTCGCTTCCGTAGGATATTTTTTATTTTTTCCGCAGCAAATGAAAAGTTTAAGAGGAACGCCATAAGACGGCGGAAAATTATTCTTATTGTTTGTTTGCTCTTTAACTCGATGGGATAAAGGCGCTGAGGAAATTGTTGACAGGGAAGAATAATACCGGGAAGTAAAATATTTGATTCATAAGCCATTCCACTGCTAAAATTTGAGGCATCTGTCAGTAAGTCATTTTAAGTATGGAAATGTCATTCCTAGTCAATTATCTGTGTTTCCTTTGATTTTAATGTCTCATTTGCCTGGTTTTCAAGCTGCTGTTATGCTGATGAATGGCTATTTCACTTATGCTGTAAGAATACAATTTCACTTTCTTGACAATAATGTCAAGCATCTATCAAAAAAAATAGCAATGATTGAAGAAGTTTACAGATATAGATCAAATCGGCACTTTTTTCTAGCAAACGTGACTGTGTTCGTTTATTTTTTTATGGGTTGGTTACCATAAAAGAGGCGCAGTGTAATCTTTTACAGTAATGGCATCAGACATGCAAGTAAAATCTAAGCGCGGGTTGAATAAATAAGAAACAAACTAGCGGGATAGATTTAGGAGGTATTCAATTGGCGGTGGTGCGGTGGGTGGGCTGGTAAGAGTTCCTAGTATCAGGACCCCTCACCACCTCCCATTGGGAGGGGGGGGTTACTCGATGTGAGTTCAAAGGAATCTGTATACAGCGTAATGCTGTATGGCAGCTACAGGCAGGCAGAAGTCCATCTTGCTATATATGGCTGTCTGAAGGCAAGTGGGGTGTCACGGTCTCTCCAGTGACAGGGGTCAGGAGATCTAAGAGACATGCTGCATGTCCCATGAATAGTACAGGCAGTAGGATTTTTAGGCTTTATTGGTGGAGATTTACAATAAGGGGATTTTTAAAAGTTTGTTTTGCAGGGCTCTGCCTTGCCATCATTTTTGGAAAATGTATCAAAAGGTTCAGGTTTGCTGCTCGATAAATTTGGTGCATGCTTATTATTACCACTTCTGCACTCTGCTACTGTCTTTATTGGTCTAACCTCATGTCATCTTATGCATTTATTCCAGGTCCTCCACACTGTGCATTTCTAATGTTATGTAACTGTTCATGTAATGTGCCTGGTTCACCAGCAGGTGGCAGCAAATATGGCAGAGCTGTACTTAGGTAGAATGGAGCTTTCCATTCCATTCTAACCCCTCTCTGTGGGGAAGTGGGCTAGCCCTATTTCCTGCAGGAAGGGTGAGGACCAGTTTTAGTTAGTCTAGCTCTTGGGAAACACTGGTCTAGCTTACCCCCTGCTAGGGGAAGGAGGGTGTGCTGGGCACGTCGTTGCTGGATATGCTCAGGACAAGCCAAGCCAGCCAGAGCACCTTCAGCTCTGCTGGATGTGGAGGCCACAGCTTAAGCCTCAGGAGCCAGGAGGAGAGTTCCCTGGCATAACCTAGAGACAGACCATACAGAAAGAAGTTGCAGCATAAAGAAGAAGCTAAGTTATACAGCAAGCCTGCCTCTCAGAGAGCAATAGATGTAGTAGAGACGAGTTTGCCTGCCAGAGTTTTAATGCTAAAGCATGCTGGGACCAAGACTAAGGCTGTAAACCGTTTTGGAGAAACGTTTATGCCAAGTAAAGCTGCTATTCAATTCCATCACAAGGTCTGGACTCAAGTTATTCTTTCATCCCTCAATTATTCCCCCTATTTATTGCTTCAGAGCCAAAGCCTGGGGTCCAGCGGTGTCCAGGTAGGAGCACCGTGACCTACATTAAGAGATATTTTAGGCCGCACTATACCACTCGGCATTCCTACACCTGGGTTGCGTTATAGAGTGCCCTAGGGGGAGGACCCTGTTGCATTATGTCTAAGGGAGTCATTTAACATTAGGGTAATATTTCAGTCATTTTTAGGAGTGTCTGATGTTGGTTATGTCATTTTTTTTTTTTAGACAAATTTAAGAAATGCCATATGCCAATTCATAATTTTGGTGGTCGGTTTCCCTGCAATACTTACGATAATGGTTCCACCAGTTTCTTTGTCACCAGGGGACTGGAGTAGACTTGACTTGGGAGTGCTGGTCTAACTTAGTTTCTTGTATTGCACACTTGTGGCAGTGGTTGCCTCCATTTGGACAGTGGGCTCCTACCCATCTGTCCGAGGACTTTAAGTAGAGCTTAGTATAGCTGGATTCTACATTGCCCAGAATTTTGTAGGCCAAGGGCCAGGAGAGGGAAATCCAATGTTGTAGGTTCCAATGTAAAGGAGCCACCAGCCTTTGGTAGATGGCCCCAACACAATTTTGATTAAGAAAAATGTGTGAAAAGAGCTTCAAATGTTAATGTATAACAAGTATAACACTAATGCAATTCAGAATAAACCGTGTTTCCAATGTCTGCGTATGTCTTTGCACATGGAGCAGTGTACTGCTGCTAGAGAAATTAGCTTTGTTACAAATTACTTTGTCGCAAAGTGTATTTCTTAATAAGTGGGGGGCCCAATGACGGGGAATGGTGATTGTGCCACCCCCGTCATTGAACCACTCAAATGCCGCGTTCATTGCTGATTGCGGCATCTGAGATAAAAATATGTGGGCTTACACGGGGTTAATCGATTAAAAAAAACCTCGCCTTATCCATTTGAGTGTGAAGAGACCACCGCAGGGATCTTGATTGCGTACTACGTCACCGCGCACGAGATTTGCGTGGGATCTTCGATCAAGATGGCAGCGGCGGCCTCTTCGCACATAAATGGATAAGGGGAGCATGATTTTTTTTTTACCACCATTTCAGGAAAAATAGATTCGTTACCACTAGTGTTCAGCGAATTGAAGTCCACAAAGTGGACTACAATCCGAATTTTAGGAAAAATGTTATTCGCCGCGAAGCCGAATTTCCTTGTGCTTCATGGTAGAGAATCAATTTCCCTGAATGGTGGTAAAAATTTTTTGGGGAAAATCATACTTACCTCCTCTCCATTTGATCGTTAAGAGCCAGCTACCGCCATCTTGATTGAAGATCTTGCACAAAATCACATGCGTGGTGACGTGCAATGGAGTATATTGATTACATTGTGGAGGTCACGTCATTCCTTCTAAACCACAATTATTTTTGCTTTGATTCTAAGTTTTATGTGCAAACTAGAGGCATGTCTATGGGGGTGAAATTTTTGCCTTCCCTTGCTAACTTAACCATGGCATACTAGGAGGAGCAGTTTTTCTTCTCAGAGAATAACCAATATTCGGGGGATATTGTCTGGTATGGCAGATATATTGATGATTTGCTGCTCATTTGGAGCGGTGATGTATCTGTCATAATGGACTTTGTGAACTACGCCAATAATAATCCATATGGCTTGAAATTCACCCACCATATGGATATGAAAACAATGAGTTTTCTAGATCTGAGGCTGCCTGGAATTATAGATCAGTTTATATGTACCGAGACTTACCGCAAAGAAGTCTCTGGGAGTACTAATTTAAGCAACCAGTCACCACCCCATCCACTCAATAAAAGCCATACCGGTGGGTGAGTTTATCCGGGCGCGCAGGAATTCCAGTGCTGTGGACGCATTCCATAATGAATGTTGGATAATATGGGATCGCCTGAAGCATAGGGGTTACGCCAATTGGATGTTATACAGGGCCCGAAATATTGCACAAAGGAAGGATAGAAGGGATTTACTTTTTAAATCGAAAGGGAAAGTACCAGTCACAACGGAAACAGGGAATACGGAGAAACCGACCCTTGTACTTACTTATAGTAGACAGTTCCCCCAAGTAGAACGGGTGGTACGTAAATGTCTACCGATTCTATATGAGGACAGTATTTTAAATGATATACTCAGGAATGGATGCAGGATTGTATCTAGGAGACCGAGCACACTAGGAAATAGTTTTTTTTCCCGCACCCACACCCCTAGGTCGGATACCTGGATAAAATACCAAGGTTTGACCAGATGTGGGACGCATCCCTGTAAGACATGTAACTTTTCTCAACCAACTAAGGTTTTTGATAATGATATGCACGCAGAAAGTTTTTCTATTAAAAGTTATATTAACTGTAATACGGAGGGGGTGGTTTATGTAATCAAATGCATCATTTGTGATATTATGTATGTTGGAAGTACGAGCAGGAAATTGAAAGCTAGACTTCGTGAGCATTTGAATTATATTACCAACCCCCATGCTACGGGGGTTTCTAATGCGGCTAATCATTTTATTAATAAGCACAATAGGAGGACGGATAGTTTCCGTACCTATGCTTTTGAAAAAGTGTCCATGCCACCTAGAGGGGGTGATTAGAAGCATAAAATCATCCTACGTGAAGCATATTGGATCCTGAAACTAAACACCCGGGTTCCTATGGGACTTAATTTAAAAAAGGAACTTATGTACTTATATCAACATTAGGTCAATAAGTCAATATATGTAATAATAGTGGCATGAGTTTTGGCAGGTGCAGTATTTCCTCAATAATGTAAAAAAAAAAAAATCTAAATAAATATATATATATATGTATACTGTATATTTTTTTAATATATATATATTTTTTGATCCACAAATTCATCATGTATAACTGAAGGATCACGAAGCAAAGCTATTTGACCACTTGGACTAGCTACCATTAACCTATAGCTCATTATTTTAAATTTTAAGGTGTTTTAGCTATTTTTGTATAATGGTGTAGGGTGTCTGTTCACACCATGCGGTTTTTGGATCCGGTATGCTTGACCAGGGGAGGCGCTGTTCCTTATGTGTCAGCAGGTATATATTCCTCTCTCTGAGATATTTTGATGGATTCTGCTGCATGCATGCTTTGGCGCAAATTCATTTTAGCATTCAACATTTAAATGTGGATGAACCCTGGTGAATTTGAACATGACAAGTGGTCTATGGTGTGCAGTCCGGCCTGGGGGGGTGTTGTCTCCGCCCTCCAATTTTTTTCCCCCTCCCCTCCCAATGGGGGATGGTGACTATTTCACCCCAGTAGCCGGACAACACATCAGGTTATGAGTAAGAACTGCTAAGTTCGAAACATGTTAACCGGGCGGTGGAGGGAGCTGATGTCTGTATAGCTGTATTGTAACCGAAGACAAATAAAGATAACGGCAACATATACAACCCTGGATGCTGGAACTTATTTTCTGTGTTTGCACCAAGGACTTGTCCGGTCTGTTCCGCGCAGTAGAGTCGTATGGTGAGATGGAATGTAATCTGTTTATTGACATTGAGATGTTACTTCACTTTGTCCAGCACCTCTTTACCAGTTTGGCGACTTTTTTTTAATTTTTTTACCATTGATGAATTTGGATTCAATTAGTTTGACGGGCTAACCACTCTTAATTTCCCAACCGAAGTGAGTGGTGTAAAAATGCAAAATACTGCATTTTATTTTTTTGTCAAATAAGTCCAAAAAATTGCAATGCCTTATATTTCAACTTTTGAAGACAGAATTCTGGAGTGCAGGGCTTGATAAATTGCCACCTTTATGCTGTAACAACCCCTTTTATGTCCTAAAATTAATTTACTTCCGAGAGCTTTCTCCACACTATCTCTTCACAAACATATAGAAACCGTAAAAGCTACACATCACTCATTTTCCCGGCACAGTGAAGGATGATGAATGATATTATTTCTTACAGTACTGCTGGAAGTGAAGTATTGACAGGTGGCTTTATACGGATTGATATGTCGATATTAAGGAGAAATACAGAATGATGCATACAAAATAGAATTGGTTTGTTCTTTCGAGCATAGCGCTACCTGAGTAAGGGATTCTCACACCATTTGTTCTAAAGAACTAAACTCTGCTCCCTGTTTCCAGATGAAAAGAATTCAATAATCTGCTGCACAGAAATTAAAAACAAAAAAAAACAGCTATAAAACTGGAAAAAAACATTTCAGACTTGATGTTATGTTTTTATTGGTAAACTCATGTTGCAGCCAAGCAAATCCGCTGTAGAAACACAATAGCGGGTCCAGCACTCGGGTCTTGATTAAAACCTCTTTCACACGGGCGTCATGGTTTTGGGCCGGATAAGATGCGGGTGCGTCGTGGGAAAATGCACGATTTTTCCGAACGAGTGCAAAACATTTTAATGCGTTTTTACACACGCGTGAGAAAAATCGGCAGAAGTTCACAGAAGTTCGGGTTTGGGATCGGTGTTGTGTTGATTGTATTATTTTCCCTTATAACATGGTTTTAAGGGAAAATAATAGCATTCTTAATGCAGAATGCTTAGTAAAATAGGGCTGGAGGGGTTAAAAAAAATTATAATAATTTAACTCACCTTAATCCACTTGTTCGCACAGCCCGGCTTCTCTTCTTTCTTCAGGACCTGGGTAAAGGACCTTTGATGACATCACTGCGCTCATCACATGGTCGATCACATGATCCATCACCATGGTGATGGATCATGTGACGGACCATGTGATGAGCGCAGTGACGTCACCACAGGTCCTTCTCCAACTGCACAGCAAAGATGAAGACAGAAGAGAAGCCGGGCTGCGCGAACAAGTGGATTAAGGTGAGTTAAATTATTTTTAATTTTTTTAACCCCTCCAGCCCTATTTTACTAAGCATTCTGCATTAAGAATGCTATTATTTTCCCTTATAACCATGTTATAAGGGAAAATAATAAAGATTGGGTCCCCATCCCGATAGTCTCCTAGCAATCGTGCGTGAAAATCGCACCGAATCCGCACTTGTTTGCGGATGCTTGCGATTTTCACGCAGCCCCATTCACTTCTATGGGGCCTGCGTTGCGTGAAAAACGCACAATATAGAGCATGCTGCGATTTTCACGCAATGAACAAGTGATGCGTGAAAATCACCGCTTATGTGCACAGCCCCATAGAAATGAATGGGTCCGGATTCAGTGTGGCTGCAATGCGTTCACCTCACGCATTGCACCCGCGCGGAAATCTCGCCCGTGTGAAAGAGGCCTAAATCTTTTATTTCTATTTTTTTTTTTTAAAGTCCAAAAATGGTTCACATCTCCCCACACCAGTCAACACTTGTTCATGACAAGGACTCTGACATGCACTGTTAAGACAGTGTGAATGTATACTAAGGGCTTGTGCACACGACCGTATGTGTTTTGTGGTTGCAAAACATGAACCCACAAAACACGGATCTAGGCCATGTGTTATGCTGACATTTTCTTTTTCATATCTTTATTGCGGAGCGCTGCAACAGAAAGGACACACCTCCTGAGAAAGGACACTTCCCCTGAGCTGCCATCTTGAAGAGAATTAAGCAGAACAATTAGAGTAATTCATGGATCCATTCTTTGGATCCACCTGAGGTATAAGGCTGGATCTAGCCTTGTTAGAAAGAGATTGCCATGTACTATATGATTAGAGATGGCCTTGTGGTTCGCCTGGCGGTCGTTTCGCGGCAAAATTTGTTGGTTCATGGTTCGCCGAACAGGCGGTCATATGGCGATGTCCGCCGGCGCCATATTCTTAGCATTGTAAAGAACTTTGACCCATGACACATCCATCAGGTGGTACAGGACAGCCAATTGAGACGTTTCAGCACATGGACACACCCCCTACCTTATAAATAAACCTGATCTGGCCACCATTTTACATTCAGTCTTTTGCCAGTGTAGGGAGAGGTTGCTGTGTGGGGCAGGGACAGACTGTTAGGGACACCAAACGCTAGCTAATAGGGCCACAAAAGTCCTTTTAAGGACTGTTATAGGTGTGTTATCGATAGGTGTGACTTATTGAGGGGTGTGATATACTTATAATATACTTTCTAACATAGAAAGTATATTATAATGCATTTGTATTGTGGAGCAGTTGTGTGCGGTTCTGCTGCGATACTGCAGCTATACAGAGGGACAAACGCTATTGGAATAACTAATTACAACTGGTGTGATATACCTGTTGCCCCCCCAAAAAAAAACTGATAGAGGGGTGTGATATACCTATAATATACCTTCTAACATAGAAAGTATATTATGGTGCATTTGTATTGTGCAGCAGTTGTGTGCCATTCCGCTGAGATAACGCAGCTAGATAGAGGGACAAAGGCTATTCGAATAACTAATTGCAACTGGTGTGATATACCTGCTTCCACAAAATACTGATTGAGGGGTTTGAAACACTGGCTTCCATCAAATAAAGATTAAGGCCTGCGATACACCAGCTTCCACAAAATAATGATTAAGGGATTTGCTATACCGGCTTACAGCAAATACTCATTATTGGCTTATATTTACCTGTTTCAGCAAAATACTGATACAGGGTATTGATATACCGGCTTCCACCAAATATCGCTTAGGGGGTTTGATTTGCCGGCTTCCAGCAAATACTCATTATTGGGTTCTATATACCTGTTTCCACAAAATACTGATAGAGGGGATTGATACACCGGCTTCCACTAAAAATTGATTGAGGCCTGCGATACACCAGCTTCCACCAAATATTGATTTAAGGGGTTTGATATACCAGCTTCCAGCAAATACTCATTAAGGGGTTTATATATACCTGTTTCCACAAAATACTGATAGAGGGTATTGACATACCAGCTTCCACCAAATATTGATTGAGGCCTGCAATATACCAACTTCCACCAAATATTGATTAAGGGGTTTGATATACCTGCTTCCAGCAAATACTCATTAAGGTGTTCTATATACCTGTTCGCACAAAATATTGATAGATTGTATTGATATACCGGCTTCCACCAAATATAGATTGAGGCCTGCGATACACAGTCTTCCACCAAATATTAATTAAGGAGTTTGATATACCAGCTTCTACCAAATATTGATTGAGGCCTGCGATATACCTGCTTCCACAAATACTGCTCTTCTAGAGGGTCTTTGTCACAGGGTCATTTTGAAAATTACAGGCAGAGGAAGAGGCAGGCCATTCTGCAGGGGTGGTAGGGGTCGGGCAGGTGGACCAGGCCAGAGTCTAATTGGGAAGTTGGAGAAGGTGCGTGCGATTACATGAAAGGACGCACCAGCGTTAGTTGAGTGGCTCACTCAGCCTTCCGCTTCTGCACCCTTCTCATCCTCTATATCTGCACCCTCCTCACTCTCTGCTGTGTGCACCCCCAAATACACTACCTCCACCACCACCATATCCCCTCCACTAGTGTCAAAGGAATTATTTTCCCATCCATTTCCAGACCTTACCGATGCACAGCCATTCTTGGCATCGGATCAGGAAGAGGAGGTAGCAACGGCCGCCACCCAGCGGTCTGACTACAGTACCCAGATCAGCCTGAGGACGGAGGTCCCTGCTGTTGCTGCCTACAGCGAGAACTCTAATGTCAGTGGTGGTGAAGGTGACGATAATGACGTGTCAATGGATGTCACATGGGTGCCTAGAAGAGAGAAAGAGGAGGGGAGTTCAGAGGGATAGACAGAGCAGAAGATAGGGGGTAGAAGGAGGAGAAGCAGGTAGAACTCGCAGTGCACAGGAGGCAAAAAGCAGACTGCAAATGTATCTGGAGAGAGCCATCCACCATGCATGGTCACATCTGGCGTTACCAGGATGCCGGCACATGGCTCCGCAGTGTGGGCTCTTTTTAACGTGTCAGCTGCTGACAATAGTGTTGCCATCTGCAGCCTGTGCTGTCAACGCATAAGTCGCAGTAAGACCAACACTCACCTAGGGATGACCTGGCCTACCATCCCCGAGCCCAGTGGGAGCAACGCCGTCAGAACTGATGCTCCACGTCCTGCCTCTTCCCCTTCTCCTCTCTCCGCCCATTTGTCCTCCACTCCACCTTCCACCGTGCCGTCGTCGCGTTTATATGGCAAAAGGCAGGCTTCCGTGGCCCAAATGTTCGAACGTAAAAAGTTGTTGACACCTTTAGAACCCTCTTGCCCAACTGCTGACCGCCGGCTTGTTGGAACTGATAGTTCGCCAACTACTGCCATATAAACTGGTGGACTCGGAGGCCTTTAGAAAATTTGTGGCCATTGGCACACTGCAATGGAAGGTCCCCGGAAGGAAATATTTCTCACAGAAGGGCATCCCAGAGCTATATGTCCATGTTCAGCGGCAAGTGAATGTATCTCTGGCACACAGTGTTGGTGCCAAGATACATCTGACCATAGACACGTGGTCTAGAAAACACAGGCAGGGAAGGTACATAACTTTTACTGCCCACTGGATGAACCTTCTGATGGCTGTCAAGCATGCAACCCAAAGTGTGGATATAGTGTTACCGCCACGGATTGCATGCAGGCCTGCCTCTTCTTCTCCTCCTCCTACTCCATCCTCCGGCTCCTCCTCGGCTGACTCCTCCTTTTCCACTTCCTCCGCCTCTTCCGCTGCACCCCCCCCAGCTCTTCAGAACCTATTCGACGTGCCAGGTAAAACGTTGCCATGCTGTGCTGCAGCTGTTATGCCTGGAAGCCAAGAGTCACACCGGTCCTGCACTGCTTTCAGCTCTGCGGTCACAGGCCGATCAGTGGCTAACCCCACTCAATTTGACAGTTGGTAAAGTGGTGTGCGACAACTGTGCCAATCTGCTGAGCGCGCTGAAACGGGGCAAAGTGACACACGTTCCATGCATGGCACACGTCCTGAACTTAGTAGTGCAGTGATTCGTTGCCAAATACTCCGGGGTCCAGGACATCTTGCAGCAGGCCAGGAAAATCTCTGGCCATTTTAGAAGATCTTACATGGCCATGGCTTACCTTGCTGACGTTCAGCGGCGACACCACTTGCTGATTGTGACTGCCCGACGCGCTGGAACTCCAACTTGTATATGCTTGATAGGCTGCTCCAGCAGAAACGTGCCGTTAACGACTACCTGTATGAACTTTGCGGCAGGACAGGTGCTGGGGAGCTTAGTTTCTTTTTACTGCGCCAGTTGCTGCTTATACGCGACGCATGCAGACTTGTCGGCCATTTAATGAGATCACCAAACTGGTCAGTCACAGCCAGGGCGCCATCAGTGACATCATACCTTACGCCATCTTTCTGGAGCGTGCATTGCATTGTGTCATTGATTAAGCCTTCAAGGAGCAGGAGCTGGAAGATAAGGAAGTTGCAATGATGAATGAATTCCCGGGGGGGCTACTCCATCTGAGACAAGTCAGCAGGAGTCTGAAGAGGAGTCAGAGGAGGATGGTGCCTGGGGGGAGGAGGAGGAGCAAGAAGAGCAGGCTTTAAACTTTTCTGGGATCCCTGGTGTTGTCCTTGGCTGGGGAAGAGGAGACCGAGGACGACATTCTCCTGGGCGATGAGCAGGAGCCAGACTGCTCCACCGCTTCCAATTTAGTGCAAATGGGGGGCCTTCATGCTCCAGTGTTTGAAGAGGGACCCCCGTATAAAAAGCATAAAGGGCAAGCACTAACGTACTTAGACCGCCGGTATAAACACAAAATGGCGGACATGTTACCAGCATCACAAAGGGGTGTCAATATGCAGCATTTCTAGGCCTTGCTTTAAGAGATGCTGCATTCTGCTGTTGCAGGCGCTGACAGAGGAATTTCCACCCACAGAGAAACAGTTGCAGGTACCAATCCTACCGCACATGCAAGAAGAGGGCGGCTTCAAGATGTGTTGGGCACTTCGGATATGAGATCATTCTTGCAGCCAACCCATCGACAGCCACCCTCCTGCAGTAAAATTGATATCCAATGACCGTCTAATATACCTCCAGCCACATAATCACTTGATGTTTTCTGTCCAGTGAATGCCTAATGTTTAGGGCCTGTACTCCCGTGGTCTAAAATAAAAAATTTCTAGGCTCCAACAGGGCACATTTTTGACAGTTTCCCTTTAAGACGCATACAAATGGCCCCTGATTAAAATACATATTTTTTGTGGGAATTTTTGCCATTGACCCCTCTATGGTATGTCACTGTCCATGTTGTGGGACGATTTGTGTACTTCTAGTAAGCATTTGGTGGCTGAATATATGACCTGAAGGTTTTTCAGGTTCGCCTGCCATTGAAGTGAATGGGGCCCGCTGCGAACTTGCGGTTCGCAAACATTTGATCGCGTTCGCAAATCGTCCAGGCCGATGTTTGTCTATCTCTATATATGATGCCTGAATTTTTTTTTTTACATCAATGATGGAATAACCATTTGAAGAAGTTCTCCAGTTTCATCATTTTTATATATCTGCACAGAGAATCCCAAACACTGTATATTTTAATTTTTTATGTCAGCATTTTCCTTCCCCTGTGAGCATCAATGCATCCTGTCAGGATGTTTACATGGCTTACTTCCTGCTTTCATCAGCTTCCTGCTGGTTTTGCTTACAAACCTAGCATGCTTTGTTTTCAGGGTTGTCTCCACCTGCCACATAGTTCCCTCTGCCGTAGTCATGCCCCCAACAGCTCCCCTCACCATGTTAAGCCCTGTGAAGCATTAAAGTACAAAGCAAGGCGCCCAGCAGAAAGCTGATGGAAACAGGAAGTTCTGGATGTAATCTTCCTGCCAGAATTCAGTGATGCTGACAACAGGAGAAGGAAAGTAGTACCATGAAATACAGGTATATGGCAACAAAATGTGCAGTGTTTGAGGTACTCTGGACAAAAAAAAAATATTATTTATGGGATTAGAGAATATAAACACCTTATCTCATAGGTGTTCATTTTCTGGCCACTTCCTTTAAAGTTACACTTTCACCGCGCAAAAGCTGATTATGGGGGAATCACCCAGCTTCAGGCACCGAAGAACTTGGGTCCATTAGAAGAGACAGCATTTTTATGCTTACTTAAAATAGATTGTTTGGCTTAGAATTTTATTTATTTTTTAATACCGTATAGTAAGGAAATCAGAGTCAACAAAGAGTATATTCACCCATTCAACAGCGTTGTATATTGGACAGCAAACATTGACTACAAACAGAGCCCCCATCCCCTCTCTCTCTATGGAGGACTCGGCACATATATGCATTCCTACAGTTCATTCATTTCAATGAGAACTGTGCAATGCTTTATTTCTCCTGTGGATGTGTTGTAAAGTAACTAAATATTTGTGTTCGGGGAGATTAACTCTGATCAAGGACATACAGTCAGGTCCATAAATATTGAGACATCGACACAATTCTAACATTTTTGGCTCTATACACCACCACAATGGATTTTAAATGAAACGAACAAGATGCGTTTTACCTGCAGACTGTCAGCTTTAATTTGAGGGTATTTACATCCAAATCAGGTGAACGGTGTAGGAATTACAACAGTTTGCATATGTGCCTCCCACTTGTTAAGGGACCAAAAGTAATGGGACAGAATAATAATCATAAATCAAACTTTCACTTTTTAATACTTGGTTGCAAATCCTTTGCAGTCAATTACAGCCTGAAGTCTGGAACGCATAGACATCACCATACGCTGGGTTTCATCCCTGGTGATGCTCTGCCAGGCCTCTATCTGTCTTCAGTTCCTGCTTGTTCTTGGGGCATTTTCCCTTCAGTTTTGTCTTCAGCAAGTGAAATGCATGTTCAATCGGATTCAGGTCAGGTGATTGACTTGGCCATTGCATAACATTCCACTTCTTTCCCTTAAAAAACTCTTTGGTTGCTTTTGCAGTATGCTTTGGGTCATTGTCCATCTGCACTGTGAAGCGCCTTCCAATGAGTTCTGAAGCATTTGGCTGAATATGAGCAGATAATATTGCCCGAAACACCTCAGAATTCATCCTGCTGCTTTTGTCAGCAGTCACATCATCAATAAATACAAGAGAACCAGTTCCATTGGCAGCCATAAATGCCCACGCCAGGACACTACCACCACCATGCTTCACTGACGAGGTGGTATGCTTAGGATCATGAGCAGTTCCTTTCCTTCTCCATACCCTTCTCTTCCCATCACTCTGGTACAAGTTGATCTTGGTCTCATCTGTCCATAGGATGTTGTTCCAGAACTGTGAAGGCTTTAGATGTCATTTGGCAAACTCTAATCTGGCCTTCCTGTTTTTGAGGGTCACCAATGGTTTACATCTTGTGGTGAACCCTCTGTATTCACTCTGGTGAAGTCTTCTCTTGATTGTTGACTTTGACACACATACACCTACCTCCTGGAGAGTGTTCTTGATCTGCCCAACTGTTTTGAAGGGTGTTTTCTTCACCAGGGAAATAATTCTTCGGTCATCCACCACAGTTGTTTTCCGTGGTCTTCCGGGTCTTTTGGTGTTGCTGAGCTCATCGGTGCGTTCCTTCTTTTTAAGAATGTTCCAAACAGTTGTTTTGGCCACGCCTAATGTTTTTGCTATCTCTCTGATGGGTTTGTTTTGTTTTTTCAACCTAATTATGGCTTGCTTCACTGATAGTGACAGCTCTTTGGATCTCATCTTGAGAGTTGACAACAACAGATTCCAAATGCAAATAGCACACTTGAAATGGACTCTGGACCTTTTATCTGCTCATTGTAATTGGGATAATGAGGGAATAACACACACCTGGCCATGAAACAGCTGAGAAGCCAATTGTCCCATTACTTTTGGTTCCTTAACAAGTGGGAGGAACATATGCAAACTGTTGTAATTCCTGTACCGTTCACCTGATTTAGATGTAAATACCCTCAAATTAAAGCTGACAGTCTGCAGTTAAAGCTCATTTTGTTTGGTTCATTTCAAATTCATTGTGGTGGTGTATAGAGCCAAAAATGTTAGAATTGTGTCACTGTCCCAATATTTATGGACCTGACTGTATCTTCAGGGGAACTATTCTAAAACTAAAGTACCCCATTTCATGAAAGGTATTGTTCAAAACATCTCATTCTAAATATTGCTCTAATTACTAAATCTTATTGATCTAAAAGTAAAAAAAAATAATCAAGTGACTAGTTTAATTAAAAAAAAATATTATAATCTCATATACAGTATAAGTCTAGGCACTGATAGACTTTACATTTCCAGTAGACTCTCACGAGGTACAGTAGTCTTAGAGAACAGAATAATGGTTTTAACATTTGTGCCCAAGAAAACCAATGTATCAAACTTTCTTATAATTTCTTTCTAAGATACTAAAGAATTCTCAAGTACCGACACTGCAGGACATTAATGTAGTCTGCTTGATATATTGACCGACTGCATCTAACCTGCATAGCAATTGTTAGTTCACGTCCGTATGTGAGCACTTGCTGGATTGTAAAATACTATGCACCTTCCCAAAGAATAAAAATCATTGTGTTTCTACTAGAGAGCTCGTGAGATTTTTTCACATTTCTCCTTGTTCACACATTCAAAACATTTTAAGGTTGAATACTTAGAAAATTGCCAATATCTCACTGAGGCAAGTGGTGAAAAAGACATATTTTAATTAATTGTTATTTGTACTGTTTGGGTTTTTGCATATATTTGATAGATACACATGGGGTTATTCTATAATATTAGTGCACTTTGAGCTTCAAATACCTTTCATATAGAGCTGAATGATAACTTTCTTGCTGCCTGCAGTGACCACTAGAGGGAGCTTACTGAAAACTGTGATATTTTGGAGTTTGATGTATAAACAGTATGTAGCAAGCTCATCAGCTCCCTCTAGTGGTGGTTTCAAATAGACAATATTTTATGATTTTACTCTATGTCTATGAAGGGGATTTGGAGCTCAGTATCTGAAAACTGCGATTGAGAGCACCATGAGGATCTACCAAGCAATAAATCAGTGAAGAATTTTATATCTTTTTAAGCTTAAATAAATATGCTCAGAAAAGGTCATTCACTTTAAAACTAGGTTATTATTAATCCATTGACTGCTGCACAAGTTAAAATAGTTATACTTCTATTTCTTAACTGCAATTCAGTTCACTGTTAGTTGAGGGAGTGCAGACTGACTCCTGTGATGGGGCCCTTTTGTATTTTAGTTAAAGGGGTTGTCTAGATTCGGAGCTCAACCTGGACATATTCCCATCTCCCCCCACTCAGCCCCTCTGACATGAGCATCGTTTCATGCTCTGATGCTCTCCCTTGTCCTGCACTTAATCACGCAGGGCAAGGGCTTTTTCTGGAGATCCCGTGATATACCGGGCTCTTCATAGGTAAGCTAGGTCGAGGGTTTCGCCTAGAGCAGCGCTAAAGCCCACCCATCAGTGCCGATGATCGCACCATGAACACTGCTAGGCAGAAGCCTCCGCCTAGCAGTGAAAAATGTAAGCAAAAAAGCCATTGCCCTGTACGATACAGCATAGGGCAAGGGACAGAATCAAAGCATGAAATCAGAAGGGCCTGCCTGGGTGACACTGGGGATATTTCCGGGTTCAGCTCTGAACCCAGACAACCCCTTTAAGCCTCTGGTTAATAGAAAGTATATTATAGTGCATTTGTATTGTGCAGCAGTTGTGTGCGGTTCTGCTGCGATACTGCAGCTATACAGAGGGACAAACGCTATTGGAATAACTAATGGCAACTGGTGTGATATACCTGTTACAACAAAAAAAAACTGATTGAGGGGTGTGATATTTCTATAATATATTTTCTAACATAGAAAGCATATTATAGTGCATTTGTATTGTGCAGCAGTTGTGTGCGGTTCTGCTGCTATACCGCAGGTATATAGAGGGACAAGCATTTTTAGAACAACTACTTGCAATGGGTGCGAAATACCTGCTTCCACAAAATACTGATTAAGGGGTTTGATATACCTGCTTCCGCAAAATACTGATTGAGGGGTGCGATATAGCGGCTTCCACCAAATACTGATTGAGGCCTGCGATATACCTGGTTCCACAAATACTGCTCTTCTCTAAAGACTTTGGCACAGGATAATTTTGAAAATGACAGGCAGAGGAATAGGCAGGCCATTCCACAGTGGTGGTAGGGGTCGGGCAGGTGCACCAGGCTGGAGCCTAAGTGGGAAGTTGGAGAAGGTGCGTGCAATTACGTCAAAGGACGCACAAGAGTTCGTTGAGTGGCTCACTCAGCCTTCCGCTTCTGCACCCTCCTCATCCTCCGTATCTGCGCCCTTCTCGCTCTCTGCTGTGTACACCCCCAAAGACACCACTACCACCACCACCATAGCCCCTCCACTCGAGTCAGAGGAATTATTTTCCCTTCCATTCCTAGACCTTACCGATGCTCAGCCATTCTTGGCATCGGATAAGGAAGAGGCGGTAGCAACGGCCTCCACCCAGCGGTCTGACGACAGTACCCAGATCAGCCCAAGGAGAGTGGTCCCCGCTGTTGCTGCCTACTCCGAGATCTCTAATGTCAGTGGTGGTGAAGGTGACGATGATGACATGTCGATGGACGTCACGTGGGTGCCCACAAGAGAGGAACAGGAGGGGAGTTCAGAGGGAGAGACGGAGCAGCAGATAGGGAGGAGAAGGAGCAGAAGTAGGCAGAACTCGCAGTGCACTGGAGGCAAAAAGCAGACTGCAAATGTATCTAGGGTGAGCCATCCACCATGCACAGTCACATCTTGCGCTCCCAGGATGCCGGCACATGGGTCTGTAGTGTGGGCTATTTTTAACGTGTCAGCTGCTGACAATAGTGTTGCCATCTGTAGCCTGTGCTGTGAACGCATAAGTCATGGTAAGCTACACATGCAACTAGGGACGACCGCCTCAAGAAGGCAACTGGCCTCTCATCACCGAGCCCAGTGGGAGCAACGTCAGCAGAACCAACAAAGCCACACTCCCGGTGCTCCACGTCCTTCCTCTTCTCCTCTCTCCTCCCATTTATCCTCTACTCCACCTTCCACCGTGCCGTTGTCGCGTTCATCTGGCAGAAGGCAGGCTTCCATGGCCAAAATGTTTGAGCGTAAACAGTTGATAATGCCGGATAACCCTCTTGCCCAGCGGCTGACCGCTGGCTTGTTGGAATTGCTAGCCCGCCAACTACTGCCATATAAACTGGTGGACTCGGAGGCCTTTAGAAAATTTGTGGCCATTGGCAGACTGCAATGGAAGGTCCCGGGAAGGAAATATTTCTCCCAGAAGGGCATCCCATAGCTATATGGCCACGTTCAGCGGCAATTACCGTATTTTTCGCCCCATAAGACGCACTTTTTCCTCCCCAAAAATGGGAGGAAAATGCCCCTGCGTCTTATGGGGCGAATGCTGACAGTTTTAACATCGCTGGATGCGATGTATGGAGCGGGGGCCGGGGGAGGGACTGGGAGGAGGAGCTGGGGGCCGGCAATAGCGGCGGGGCGGTGTGGTCACTGTACTATAGCCCCGCCCCGCCCCGCCACTCCGGTATTCTAATATAAAATGTATTATTGAATTAAAAGTTATTAAACATGCCCCCCTCACTCCTAATAGTACCGTATATCCTAATTGCTTCTGTATAATGCCGGCAGGCAGGCCGGGCGGGCGGCAGCGTAAATCACTGATGTCACGTGCCTGCGCCGCCTCCTTTATGAATGAAGCAGGCGGCGCAGGCAAGTGACGTCAGTGAGTGACGCGCCGGCCGCCCGGCCCGCCTGCCGGCATTATACAGAAGCAATTAGGATATACGGTACTATTAGGAGTGAGGGGGGCATGTTTAATAACTTTTAATTCAATAATACATTTTATATTTGTATACACGGAATCTGTGGATGGCACAGTTAAGGGGTGGGGGTCTGTGGATGGCTTTGTTATGGGCTGGGGGGGTCTGTGGATGGCACTGTTATGGGGTTGGGGGGTCTGTGGATGGCACATATATAACAGTGCCATCCACAGATCCCCCACCCCATAACAGTGCCATCCACAGATCCCCCCTGTAACAGTGCCATCCACAGATCCCCCCCTGTAACAATGCCATCCACAGATCCCCCCCCGTAACAGTGCCATCCACAGATCCCCCCCCTGTAACAGTGCCATCCACAGATCCCCCCCTGTAACAGTGCCAGCCACAGATCCCCCCCGTAACAGTGCCAGCCATCCACAGATCCCCCCATAAGTGTCCGTCATCCACAGATCCCCCCATAAGTGTTCGTCATCCACAGATCCCCCCATAAGTGTCCGTCATCCACAGATCCCCCCATAAGTGTCCGTCATCCACAGATCCCCCCATAAGTGTCCGTCATCCACAGGTCTCCCCATAAGTGTCCGTCATCCACAGATCCTCCCATAACAGTGTCCGTCATCCACAGATCCTCCCATAACAGTGTCCGTCATCCACAGATCCCCCCATAAGTGTCCGTCATCCACAGATCCCCCCATAACAGTGTCCGTCATCCACAGATCCTCCCATAACAGTGTCCGTCATCCACAGATCCCCCCATAACAGTGTCCGTCATCCACAGATCTTCCCCATAACAGTGTCCGTCATCCACAGACCACCATTAGTTCCAAACCCACCAAAAGCACACCTTTTGGTTAAAAAAAATATTTTTTCTTATTTTCCTCCCCAAAAACGTAGGTGCGTCTTATGGGCCGGTGCGTCTTATAGGGTGAAAAATACGGTAAATATATCTGTGGCACACAGTGTCGGTGCCAAGATACATCTGACCACAGACACGTGGTCTAGCAAACACGGGCAGGGAAGGTACATAACTTTTACTGCCCACTGAGTGAGCCTTCTGACGGCCGTCAAGCATGTAACCCGTGGCACCCATGTAGATTTGGTGTTACCGCCACGGATTGCATGCAGGCCTGCCTCTTCTTCTCCTCCTCCTACTCCATCCTCCGTCTCTTCCTCGGCTGACTCCTCCTTTTCCACTGCTACCGCTCTTCCGCTGCACCCCCCCCCCAGCTTCCCAGAACCTATTCGACGTGCCAGATGAGACGTTGCCATGCTATGCTGTGGCTGTTGTGCCTGGAAGCCAAAAGCCACACCGGTTCTGCGCTGCTTTCAGCTCTGCAATAACGGTGCCAATCTGCTGGGCGCGCTGAAACAGGGCAAAATGAAACACGTGCCGTGCATGGCACACGTCCTGAACTTAGTCGTGCAGCGATTCGTTACCAAATACCCCGGGGTATAGGAGGTCTTGCAGCAGGCCAGAAAAATCTCTGGCCATTTTAGAAGATCTTACACGGCCATGGCTCGCCACCACCTGCCCATCAGACGTCTGAATTGTGACAGCCCGACGCGCTGGAACTCCACCTTGTATTTGCTTGATAGGCTGCTCCAGCAGCAACATGCCGTTAATGACTACCTGTATGAACTCTGAAGTAGGACAGGTTCTGGGGAGCTTGGTTTCATTTTACAGTGCCAGTGGCTGCTCATACGCGACTCATGCAGACTTCTGCGGCCATTTGATGAGATCACCAAACTGGTCAGTCGCAGCCAGGGCACCATCAGTGACATCATACCTTACACCTTCTTTCTGGAGCGTGCATTGCGTCGTGTCATTGATCAAGCTGTCAAGGAGCAGGAGCTGGAAGATGAGGAAGTTGCAATGCTAAATGAATTCCCAGGGGAGGGGCTACTCCATCAGAGACAAGTCAGCAGGAGTCTGAAGAGGAGTCAAAGGTGGATGGTGGCCGGGGGGAGAAGGAGGAGCAAGAAGAGCAGGCTTTGAGGGGGACTTTATATACTTTTCTGGGATCCCTGGTGTTGTCCGTGACTGGGGGGAGGAGACCGAGGACGACATTCTCCTGGGCTATGAGCAGGAGCCAGGCCACTCCACCGCTTCCAATTTAGTGCAAATGGGAGCTTTCACGCTCCAGTGTTTGAAGAGGGACCCCCGTATAAAAAGCATAAAGGGCAAGCACCAGTACTGGGTGGCAACGTACTTAGACCCCCGGTACAAACACAAAATGGCAGACATGTTACCAGCATCACAGAGAGCTGTCAGAATGCAGCATTTCCAGGCCTTGCTTCGAGAGATGCTGTTTTCTGCTGTTGCAGAGGAATTTCCACCCACAGAAAAACTGTTACGTGTACCAATCCTACCGCGCCTGCAAGAATAGGGCAGTTTTAAGATTTGTTGGTCACATCAGATAAGAGATCATTCTCACAGCCAACCCATTGAGAGCCGACCTCTGGATCCAGCCTCAGGGAATGCCTAGACTGATAGGTGTCCGACTACATCGGGTTAATGGCCGATGTGGACGCTCTGAGAAGGGAGGAACCCCTGGACTATTAGGTGCGCAGGCTTGGCCTGTGGCCAGAGCTGGCACAATTTGCCATGGAACTCTTGGCTTGCCCCTCGTTGAGTGTTCTGCCCGAAAGGACTTTCAGAGCAGAAGGGGGGATTGTGACCGATTAGCGCACTCGCCTAGTTAACGAAAGTGTGGACTACCTCACATTTCTAAAACTGAACAATGTCACTGATGGTGCCCTGGCTGCAACTGACCAGTTTGGTGATCTCATCAAATGGCCGAAGAAGTATGCATGCGTCGAGCATGAGCAGCCACTGGCGCAGTGAAAAGAAACCAAACTCCCCAGAACCTGTCCTACTGTAGAGTTCGTATAGGTAGTCATTAACGGCACGTTTCTGCTCAAGCATATACAAGGTGGAGTTCCAGTGCGTCGGGCTGTCACAAATCAGACGTCTGATGGGCAGGTGGTGTCGCCGCTGAACTTCAGCAAGGCGAGCCATGATCGTCTAAGATCTTCTAAAATGGCCAGAGATTTTCCTGGCCTGCTGCAAGATGTTCTAGACCCTGGGGTATTTGGCAACGAATCGCTGCACGACTAAGTTCAGGATGCGTGCCATGCATGGTACGTGTGTCATTTTGCCCTGTTTCAGTGCGCTCAGCAGATTGGCACAGTTGTCGCACACTACTTTACCAACTGCCAAATTGAGTGGGGTTAGCCACTGATCGGCCTGTGACCGCAGAGATTAAAGCAGTGCAGGACAGGTGTGGTTCTTGGGTTCCAGGCACAACAGCCTCAGCACAGCATGGCAATGTCTCACCTGGCACGTCGAATAGGTTCTTGGGAGCTGGGGGGTGCAGCGGAAGAGGCGGTAGCAGTGGAAAAGGAGGAGTCAGCCGAGGAGGAGATGGAGGATGGAGTAGGAGGAGGAGAAGAAGAGGCAGGCCTGCATGCAATCCGTGGCGGTAACACCAAATCGATATTGTAAATCACAGCTAAAAGAGTTTTGTTGAATGCAAATCTTGTTTATTCGAATGCAAGTAAAGTGCGGCTTTTTGTGCAAATGTTTTCGGCTGATAAGATCAGCCTTCTTCAGGCACTGTGCCGCTTGTGGGTAAAGAATCCAAAGTAGATACACCATGAGAAGAGAGAGTGGGGCGCTACTGGCCACCTATAAGAAAGTTTCGCACAAAAAGCCACACTTTACTTGCATTCGAATAAACGAGATTTGCATTCAACAAAACTCTTTTGGCTGTGATTTACAATATCTATTGATACGGGGCTGGGAACCCAATTCACAGCCGACCTTAAGCAGGAAGCAACAAAGTATTTTGTATTACGGTAACACCAAATCCACATGGGAGCCACAGGTTGCATTCTTGACAGCCGTCAGAAGGTTCACCCAGTGGGCAGTAAAAGTTATGTACCTTCCCTGTCCATGTTTTCTGGACCACGTGTCTGTGGTCAGATGTATCTTGGTACCGACATTGTGTGCCAGGGATACATTCACTTGTTGCTGAACATGGCCATATAGCTCTGGGATGCCCTTCTGTGAGAAATATTTCCTTCCGGGGACCTTGCATTGCGGTGTGCCAATGGCCACAAATTTTCAAAAGGCCTCCGAGTCCACTAGTTTATATGGCAGTAGTTTGCGGGCTAGCAGTTTCCACAAGCCGGCGATTCGAACATTTGGGCCACGGAAGCCTACCTTTTGCCAGATGAACGCGATGACGGCACGGTGGAAGGGAGGACAAATAGGAGGAGAGAGGAGAAGAGGCAGGATGTGGAACACCAGGAGTGTGGCTTTGTGGGTTCTGACGGCGTTGCTCCCACTGGGCTCGGTGATACAAGGCCAGGTGCCTTCTTAAGGCGGTCGTCCCTAGGTGAGTTTTGGGCTTAGCGCGACTTATGCGTTCACAGCACAGGCTTCTGATGGCAACACTATTGTCAGCAGCTGACACGTTAAAAAAAAACACATTGCGGAGCCATGTGCCGGCATCCTAGGAGTGCCAGATGTGACCGTGCATGGTGGATGGCTCACTCCAGATACATTTGCAGTCTGCTTTTTGCCTCCTGTGCACTGCGAGTTCTGCCTACTTCTCCTCCTTCTCCTCCCTATCTGCTGCTCCGTCTCTCCCTCTGAACTCCCCTCCTCTTCCTCTGTTTTGGGCACCCACATGACATCCATCGACACGTCATCGTCACCTTCACCACCATTGACATTAGAGATTTCGGTGTAGGCAGCAACAGTGAGGCTCCTTAGGCTGATCCGGGTACTGTCGTCAGACCACTGGGTGGCGGCCAATGCTACCTCCTCTTCCTCATCCGATGCCAAGAATGGCTGCGCATCGGTAAGGTCTGCGAATGGATGGAAAATAATTCCTCTGACTCAAGTGGAGGGGCTATGGTGGTGGTGGTGGTGTCTTTGGGGGTGTACACAGCAGAGAGTGAGGAGGGTGCTGATACAGAGGATGAGGAGGGTGCAGAAGCGGAAGGTTGAGTGAGCCACTCAACCAACTCTTGTGCATCCTTTGACGTAATCACACACACCTTCCCCAACTTCCCACTTAGACTCCAGCCTGGTGCACCTGCCCGACCCCTACCACCCCTGCGGAATGGCCTGCCTATTCCTCTGCCTGTCATTTTCTAAAAGTCCCTATAGAAGAGCAGTATTTCTGGAAGCAGGCATATAAAACCCCTTAATGAGTATTTGCTTTAAATAGGTATATCAAACCTCTTAACCAGTTTATTTTGGGGCAACAGGTACAGTATATCATACCAGTTGCAATTAGTTATTCCAATTGTGTTTGTCCCTTTGTATAGCTGCGGTATCTCAGCAGAACCGCATACAAATGTTGCACAATACAAATGCACTATATAGAAAGTATATTATAGGTATATCACACCACTGCCTCAATCAATTTTTTTGGGGGCAGCAGGTAAATCACACCAGTTTCAATTAGTTGTTCCAATAGCGTTTGTCCATCTATATAGCTGTGGTATCTCAGCAGAACCGGACATAAATGCTGCACTATACAAATGCACTATAATATATTTTCCATGTTAGAAAGTATATTATAAGTATATCACACCTCTCAGTATATGACACCTATCGATAGCACACCTATACTAGTCCTTAAAAGGACTATTGTGGCCCTTTAGCTAGCGTTTGGTGTCTCTAAGAGTCTGTCCCTGCTCCACACAGCAACCTCTCCCTACACTGGCAAAAGACTGAATGTAAAATGGCGGCCAGATTGGGTTTATTTATAGGGTACTGGGTATGTCCATTTGCTGAAACGTCTCAATTGGCTGTCCTGTCCCACCTGATGGATGTGTCATCATGGATCAAAGTTCGGCACAATGCAAAAGAATACAGCGCTGGCGGACATCGCCATATTTTTGCATGTTCGGTGAACCGCGATCGAGCAATGTTCGCCGCAAAATGACCGCTGGGCGTACCGCAAGGCCACGACCACGTGTAATTGTACCTCCAGCCACATCATCACAAGTTCTTTTCTGTCAGGTGAATGCCTAATTTTTGGGGCCTGTACTGGCCTACAGTAAAATTGTTATCCACTAAAATGGAAAATTTGCCAAAAAAATGAAATTTTGAAATTGTAGCCCTATTTTCCATTAATTCTTGTGCAACACCTAAAGGGTTAACAAAGTTTGTAAAATCAGTTTTGAATACCTTGAGGGGTGTAGTTTCTAAAATGCGGTCACTTTTTTGGAGTTTCTACTCTAGGGGTGCATCAGGGGGGCGTCAAATGGGACATGGTATAAAAAAACTAGTCCAGCAAGATCTGCCTTCGAAAAACCGTATGGCATTCCTTTCCTTCTGCGCCCTGCCGTGTGCCCGTACAGCAGTTTACGACCACATATGGGGTGTTTCTGCAAACTACAGAATCAGGGCCATAAATTTTTCCAAATTTTTGGTAAATGTGGTATTTTTTTTATAAATAAATATGATTTTTTTTTTACTCCTTTTTACCAGTGTCATGAAGTACAATATGTGACAAAAAAAACTATCTCAGAATGGCCTGGATAAGTCAAAGCGTTTTAAAGTTATCACCACATAAAGCGACACTGGTCAGATTTGCAAAAAATGGCCTGGTCCTTAAGGTAAAAATGTGCCCCGTCCCTAAGGGGTTAAAGGTGATCTCCCTGGCTGGTCAGTGCCCACTGTTTTGACAACCCAGGTGTATGTTGCGGTTGGTATTCTCCCAGACTTACCTGTGCATGACTTCTGCTTTCCTCGATTTATCTCTAGAGACTGCCTCTGGATTCCTCACCTTTGCTGAACAGTTTGTCTGGTGTATGACCTTGGATAGGACCCTAGAAATCCTGACTTCTCATCCCTAGGTACTACGTTACACGGACTAATACTGCGCATATGAACTTTGACCTGTTTACTGGCTGTCCCCTTTGTGTTTCCCTGCACAGGTTATTATTCGGGTTGGTTACCTGTATATGCTACTGGTTTGGACTGTACTGCCGTTTATTTCATAAATCCACTATTGTTTAACCTCTGTCTGATTGCTTGGGGTTCTGCACCATTACAGCCCCAATATATGGGCCGTCTCATGCACATTAAATGTCCCATTATAGAACAACATTGTACTTCTTTTTTGATGACTTTATGAAACATTCCTCCTCATAAAACCAGACAAGTCTCCTGTCATCAACATCTATAAAGTGAGATTTGACAGCATCGCAATACGATTACCCTATAGTACAGTTTAATGGACTTGTTCTCTATGTGAAGTGACAAACACTGGTAAATCAATAGAGCATGAGCGATTAGTAGTTACAGCATTTCAGGTAGAGTCCAAGTAGCTTACATGTGTAAAATTAATATATAGACCGATCCAGACAGACCTGGGATAGTAAAGGTTAAGTGATGCATCTCAAACACCATCTTCCCCTTAAACTGAAATGTAAGCGGATAATGATATGCCTGCTTAGAGATTCACAAAAAGGGCAAGGTGATCAAAAGTACATATTAGCATAAATATGTTATGATGTGTTTAGTGCTAATTATCCTCTTCTCGATGAAACTGAAATACAGACATAAATTACATTAGGATAACGGTTTTCCGAAAAAGGATAACAAGAAATCGTTAGTATGCAGAGGCCGTAGAAGGCAAAGGCAGCAGTCTAGGAAATCATCTATTATTAGGGTGCTTCCACACTTTTTGGGGGCCCTTTTTGGCTTATAAAAAAACGCCACAAAATTCATCCATTTTTAAAAAGAATTTGGGGTGGTGTTTTTTTTTTATATTCACATCACATTTTACTTGTGTTTTTTGTTCCTATAGAAAAATCGATGAGAAAATGCCTAAAAAAAATTATACGATTCTACTTGAATCAAATACACTCCAATTGCTCTAAGGTATCCCAGGATTCATACTGTTTCTCTCAAAAACCAGAGAAAAATATAAGTCCTATAAGACAAGAGAAGCCTACATGTAATACTTCTATGAGTGAGGCATACGAGCCAGTTCTCTTTATAAAAGTACTGGATATCCCAGTATGATACTCCTCTAAATGAGACATGTACAGTGGGGAAAATGGAGAGGTCTGCAATTTTTATCATAGGTTCACTTCAACTGTGAGAGACAGAATCTAAAAAAAAAATTAAATCCAGAAAATCGCATTGTATGATTTTTAATTAATGAATTTGCATTTTATTGCATATAAAAAAGTATTTGATACAATAGAAAAACTAAACTTAATATTTGGTTGCTTGCAATTACAGAGGTCAGACGTTTCCTGTAGTTCTTGATCAAGTTTGCACACACTGCTGCATGAATTTTGGCCCACTCCTCTATACAGATCTTCTCCAGACCTTTCAGGTTTCAGGGCTCTCACTGATCTACATTGAGTTTCAGCTCCCTCCAATGATTTTCGATTGGGTTTAGGTCTGGAGACTGGCTAGGCCACTCCAGGACATTGACATGCTTCTTATGGAGCCACTCCTTACTCTGGCTGTGTGTTCGGGTTATTGTCATGCTGTAAAACCCAGCCACGACCCATCTTCAATACTCTTTCTGAGGAAAGGAAGTTGTTGGCCAAAATCTTGCGATACATGGCCCCTTCCATCCTCCCTTCAATATGGTGCAGTCGTCCTGTCCCCTTTACAGAAAAGCACCCCCAAAGTATGAGGTTTCCACCCCCATGTTTCGTGGTTGGGACGGTGTTCTTGGGGTTGTACCCATCCTTCTTCTTTTTCCAAAGAAGGTGAGTGGAGTTGATACCAAAAAGTTATATTTTGGTCTCATCTCACCACATGACCTTCTCCCAAGCCTCCCGTGTAGTTCTGAGCTGATTCCTGACCTTTCTCAGAATCATTCTTACCACACGAGGCGAGATCTTGCATGGAGTGCCATACCGAGGAAGATTGACAGTTGTCCTGTGTTTCTTCTATTTTCTAATAATTGTGCCAACAGTTGTTGCCTTCTCACCAAGCTGCTTGCCTATTGTCCTGTAGCCCATCCCAGCCTTGTGCAGGTTTACAATTTTGTCCCTGGTGTCCTTAAACATATCTTTGGTCTTGGCCATGGTGGAGAGGTTAGAGTGTGATTGATTGTGTGGACAGGTGTCCTTTACACAGGTAACAATTTATTTATATTTTTTTAGATTGTCGCTCACAGTTAAACCTACGATAAAAATTACAGACCTCTCCATTCTTTGTAGGTGGGAAAACTTGCAAAATCACCAGTGTATCAAATACTTATTTTCTCAACTATAAGTCAATTCCCCTTCCAAAATAAAATTTGTATTTATTGTCTCAAAAGAAAATTACCCTAGTTAGCTTAGTGGCCTTGGGTGTGCTCTTGAGGGTGCTCTTTACCATTAGGGAAATTACCTACTATGCATGTGGAGTATTGTAGTCCAGCCAACAGTGGTCTGCCTTTCTGAGAAACATATATGCTTATACCTGCTGGCATCAGATAGGCTTAGTGTTCCATTCTTTTTGGAAGGAAAGCTAATTTTAATATATTTCCCATAAATCCAAAGGTTTGCAAATTGGCTTTCCTACCAAAAGGAAAAGAACACTTAGCCTATCTAATGCCATCAGATGTAAGATATGCTAACTTGCATATACAGATGTAGCAAGGTTAACACACACACACACTATTAACTCTAATTTTTTAACTCATTGCGTTATCTTGAAACAAAAGCCATTGAAAGCAACTGAAAGTGTTTGCTTAACGCATTTAGTTTAGATAACTCGTCTCATAAAACATGTGTGTTAACTCTACTACATCTGTATGATTCCCAGAAACATAGAGCAATGTTGGCTGGAGTACAGTACTCTTCATGAATATTAGAAGGTCTCCCTAATGAGAAAGAGCATCCACAAGGCCACTTAGCTAACCAGGGCAATTTCCTTCTAAGACATTCAGCATTCTTGTTCTTTTAGAAGGAAAAATGGCTAATGCATCTCACTCAGAGAAACATAATAATTGGGACACTTAGTACTCTTGTCCTTTTGGAAGGAAAGCTAGCTTGCATTTCTCACTCAAATAATTATTATATGTAGGTCTCTCTTCCTCTCTCCCTGGTCTTCTATGATAAAGAAAAAAAATCTGAGTTCTAGGAGACATTAAAGTGCTCTATACCAATTTTCAGGGTAATTTGTTCATCTCAACTTCACACCCAGAGCATGCTGCATGTTGAAAAAATGGCAAGGGCCCTAAAAACCCAAGGGAACTGTCTTAAAACACCACTACAAAAATGTAGTGTTTGTAGAGAATGTTATAATTTCTTGTTGTTTAACATATAACATCGGCCACATTGTTTTTGCTAGGAAAAAAATTCCATCAAAAAGCATATATGTGCAGGCATAAAGCTACAGATGAAGGATAAAGAGCCAACGGTTAGTATTCATGCAGAAGGCGAGAGGTGGAATTTGTTAGAGACGGTCTATTGAAGCTTTCTATGATTCCGCACTAAAGCCTTCTAAGAACAGAGCTCATCATTCAAGCTCGAAGTCAATAATTCACTTTTTTTTTAAATTAAAGTAAGAAATCCTTGGTAGTCTGAAGGCACCAGGGATGAACGCAGCTCATCCTTGGCAAGATGGGCATTAATATGTACTTACAAGTCTACTCCCTCGATGCTCGGGGATGATCTAAATTAATTACACACTTTTCGGATTTCAACAAACATTAAAAAAAATGCAGTTAATTAAAATAAGGTTTCTTGAGAGTTCTGTGACTCATTACTTGAAATCTATTTGCTTCAAAAGTTTGGGACGGACCTATAACGGTATATTCCATAATGTATGCAATGTAGACCCATCGCTAGGATGGCACATAATCATTCAAAGCCTTTGCTATGTTTATGGTTCTTATGTTGCCAGATACGCGACGGCTAAAAGGCCTATGGTGGCAGTGGATAATACTGAACTGTTTCAGCCACCACTAGGTGGAGCTCACCGCACAGAAATTTATAGAGCTTCCAATAAGTTCAACACCAGCTTTATAAATCCTTATGCTGTTAGCTCCCCCTAGTGGTGGTAGTATGCAGCTGGAATTACAACATTTATCAAACCCCCATATACAGATACAGTAAATTATTTGATTAGTGGAGAGCAGGATCAATCTGACTTTCACTATGTTTTGCAGTAGACTTAAACAAAAATCCTTTGTCTTAAAAGTGGTCTTGAATCCCACTGGGGTTTACCTATTATTTTTTATTGTTTTTTTGCAGAGAAGGGGACAGTATAAAATAAAGAAAAAAAAAAAATTACCTATTAAAAGTCCCAGTGCTCCTGTGTCGCAGCTCCGGTCCCTGCTGCTCCAATCTCTGCAGGGCCTGCAGCGGTCATGTGCTCTTTGCCAGTGCCGAACACTGCAGCCAATCACTGGCCTCAGATGTGTTATTGTGTATAAACAGCAACCCTTGCAGGCATAGGAGCAGTGGCACATTTAAAATATATATTTTTTTATACCGCTTTTTTATACCGCCCTCTGCCAATTAAAAAAAAATCTAGGAAAATCCCTTTAATCATTTATGTCCACTTCATAAGATAGAGCATGCCATAATGCTTGATATGGTGGCAGCTTATAGTCTTCTGGCCTCTGTTCTCCCAATAGTTGAGATGCAGACCTATTTACTTCAATGGGGCCGCAAAAGATGCGGACAGTACTCCGTGTGCTGTCCGCATCCGTTGCTCCGTTCTGTGGCCCCGCTAAGAAAAATACCATGTCCTATTCTTGTCCGCACTTTGCGGACAAGAATAGGCATTTATATTGAAGGCTGTCCGTGCCGTTCCACAAATTGCGGAATGCGCACGGACGCCATCCGTGTTTTGCGCATCCGCGATTTGCGGACCGCAAAAAACACCACGGTCGTGTGCATGAGACCTTTATCTGAGACTCTTAGGGGATAGTTACTTGTGTTGCAGGAAAGCCAGATGCAGAGAAGTTGCTCAGCACAAAAATATGTGCGACTTCTCTGCAACTTGCTGTTATCTGACATTTTTCTGGTAGTCATTGGTGTTGTGGTGTGACATGCTGCGATTCCAAAAATCCAGACATGTCATTTTGTGTCACAAGTCGCAGGTTTGCCTAAAATAGTTGTGTGACAGCAAATTGTACGCCATGTAGTTGTACCCTTATACAAGGATAAGTAATGTAATGTGTAATGTATGCACACAGGGACTCTACCAGCAGAATAGTGAGTGCAGCTCTGCAGCATAATAAACGGTGTGATTCAGGATCAGTATAGTATAAGTAATGTATGTACACAGTGATTCCACCAGCAGAATAGTGAGTGCAGCTCTGGAGTATAATACAGGATGTAACTCAGGATCAGTACAGAATAAGTAATGTAATGTATGTACAGAGTGACTGCACCAGCAGAATAGTGAGTGCAGCTCTGGAGTATAATATAGGATGTAACTCAGGATCAGTACAGGGTAAGTAATGTATTGTGTGTACACAATAACTCCACCAGCAGAATAGTGAGTGCAGCTCTGGGGTGTAATACAGGCTGTATCTCAGGATCAGTACAGGATAAGCATTGTAATGTATGGACACAGAACATGTCCGACAGGGATTTTTTAAATGGCCATGAATATCCAGGATTAATCAAGGAGGGGGGGGGGGATTATATTTTACCTCAATTAACATATACACTCACCTAAAGAATTATTAGGAACACCATACTAATACGGTGTTGGACCCCCTTTTGCCTTCAGAACTGCCTTAATTCTACGTGGCATTGATTCAACAAGGTGCTGATAGCATTCTTTAGAAATGTTGGCCCATATTGATAGGATAGCATCTTGCAGTTGATGGAGATTTGAGGGATGCACATCCAGGGCACGAAGCTCCCGTTCCACCACATCCCAAAGATGCTCTATTGGGTTGAGATCTGGTGACTGTGGGGGCCATTTTAGTACAGTGAACTCATTGTCATGTTCAAGAAACCAATTTGAAATGATTGGAGCTTTGTGACATGGTGCATTATCCTGCTGGAAGTAGCCATCAGAGGATGGGTACATGTTCTCATTCTGTTTACGCCAAATTCGGACTCTACCATTTGAATGTCTCAACAGAAATCGAGACCCATCAGACCAGGCAACATTTTTCCAGTCTTCAACAGTCCAATTTTGGTGAGCTCGTGCAAATTGTAGCCTCTTTTTCCTATTTGTAGTGGAGATGAGTGGTACCCGGTGGGGTCTTCTGCTGTTGTAGCCCATCCGCCTCAAGGTTGTGCGTGTTGTGGCTTCACAAATGCTTTGCTGCATACCTCGGTTGTAACGAGTGGTTATTTCAGTCAACATTGCTCTTCTATCAGCTTGAATCAGTCGGCCCATTCTCCTCTAACCTCTAGAATCCACAAGGCATTTTTGCCCACAGGACTGCCGCATACTGGATGTTTTTCCCTTTTCACACCATTCTTTGTAAACCCTAGAAATGGTTGTGCGTGAAAATCCCAGTAACTGAGCAGATTGTGAAATACTCAGACCGGCCCGTCTGGCACCAACAACCATGCCACGCTCAAAATTGCTTAAATCACCTTTCTTTCCCATTCTGACATTCAGTTTGGAGTTCAGGAGATTGTCTTGACCAGGACCACATCCCTAAATGCATTGAAGAAACTGCCATGTGATTGGTTGACTAGATAATTGCATTAATGAGAAATAGAACAGGTGTTCCTAATAATTCTTTAGGTGAGTGTGTATACGTGTTTTGCACTGTGTTATACTGTGTCCTGGCAGTAATTAAGTGCAGGTGACTTCACGCTTAGCGATGTCAGGTCAGTACAAAGGTGGGAGAAAAGCATGCCAGATCTCCAGACTGCCGGCAACTTACAGAGCAGGAGAGATTAGTTTTATTTATTTATTTTTGTCAGTTTCGGAGGTCTGGTTTATGGGATGGATGTCGGGGGAGGGGGGTTATAGGGGGCCATAACTTTGAGGTCTGATCTGAGGTCTGATTGTTGGAGGTCAGAGTGTTATATAGGGGCCATGACTTTGGGGTCTGAGATAAGGGATGGAGGGTAGGGGTTATAGGGAGCCACTTGAATTTGGGGCTAATCTGGGTCTCTTTTAATTTTCCGGTCTAGTCTGGAATTTGATGCCAAAAATCTGCATTGGGGACCCTTCATTTTCCAGTTCTGTAGCTGTGCTATTTGGCACTTTTATTTAGGCAGTATAGTATTTTCGGAGCAACAGTCATTTATTAATCCTGGTGACTTCTTATATGGCAGAGGGGGTAGTACATTTCTAACCAAAGACGCCTGCTCATGAGGGTCTGGACCAAATGGAGAAGAAAAGGAAAGTGAACAACTCAAATCTGTGGAGTCATCACATGTAAGTCATCCTAGGACAGGATAAGTAATGTAATGTATGTATACAGTGGCTCCACCAGCAGAATAGTAGTGTACTTCTGGAGTATAATACAAGATATAAACCCGGATCAGTACAAAAGCAATGTAATATACATATTTCAAGGTACTGTAACTCAAGATTATAAATATGTATTAGATGAGCTGTAAAATGTTGCTTCAATGTGGACTTAAAGAGCCACTGTATTTTCACACAATTTAATTGCATTTAATAGAGAATGGTGTAACGATGGTGCAAATGGTGCAAATTTCTAAATCACTTCATACAAAAATTATGCCTGCATCCATCTGAAAAAAGTTGTAAATTCATGGCCACTAGGGGTCTCACTTCCACCTAATTTGCCGCTGCCCACCCTGCCTCTGTGAGCAGTTACGCTGTGACACCACCCCTGGCCCCGCCTCCACCCTCCCGGCCTCCATCCATCCGGGCCCGGCGCTGCTTTCTTGCTGTGATCTCGCCGGATCCCGCGACGCACGCCGGAAGACGGGATTGTGGAAGGCTGCAAGTGAGAGCAAGACATCGGGAGCGGAGCAGTCTCACTCTCAGAGTGAGGTAAGTATTTTTTTTTTTTATGTGCACACTGCTTCCTGGCTTCATAACTCACACAGTGGGGCACCGCACCTGGCATGGCACTGGCAATAAGTAAACTAAGCAAAAAATGAAAAAAATGAAATAGATACACAGGGGGCAAAAAATTTAATATATACACAGGGGAGAAATGATTATGGAATATATACAGAGGGGGCAAAATGGATATATACAGGGCCTCTGTATATATTCCATTTTGCCCCCTGTATATATATATCCATTTGCCCCTGTGTATATATTCCGTTTTGCCCCCTTTATATATATCCATTTTGTCCCTTCTGTATATATTTCATTTTGCCCCCTGTATATATATCCATGGGATGCTGGTGTTAGGCGGAGTTCTGGGGGGGTGCCAAAATGTAGCTTAACTTGTGTAGGCAAAAATCCTTGCACCGGCTCTGGGCAAGATCCATCCATAGTAACAGAGACGCAGAAGACAGTTTACAGGAAATGGGTGGAAGGGTGGGGGGTCATCCTGAGCCTGATAAAGGAACTGCTTCTACACTGCTGGTGAATACACAGGAGCCTTCTGTGCATCTCTAATTGTGATTTCCCCCTCCTTAGCTGTTCTGTGAGCTGAAAACAAACATAGTGGGAAGTAAAGGAAAATATGTCACAGCAGTACAGTGCTGACAGATTTCCATAGAAGGGATACACCCACTGCTTCTGAGTGACCTGCATCTAGCTGTGCAACTGAATCAAGAAATAATATGGCTAAAGAGGACATTAGGGAAGCCCAAACAAGATCTGTTCCTTTACAGTTATGATTGTACAAAGAAGCACAGCTTTATGCAAACATGTTTTTTAAGACTAAGGTATGTTTTAACCTTTAACACACACTGTGGGCCTCGCTGTATTCCTTATGGATCGTTATTTGTGCACATTCTCAGATATCTCATTGAATATAAAGTTGACATCATGTATCATCTCTGTGAATATCCATGTTTTGTTCACATACTAAGGAAAGAAAGTAAATGAGAGCATATTACCGCACTTAACCTCTAACAAATGGCTTTAGTAAATCTAACCATTACATATTATTTACCTAAGTACATAATGGATTGAAAATTGAGACTCTTCTGCTTTCCCAGTATAACATAAAGAGGACAGAAATGGAAGTGTGTGTCTATATCAGGGGCCCGATAACACAATAACAAGAACAGGAGCATGAAATATGGCAAGTCTTATCAGCCCCATGGGAAATTAGGCTCGAGCCAGTTTAGGTATTTTTAAAATCTGTATCTTTTCCATCTTTTCTCAGAGAAGTACATTAGCACAGAGGTGAATTGAAAAAGGAAAATCTATGTAAAAATGAGCTTTTGGGAGTCATTACTCTCACATGTACATAACCGGCTCCTATTTTGCCGGAGGATTAGATGAGATTAAAAAAAATCCCTTATATTCCTAAATTGAGTTGATGGAGTCAATACAGACATGAATCTATTGTATTATAGCGGGACTCTAAAAGGACAAGGTAGCAGATATATTGAGACTGGCGCCACAAACGTCAGTCGTAGGTGGGAATTTATCATTCCCCCACGCCGTTCCCTGGCGCAAAAAAGTCGCAATCTTTTCCTGACAATGTTTGTTTTAGTGATTACTTGCAGGGGTGTCTCATATGCGGGCTGTTGATGCTTGACAGGGGGAGCTCTGTTGGGCATCTAAGGGGTTAAACGGCCTGGATCGGTCCTTTTGCCCTTAGAGCAGGAGCCTGGCTTTCGTATGAGAGCTGAGCTCCTGCTCTCCACTGTACCCCAGGTCGCCATGAAAAAAGGGCTCGAATACGGCCATAAGAAAAAGCATCAGCAGTCATTACAGGGTTAAGATTTTTTTACCGTAAAAATAGATAATCCCTTTAAAGGGCATCCGTCAGCAGATTTTTACTTATGACACTGGCTGACCTGTTACATGTGCGCTTGGCAGCTGAAGGCATCTGTGTTGGTCCCATGTTCATATGTGCCCGCATTGCTGAGAAAAATTATGTTTTAATTAATGCAAATGAGCCTCTAGGAGCAACGGGGGCGTTTCTGTTACACCTAGAGGCTCAATTTTCTATGCAACTGCCGTGCCCTCTGCACTTGATTGACAGGACCAAAATATCATCACACGAGCCCCTCTCAATCAAAGTGCAGTTCCAGAGAGAGCAGAGCCTCTAGGTGTAACGGTAACGCCCCCGTTGCTCCTAGAGGCTCATTTGCATATATTAAAACATAATTTTTCTCAGCAATGCAGGAACATATGAACATGGGACCAACACAGATGTCTTCAGCTGCCAAGTGCACATGGAACAGGTCAGCCAGTGTCATAGGTACAAAACTGCTGACAGATGCCCTTTAAGCTACCACTGCCCATGTTGATCAAATGTCTCCTATGCCTGGGATGGCAATGATGAGCTGCCAGCCTTAGGCTACTTTCACACTACTGTTTTCAATTCTGCTATTGAGATCCATCATAGATCTCAATAGCGGAAGAAAACGCTTCCGTTTTGTCCCCGTTCATTGTCAATGGGGACAAAACTGAACTGAAATGAAACGGAGTGCTCCAAAATACATTCCATCCCATTTGGTTGCGTCCCTATTTGCGGACAGAAAAACGCTAAATGCGTCCTGACGCACACTGTAAGTCAATGGGGACGGATCCGTTTTCTCTGACACATGGCTGTGGAAGACATAATACAACCAGATCCGTTCATGACGGATGCATGCGGTTGTGTTATTGTAACGGAAGTGTTTTTGCAGATCTACATAAGATCCACGCTTATGTGAAAGCAGCCTTATTATTATTGTAGATATGTTATTCTTGATATGCTTTATAGCAAACATATCAGTTTTAGATAAATGTAAACCAGAAGGAGTCACCGCGCGGTATCGGCAGCGCTCTGCATATGCTGTATATAGGATGTCATATACACAAGATAATGTGTTACTGTTTGAATAATATTTTCTTCACAATCTTTCACATTTATCTCTATAATTCAGAGGTGTAAATTATCTCACTGCTTCCATTGCCACCTGCATTTATACGGTGTAAAAATAATTCTCCAAATGACTGCCTGGAAACACTATTAGCACGGTATACAGCGCAGACCGCAGTGTAAGTCCTGACGAAGAGGGACGGTTTCATTTTAAAGGGGTTGTCCAGGATTGCAAAAAACATGGCTGCTTTCTTCTGAAAACAACAACACAGCTGTGTCTAGTATGGCAGCTCAGCTCCATTGAAGTCAAAGGGGCACAGCTGCAATACCGCACCCAACCTGTCGCACGGGTGGTGCTGTTTTTGGAAGAAAGCAGCCATGTTTTTCTTATCCTGGAAAACCCTTTTTAAAAGGTTCACTTTCTTTGATTTGTTAATTCACTTCACATTGCTAAATAATGATGCAGATGCGATACTCTGTGGGAAGTTGTTTATGCTGTATGTGTCTATATGTGGCCATCTAGTGGTTCTAATATAAACTGCATTCTGGCGAGGGTTCTGTTAGCATGTCTCGATAATGCCTTGAGGAAGTCCTTCTAAGGATTGTCCACGAAAAATATTTCACAGTTTTCATACCAGCGTCTGGATCTGAATACTTTTGTAATTGCATGTCATTGAAAATGTATTACAGCTATTGAGTTATTCAATGGAATCAATCTGTATAGCGCCACCTGCTGTTTGCTCTTTTTCTAATTTCTCTGTCTTGCTCACTGAGAAGGAAGCACGTGATCAGTTCCATCCTTGCAGGCAGGACACGTCCCCTGAGAAAGAACACACCCCATAAGCTGACGGCTTGAAATATTGTATATCTAGCAGAACAACTGGAGTGATGAATGAGGAGATAGAGAGATGGGTTATTGGTTGCTCACCTGATCACTGCAATGTATAGGTGCTCTGGTTCTGAACTGATTCACCCAATCAGGAGGGTAGTTAATAACAATAAAGGTATATAATGGAGAACCGGCACTCTACATCTATCAAGGTGCTAAAGAAGCAGCATGTGAGTTTATTGTGCAGCATGTGAGTTTATTGTCTTCTACTTTGATGTTTAGATCAAGGAATTCTATTTCAGTTTTGTTTATATTAGCTGTGAATTGTAGATTAATTTGGTTATTGTTTATTTCTTCCAGGAATATTTTTAAATCGGCCTCGCTTCTTTGCCAGATGAAGACCACGTCGTCGATATAACGTTTCCATAGCACCAGATCCGTCCCCAGCCGATGCTGTATATGGACATCCTCCCATTGTGACATGAAGAGGTTTGCATAGCTGGGGGCGAATCTGGTGCCCATGGCTGTGCCCCTGGTTTGTAGGTAGTAGGTGGAGTCAAAGGAGAAATAGTTGTGTCCCAGAATTAGCTCAACACCTTCTGCTATGTAATTTATTTGTTCTTTTTTGAATTCCTTAATTTTTCTAATTGTATAGTCAATGCTGCGATCCCATGTTTGTGGTCTATTATTGTGTATAGTGACTGGACGTCTAGGGTGCCTAAGATCCAGTTGGGGTTGTAGTCTATGTTTTCCATTGTCTTAATTATCTGTGTGCTATCTTTGATGTATGTATTTGTGTTTTTGACAACCGGTTGGAGTAATCTGTCGATGTGTTGTGAAAGGTTTGATGTGAATGATCCTATACCGGAAATTATTGGACGGCCTGGGGGGTTCTCTAAACTTTTGTGGACTTTGGGTAAACAGTAGAATATCGGGAGTCTTTGTGGTGTGTTTAAGATGAATTTTGCTTCTTGTTCAAGTAAAAAATTATTGTCTAGTCCTTTTTGACAGTAGTCTTTCAGTATTTGGTCGTATGAATTGATGGGATCTTTTTACTGTGCACCTGCATCCCCACTGCCGCATATTGCAAATCAACATTTTTTCTTGAGTACCCCATTTTTTTCAGTACCTCTACAATTTTAGAACATTTACTCCTACTCCCCACTCTCAAACCTACCCTTCTAAAAATAAATATATATTTTTTACCATCACCTGTGTATATTGCTTCTTTAGCACCTTGATAGATGTAGAGTGCCGATGAATGAGGAGATGTCTGGATCCATGTGAGGTACAGGGCTGGTTCTAGCTTTGCTAGAAAGAAGATGTCATGAACTATGATTTTCATATTTTTTTACATTATTCATGGGATAACCCAGAGGACCTTTCACTAGATTAAAAAATCTAAACTAACTATACAGACATGTAGAGCGGCGCCCGGGGATCTCACTGCACTTACTATTATCCCCGGGCGCCGCTCCGTTCTCCTGCTATGTCCTCCGGTATCTCCGCTCACTAAGTTATAGTAGGCAGAGATTCCAGTCACTAAGTTATGATAGGCAGAGTCTGTCCTTGTTCTGCTCTAGCGCTGGCCAATCGCAGCGCAGAGCTCACAGCCTGGGAGGTTATTTTCTCCCAGGCTGTGAGCTCTGCAATGTGATTGGCCAGCGCTACAGAAGAACAAGGGCAGACTCCGCCTACTATAACTTAGGGAACGGAGATACCGGAGGACATAACGGGAGAACGGAGCGGTGCCCGGGGATAATAGTAAGTGCAGTGAGATCCCCGGGCGCCGCTCTACATGTCTGTATACTTAGTTCATAGTTTAATAATCGGTGAAAGGTCCTCTTTAAGCCAAATAAAAAAATTTAAAAAAATTCGGTCTCAAAAGTTTGCACAAAAAAAAGGTATGCGTAAATAATTGTGTCTCTTTGATGCTAGATAGCTTGTGCATGGGGCCTGATACATTTCTGCTTTGTGTTTCCATAATAAAAAAAGGAAATATTCAACCTTGGTTCCTGATGTTTATCATCATCTATTATAATACTGAACTGAGGAAATGCAATCTATTGATGAAGTTCAATAATAATAATATGTGGTCATGAGTATAATAGGTATAGGTGTGCACCATACTCTGGGAGCAGAGGCTTAGTGATTGGGGGTGCAGAGGTAGCAGCCACACAGAGGCCCTGATGTTTGAGCTGACCAAAGCCCCTTATGGTGCCCATATATCTTCAATAGCCATCTCATCTGCCAGTTCCAGTATGTCTCTCGACTCTCCCATTTACATTAACACTTGGGTCATTGAGAATGTATGTCGTTTCAGTGGAATGGGAGGAGAAAGATGTGTCCAGGCACCTCTGATGGTCATTTTTGTCTCAGGAGAGCACAAGGATGGGGCGATGAAATTTAACATGCCCAATTTTTCTCTCTTCCCCCCGACATCATCTGTCAGGGAAGAGTCAGGAGCTCCACATGCTCACTGCCCGAGGTCATGTGTTCCTCTTTCTTCATCTTTTTTGTATTTGGTCTGTAAAACGGCAGACACCATTCATGCAGGCGAATCCCAAAAGTTTTGGATTTGCTGAAAATGGATCTTTTGAATAATTTGCAATAATTAAAGATGAGAGAACTGGCTGTAGATGAACCAAATTCAACACAAATTTTGCAAAAATTCAAGCTGCATCTGAATCAGATTTTTTTTGATGATTCAATTTGGGTCATGAGAGAAAAGATAGAAAGAGAGAGAGAGAGGGGAAATTTTATAAAAATTAGAGAGAATATATATGAGTCCTAGGAGACTAGGGTGTCATACACAAATCTTTAGACCAATCTAGGCAATTTTGTTTCAGGTGGAATTGGTTCTAACTTGAATCGAGTTGGTCAACCGATTCAGCTGATTCGAACCTGAATCAAAGTTCTAGTTTGAATCGATATACTCTTCTCTAACGATGCCTGCTTTAAGATTTTGACTTAAAGAGGACCTTTCACTGATTCTTACCCTATGAACTAAGTATACAGACATGTGGAGCGGCGCCCGGGGATCTCACTGCACTTACTATTATCCCCGGGCGCCGCTCCGTTCTCCTGCTATGCCCTCCGGTATCTCCGTTCCCTAAGTTATAGTAGGCGGAGTCTGCCCTAGCGCTGGCCAATTGCATTGCAGAGCTCACAGCCTGGGAGAAAATAACCTCCCAGGCTGTGAGCTCTGCGCTGCGATTGGCCAGCGCTAGGGCAGACTCCGCCTACCATAACTTAGGGACTGGTATCTCCGCCTACTATAACTTAGTGAGCGGAGATACCGGAGGACATAGCAGGAGAACGGAGCGGCGCCCGGGGATAATAATAAGTGCAGTGAGATCCCCGGGCGCCGCTCTACATATCTGTATAGTTAGTTCATAGGGTAAGAATCGGTGAAAGGTCCTCTTTAAGCCTGGGAGCTCAAATCCCTCACCACTTCAGATGATGGACCCACAGTGCCATTTTATCCAAGCAATGACAACTTCTACTGTACAACATTTTTCCCTTGTTAAGTTTATTCTAAAATTTGAAAGATATACTTTTACGAATGACATATACTTGTACCCTTAACCTCACTTACTAAATGATATCGTGTTTGAATTCCCCAACTGCTTGTTCTACTGCTCACTCGAAATTCTTTAACCTGAACAGTAGACAGTACAGTTGAGTAAAATACTTGAAATGCTTGTTTCAACATAAGCATCTCCGAGGAATCGATGTTACAGTTCCCCCAGCCACCGCTGCCTCCAGGACTCAGGACGCTCTGCCCGCAGCAGAGACGCCGGCGTGAGCTTTTCCTCGCTCACTACAAAAGTCCAGGGCCTGCATGTGCAGGTGTCAGGGAATTTGGAGTCCTCTGCTCCCCCCCGCTGTTCCTTTGCTGAAATGGAAGACTCCTCTGGCTTGAATTTTCTGGATTGGTGTTGTGAATATGTTTTTGGCTTCTGGCCAGATATTGTATTTCATGTCCTGTTTTTTGACTTTCCGGCGTGTTGGTTCTCTCGTATGCCTCTGGTGATTTAGTACCTCATTGTGCGACTGGCATTTGACCCTTTGACTATTTTCTTAAGGTTTGTATGTTTGTTGTTTCCGGTTTGTGTGTCACCCTCACATGTATTTCAGCATAGCGATTGTCTCCCAGTTGTGGGGTCAATGCCTAGGGTGACCGTGCAAATAGGTAGTGATAGTGGGAGTGGGTCAGAGAAGTTTTAGAGCTGCACTATCCCTGTTTGTGTGTGATGGTAGTGGTCTTATCCTAACAATCGAGTTATGTTAAAATGTTAACCTTTAGGCTCCGAGCACCATACATGTAGTTCCTATGTTGGCCACCAGGTGAGAGGCCAACTTAGGGTAACAGCAATTGGAGCTTTTACTGTAGTTCTATGGAAATAAAGTATAAGCCATAAAACAAATGGATATACAAAATAAATAAATAAATAAATAAATTATATATATATATATATATAACCAAAGAAACAGAAGCCATCTTGACGTCTGGTAGATGGGACCGACATATTTTTGATCAATTATATGCGCTAAGAGCTTCTACCCCGCTTAATAGTAAGTATGGGCGTCATGTATTTGACTCTGTTCACGCATTCACCTGTTCACCCAGTCTTAGTGCATTTAGTAGTGTGCTGCTACTTTTTTCGTGTTTTTATACATTGTTGCCTTGGTAGCTTGCACCTGCGATTCTGTCTGGATTCTGTGCTGTTCTTTTCTTTGGTTATATGTATATATAGTAGAGGAATAAGGCATCCTCTGTAGAACTTAGCACTCCCTGCCCATCCCCTGGTGCTTTTAGTCAGAGTAACAATAGAGCTGGACACTCCGTGTTAGAGTAGGTCCCATCTGATTAGAAGCCACCTTGACGTCTGGCAGATGGGCTAGACCAGGGCTGGCCAACCTGTGGCTCTCCAGCTGTTGTAAAACTACAATTCCCACCATGCCCTGCTGATAGTTGTAGGCTGTCTGGGCATGCTGGGAGTTGTAGTTTTGAAACAGCTGGAGAGCCGCAGGTTGGCCAGCCCTGGGCTAGACATATTTTTGATTATATGCGCTAAGAGCTTCTACCCCGCTTAATAGTAAGTATTGGCATCATGTATTTGACTCTGTTCACACATTCACCTGTTCACCCATTCTTAGTGCATTTAGTAGCGTGCTGCAACTTTTTTCGTGTTTATATATATGAATTTAATCACTCTCCTTTCCCTAGAATAAAATAACAAACAAACAATAAAAAATAAACATCATGGGCATTGTTGCATTCAAAAACGTCTTTACTATTAAACTATAAAAATATTTATCCCATACGGCGAAATAACAGAAAAAATATCAAAATGTCCTAAATCGAATTTTTTTTCACCATTTTTTCATCGCTTCTCTTATCCCCCAAAAAATAAAATGTGATCAAAAAGTCGCACACACTCCAAAATGGTATCAATAAAAACTACCACAAATCGTACCACAAAAAATTAGCCCACACAGCTCAGTAAACATAAAAATAAAAGAGTTATGGGGGTCCGAATATGGCAAAAAAATATATTTTTTCTAAGTTTTTATTATTTTTTTCAGTACTAAAACACCCAAAAAAAACTACATATATGCAGTATTGTTGTAATCATACTAACCCAGAGAATGAAGGGCACAGGTCAGTTAATACGGATAGAGAAGGATGTAGGGACAAAACCCATAAAACTGTGGCAGAATTGCGTTTTGGAATTTCGGAATTGTTTTACCGCTTCCCACTACATTGTATGCCATATTAAATGGTGGCATTAGAAAGTACAACTTGCCCGCAAAAAACAAGCCCTCATACAAAAAAAAGTTATTACAGAGAAGAAAAATGAGAACGCAAAAACAAAAAACCTCCGGTATCTAAGGAGTTAGTAGCCCCTCCGCATGCAACTAAAGGCTATTTATCAGCCAGGCTACATAACTTTATAAGCTGGAATCATGGCATATGTGGGTGTAGTATGAGATAAAAAGCTAACTTCACTCTAGAAATAACAGAAACAAGCCTTAAGATGACAAAAAAACAACATCTTAAAACACTATTTTGTCTAGAAGCATGTACATCTGGGATTATCGTCCGTCTATTGATTGGTTAGGATCCACTCTAAAAAATAATTCTCTGACATGCTGGAAAGGGATGTCATGTGACAAACTCTCCGATCTCCAAGTGACACAGGACAGGAAGTCAGTGACTTCTCTGTTCATTCCTATGAGACTGACATTGAGGCTCCCATAGGAATACATAAAGAAACTAGCTTCCTGTTCACACATAAGTGCTGTGTTATTTGAAGAGTCTGATTACTGGTCACATGACACAGCTGAGGATCAGGAGGGAGGTTATAACTCACAAATAACTCACTGGTAAGAAGATTACCTTCACTACGGATTACATAATGTACCTTTCTAGCAGGTCAGAGAATGACATTTTTGCGGGAGATCTTCTTTAAAGCAAAGGGGTTGGAAGACAACTCCTTCACAGCTCTGTCCATAGTGCGGTGGACGGCGCTGGTTTCTGCAGTGCTTTGGTAACCATCTTTGTCCACTACACAGTAGAAGGAGCTGAGTAGTTCTCGCACCAACGTCTTCAGAGTCACTATACTGTCACACAATTTTATTTAATACAGAATGTTGTAATTAGCAAATTTCTAAATTACTTCCTTCAAAAAATCTACCTGCATTCACCTGAAAAAAAAAGTTGCAAAGTCATTGCCATTAGAGGTCTCACTTCTGTCTAACTTGCAGTCCACTTCCTGTTGTTAGGCTAGATCCATCCCTAGTAAATCCTGAGCCTGATAAAAGAACTGCTTCTACACTGCTTCTAAATTAACAGAAGCCTCCTGTTTTTCTGTAAGTGTGATATCTCCCTCTTTATCAGCTTTGGCAGATTCAACAGAAGAGAGACATTCCTTACTTGTGAGCATAGGCATCGCAACAGGGGGGCAAGGGGGGGCAATTTCCCCCCCTAGGTTATTCCTTGCCCCCCCCCCCCGCGTGCCCCCCCGCTGACAGTGGCGTAGTGTGGGGGGGCAGTGTTTCCTGTAAGCTGCGTGGGCGCCGGCAGCGCAGCTTACTTACTGTCTCCGCTCAGGACCTCTGCAGGCCCGCTCACCGCCACAGCCCTGACTTCATGTAATGGTGTGTGCCTGTTCCGTAAAGCCCATCCTGGCAATGTATACACCATTTTCACTGTGTGCATTGCTGTGGTGGGCTCGGAACAGGCACCCACCATACTGCCCACAGCGTCCTGACGTAACCCAGTGTCAGGACGTTCCTGTGCGGCGCTCCAATTGGCCCCGCCTCCTTCCTCATGTCGCGCTGCCACTGCAAGAGAAGAACATGTGCAGCGTGGCAAAAGAGGAGAAAAGAAGAGGGGACAGCATCTTCTTGGACCTAGCCCCCCCGCCCCCTCTAAAGTGTTGAAGTGGCAAGCAAAGTAATTGTATGTTTTCATGGGGAGTATGTATAGACTGTGCCACACAATATACAGTATACCTCTACACTGTGCCCCACAATATACAGTATACCTCTACACTGTGACACACAATATACAGTATACCTCTACACTGTGCCCCACAATATACAGTATACCTCTACACTGTGCCCCACAATATACAGTATACCTCTACACTGTGCCACACAATACACAGTATACCTCTACACTGTGCCCCACAATACACAGTATACCTCTACACTGTGACACACAATATACAGTATACCGCTACACTGTGACACACAATATACAGTATACCTCTACACTGTGCCACACAATATACAGTATACTGCTACACTGTGCCACACAATATACAGTATACCGCTACACTGTGCCACACAATATACAGTATACCTCTACACTGTGACACACAATATACCGCTACACTGTGCCACACAATATACAGTATACCTCTACACTGTGCCACACAATATACAGTATACCGCTACACTGTGCCACACAATATACAGTATACCTCTACACTGTGCCACACAATATACAGTATACCTATACACTGTGCCACACAATATACAGTATACCTCTACACTGTGCCACCCAATATACAGTATTCCTCTAAACTGTGCCACACAATATACAGTATACCTCTACACTGTGCCCCACAATATACAGTATACCTCTACACTGTGCCACACAATATACAGTATACCTCTACACTGTGCCACACAATATACAGTATACCTCTACACTGTGACACACAATATACAGTATACCTCTACACTGTGCCCCACAATATACAGTATACCGCTACACTGTGCCACACAATATACAGTATACCTCTACACTGTGCCCCACAATATACAGTATACCGCTACACTGTGCCACACAATATACAGTATACCTCTACACTGTGCCACACAATATACATTATACCTCTACACTGTGCCACACAATATACAGTATACCTCTACACTGTGCCACACAATATACAGTATACCGCTACACTGTGCCACACAATATACAGTATACCTTTACACTGTGCCACACAATATACAGTATACCGCTACACTGTGCCCCACAATATACAGTATACCTCTACACTGTGCCCCACAATATACAGTATACCGCTACACTGTGCCACACAATATACAGTATACCTCTACACTGTGACACACAATATACATTATACCTCTACACTGTGCCCCACAATATACAGTATACCTCTACACTGTGCCCCACAATATACAGTATACCTATACACTGTGCCACACAATATACAGTATACCTCTACACTGTGTAGGGGTTATACTGTATATTGTACAGGCGCAGGGGTTATATTGTCTGGCATGGTGTAACCTCCATGCATTTGCTGTACAATATTCATTATATTTCATACATCATGCCATACAATATACAGTACATTATAATCCCTTCACCATGCTATACAATGTACATTATATTTTATACACCATGCCGTACAATATACAGTATAATCCCTGTACCATGCCGTACAATATATAGCATAACCCCACAGTGTAGGTGTTATACTGTATATTGTATGGCCTGGTGTATGAAATATAATGTACATTGTATAGCATGGTGCAGGGATTATAATGTATACTGTACACCATGGTGCAGGGATTATAATGTATATTGTACAGCATGGTGCAGGGATTATAATGTATATTGTACAACATGGTGCAGGGATTATACTGTATAAATGGAGGCAATCGTATATGGAAAGGATGGGGGCCATGGACTGGGGGTACTATGGGGGTGGGGGACATTATACAAAGGAGGCTATCATATATGGAAAGGATCGGGCCATTATTACAATAATAATACAGAGGGGGTCATAATTATTACAATAATAAAGAGGGGCCATTATATATTAAAATAATACAGAGGGCATTATACAGTACATATGGGCACTACGGGGGTCTTTTATCTAGTGGCACTACAGAGGGTCATTGTAACTACATGGGGCACTGCAGCAGGTCTTTATAAATACTTGAACCACTATAGTAGGTATTCTAACTACTGCAGACAGTATAGGGGACTTTATTACTACTGCATGCTCTTATAGGGTATCTTATAGAGGGGTCTTGTTACGGCTGGGGGCATTATTATTGAGCACATATTAATGGGGATACTATTGGAGGTACTGTGGGGCAGTGTTCCTCAACTCCAGTCCTCAGGGCCCACCTGTCGGTCATGATTTGAGAGTATCCCAGAGAATGAATACCTGTGGTAAGTCCTGATGCACTGACACTAATTGTATCATCTGCTCAATACTAAGGAAATCCTGAGCACATGACCGACAGGTGGTCACTGAGGACTGGAGTTGAGGAACCTTGCTGTAGGGAACACTATTACCATTAAGGAAAGTTTGGGAGCATATTATTATGGGGGAGTATTTGAATGGAACTAGCTCAGTATTGGTGGTAGCAGCAGGATGACGGTGTTTAGGCACCAGGAAGGGGAGAATGATAGTAAAGTGTGGAATCAAAACAAAATTCTGTAAAACTCTGCAGAGAAGGAGACACAGCTGAAAGAAGGTGTCACGGCGGTCTAATCTCCGAATGAAGACATTGAGGAAAGTCTACATGACAGAAGATGTCACTGGATGTAAGAGGTATGTGCTGCTGTATTCTCCTGTAATTTGCATAGCAATGTATGTAATGTCCATCCAAATATCTGTTTCACGGTAGGGTAGGGGGGTATATAGATTTTGGCCCACACTGCCTCAGCCCGGTCCTTCCGGGGCCTTACAGCCATCTACTACATTATCTGTACTTAGAGAGTTATCACTGTGTTATCTGTGGTGTTACATAGGATTGCAAGTGACATCTACTACATTATCTGTAAAAGGCCACAGTTTGGGGGGGCGCAATACTTAGCTTGCCCCGGGTGCTGGCAACCCACGCTACGCCACTGCCCGATGATTCCCCTTTAAAATGCTGGCCGCCACCGCCGCTGGTACACCGGCGATCTGTCAGTTTTGCCAAACTGAAAGTACTGGCCATGCTGCCCACCCGCTTCACTACGGGCTCCTCGGCAGTCGGCAGCCAAGTGAATCTTCCCCCGCCCACCTCAGCTGCTATTGGCTGGGAGGGAGAGGGCAGCACTGCCATTGGCTGCCTGTGTATTTCAGCCTAGCAGGGACTGCAGAGGCAGTAAAGAATGCAGCTTGGGGATTTATCAGGAAACATCAGGTATCCCTGCATACCTCAATTCTCTCATATTTTGTGATCTTATTTATTTTTTCAGTAGTATGATTAAGTGGTGAAAATTATTAGTGTTGAGAGCGAATATTCATATCACAAATTTTAATCACGAATATCACCACTTTGAGAATTCGCGAATATTTAGAATATAGTGCTATATATTCGTATTTGCGAATAGTGTTGAATATACTAATCGCGAATTTATTGCGAATTTATTGCAAATATATTACATTACTGATTTTCGCAATCAAGTAAACAATGACTGGAGATCACAAATTCTTGAATTTGCGAATGTATGGCGAATATTCAGCCAAAAATTTGCGAAATATTGCAAATTCGAATATTGCCTATGCCGGTCATCACTAAAAATTATTAGTGCCCCCTATTTTTGATTGTGGTATCTTATGTGCCCCCCCTATGTGGTGTTTCTAGTGCCGCCACTACTTGTGAGAGAAATGCATCTAGCTGTGCCGTTGAAACAGGGAATAATGATGCAGTTGAAGACATTAAGGAAACCCAAAAAAGACCTGATTCAACGTTATGATTCTACAATAAAGCATATCCATTATGCTAACTTTTTTTTTGAAAACTCAGGTACACTTTAAAGAGGTTGTGGAGTGCAAAGATTTTAATTACCTATCCTCAGGATAGGTCATCAATATCAGATTGGTGGAGGTTTGACTCCTGGCACCCCTGCCAATCAGCTGTTTGAAAATATAGCGGTGCTGATCTGAGCTCTGCTTCAGCTTCAAAATTACCTGTGCATTGCCTCCCTTGTAGAGGCAGCGCGGTGTAATAGCAACTTTGCAACACTGCAGCAGCTGCAAATGAGATGGCGCACAGGTAGTTTCTAAGTGGAAGCAGCTCTTGTACAAGCACTGTTGTGCCTCCAAACAGCTGATCAGCAAGGGTGCCAGCAGTTGGTGTGATATTTATGACCTATCTTGAGGATAGGCCATCAATATCTTTGCACTGCACAAAGTCTTTTACTTAGAAATATTGTTAGCAATATACAGTAGATCCTAACCCCGGGGCCAGAGCTATTGCAGAACAGTTGGGGGTGCAGGGTTGCGGACCCCTGCCAATCAAATATTAATCAACTTGCAGGATAACAGGCTGAACTGGATGGGCGGAAGTCTTTTTTCAGCCTAACAAACTACGTTACTATGTAATGGTTTTTCCACCAAAAGTAAAATCCTAGAATATCCTTTAAGGAAAATGTATTTAATTTAAGAAAATAAAGGAAAACAGCTGGATCTAGCATATGGCCCTCGATGGATACCATTTACTATATTGGAGTGAGTTGGGTTTCTGGTAGTGATTAGTGTTGAGCGCAAATATTCGAATATCAATTTTTTTTTGCGAATATCAGCACTTCGCTAATTCGCGAATATTTCGAATATAGCACTACAAATTATTGTTATATTTTTTCTTTCCCATTTCCCAAAAGTAGTTCTTACCTGTCCTGAGGATTTCTGGCTTCCTGGCTGCTCCAGTCAGTGCCCGTTGCCGCTTCTGCCGACTTCCGTGCTCATGGAGCGTCCCCATCACCATGGGAACGCCTCCATACTAGAATGTACTGTCGGATGTGAGAATTAAGTTGAAATCGCAATTTGATTATTATAACTTGAATTAATCGAATTGCGATTACAAATTAGCACTGCTATATTGCATATTCGTTAACTTTGTTAATTCTAGCAAGCAGACCCATTAGAAACACAGCTCTAAGTTGAAATCGCAATTCGATTATTATAACTTGAAGTAATCGCATTGCGATTTCAACTTAGACCTGGTTTACTATGGTTGGCTTGGTAGAATTAGCGAAGATGACGGATATGACGAATGTATTCGTCATATTCCTCAAAACGAAGATAACGAAGTATTCTCCATCTTCGTTTTAGCTCCATATTCGTCAACTTCGCTAATTCTAGCAATCAAATAGGAAAGTTGACTATAGAGACAGCTGTGTTTAATTCGCTATGCGATTATATTACTTTGCTTTTTTTTTAAATAACTAGAATAATTATAATAATTATCAAGTATTATAATTATTTTATTTATTAAAAAAAAAATCTAAGTAATATTATTGCATAGCGAATTAAAAACTTAGCTGTCTCTATAGTCAACTTTCCTATTTGATTGCTAGAATCAGCGAAATTGACGAATATGGAGCTAAAACGAAGATGGAGAATACTTCGTTATCTTCATTTTGAGGAATATGACGAATACATTCGTCATCTTCGCTAATTCTAGAAATCAAACCAATAGGAAAGTTACCTTAAGTTAAAATTGCAATACGCGATTATTTAAATCCTATATTAATCGCGATAACTAGAATAATGACGAATATTCGAAATCTAATATAGCACCTCCCGCTCATCACTAGTAGTGATGAGCAGCAGGGGCAATATTCGAATTTGCAATATTTCGCAAAGATTTTGTAGAATATTCTTCATATATTCGTGAATTCACGAATTCGAGATTATATTTTTGATTGCGAAAATCGGCAATGCATTATTCGCGTAATGCAAGCGAAATATCGGCGTGGGGTGGGCAACTATTCTATTGATTGCTAGGGATGTTGCTAAGCTGTGACAAAGCCTTCTCATTGGCCTACAAGCTTGAAGAAGGGAGGGATGATCACCTGAAATGTACTGTGTTAAAAAACAAAACAAAAAAATTAAAATATTCGTCATTACGAATATATAGCACTATATTCCAAATATTCCAAAGTGCCGATATTCACGAAAAAAATTCACTTATCGAATATTCGCGCTCAACAATAGCTTCTGGCGCAAATAGCGGCACTTTTCCCAGACAAATACTGCTGATATCAGCCTTTTTTTTGCTGGAATCTTTGGCAGAGGCTCCCACAGGAACCTCCATCACAGATATAAACCTAGTGAAAAATATCTTCTTATCGTTGATTGCTATTGGTAGACCATTGTATCCGCTGCTCACCTTTCATGCAATGTCAGCAAAATTGGATCCAGTGTCAGACTTCATTGATAACTTCAACCATTTGTCAAGGATAAATAGATACCTTTAAATAAACACAAGCTGTAGTCCAGGGTCTTTAACAGAGAGACTCCATAAACTTCTGACAATATTTATAAGTGAGATAGATGCCAAATCAATGGAACGTTCACGAAATCAATGAGCCTTGGCATGTTAGCTTAGATATTTTGAGATTCGATCACTTCACTGAAGAACTTATCAATGGTTGGAAGAAACTCAGTGTAACTTATAATGGTGTGCAGTGGTAATGTACGTTTATAAATATGGAATGTGGCATTTTCTGTGAAAATGGACAGACTTTTTAGCATACAAGAGCCTGATTGTCTAATATCCACCTTTTCAGCTGAACTTTACTGATGCTAAAAAATATTTCGTTTTTGCCTTAAGGTGATGTAAAGAGCTGTATTGCTAGAAAAAAAAATACCTATTGTTTAAATCAAGTTTGTATGTTAAACATTGTTTGAAATCTTGCATGCTTCATAATAGGCTGACACTTCCTGTTCTGTAGAAATCACTCCTCAGCAGTCATCTCATTATCATCATGAACAAGAAAACCATCAAACAAAGAAGTACACAGGAGCATTGCCTAGATGTAACATCCATTGGGTCCAAGACTCTGAGGAGACCCATTGTACCTATTTTACCTTGTGTGGGAGAATATAGTGGAGGTTGCTATTCTGCTCTACTATGTGGTTTCTCCTCTCTGCTATGTTATATATGACATTTAACGCATCAAAAGCAGCTGTAAAGATTAAAAGTAGGAGAATAGTTTAAAAAAACTAATAACATTGTACAGAGCCATAAAGTATTGTAAATGTAGGATGGGGAAGCCAAAGTAAAAAGGAAAAGCCAGTGTCATGTTCTAGCGAGGGTCCAACTGACCCCTAGAACATCTCACCATGAAGAATACACCAAAACAAGCATACACAGAGAATTAACAATGAGTTAGAAACTGGATCAGCAGGTAAGGAACCAGTGTCCAAAAATACCATTGGACCAAGTGCACCAGTTTTACTTTGGGCCAAACCCAGAAAGCAAAAACCCAGTGAGCCAAGTTCTTCACAGAGCCCCAGATGGTAGGGATGAACTTAGCCAAAGCTCACTGGTTGCACCTCCAGGATGGTCCCGGTGCAGCACCAGCAGTCCACACAAACAATGACTGGAACCCAGGCAAACGTACAGGAACCCAAACACCGCAGAGGAAACAGTACAGAATACACACAGGAACCAGCACACAAAAAGACCTTGATGTCTTACAAGGTGGCCACACAGACTGGACAGAAGGAAATCTAAGTAAGGTGCATAGCTCCAGCACCCAACAAGGGCTGAAGAACAACTAACTCCCTGGCAAACAGTAACAGGATAAAATAGCACCTAGAGACCACACCCATACCAAGACCTTAACCCTACAAGAACCAGACAGGGAAGGGAGCAAGCATTCAAGGAGCAGTGCACACATAGGCTACCAAAACTACACTTCACCCCTGGCAACCAGCATGCGCAGCATTAACCGCAGCCAGTACGCCAGAGCACAAAAGTGAGCAACATGGAAACCGTGTCACAGTGAACCACACAGACACCGTGACAGCAATATGATTAAGACTTGGGTAGATGCAAAGGGGAAGGCGAAAATCAAAAGGGTAGGGCAAAAGAAAAATATAAAGGCACAGGAAATAAAGTAGAATGGATAAGAAAAGGAAAATAACTGGAAAATAAATAGGAAAGAGAAATAAGGAGTAGAAGGAAAGAAGAAAAGGAATGATGACTTGAAAGGGAAAAAAACATGACAGGGAGAAGGGAAAAGATAGTAAATTGTAAAGGGAAATTAGAAGGAAAAGGAAACTGTAAGGCCTAGTTCACACTAACGTATGGCTTTTATCGTTTTTTTGCGGTCCGTTTTTCACGGATCTGTTCCGTTTTTGAGTTCCATTGTGTTTCCGTTTCCTTTCCGTTTTTCCGTTCCGTATGCCATGTACAGTATTCAGTAATTACATAGAAATAATTGGGCTGGGCATAACATTTTCAATAGATGGTTCAGAAAAAACGGAACGGATACGGAAGACATACGGATGCATTTCCGTATGTGTTCCGTTTTTTTTGCGGACCCATTGACTTGAATGGAGCCACGGAACGTGATTTGCGGGCAATAATAGGACATGTTCTATCTTTCAACGGAACTGAAAAACGGAAATACGGAATGCATACAGAGTACATTCCGTTTTATTTGCGGAACCATTGAAATGAATGGTTCCGTATACGGACCGTATATGGAACACAAAAAAATGGCCCATACACTCGCAAAAAAAACGTTCATGTGAACTAGGCCTAAGGAAGAGGAAAATAAATGAAAAGAGAGAAAAAATAAAGGGGAAGGGAAATAGAAAAAGAAAGAGGAATGGAAAAGAAAGCAAACAAGGGATTGGAAAGAGAGAAGGAAGAATAAATGAGAAGGGAAAGAGAAATGAAATGTTTAAGAGGACAAAAAGGGAAAAGGAAAGGGTATGGAGAAAAAAATATAAAGGGGTGGGGTGGGGGAAGAAAAGGAAAAAGGAGGGAAAAAGGGGGAGAAAAAAAAGGGAATGGAGGGAGAAAAATAAGGGAAAGGGAAAAAGAAAAGTGTGAGGGAAAGAAAAAGGAAAAATAAAGGGTATAAGAAAAGTGAAGTGAAAGGACAGCGGAAATGTAACGGGGAGGAAAAGACATAAAGAAAGTCATAAAGAAAGGAATGGAAAGAGAAAAATGGGCGGGGAAAAGCGAAAATAAAGGGGTAGGGAAAACAAAGGGGAACGAAAGGAGAAAACAATGGGAAAAACAAATGGGAAAGGAAAGAGAAAACAAAATATAAACCAACAGCTAAGAAACTATTAATATGGGAAGGTATGATAAAAGAATTTCTTACTAAATAATGCTGCATGACATGAAGGAAGGCATAAAGCCACGTGAACAAGAAGATTTGAAGAATTCATTTACAGTTAGGCATACTAGTAGGGATGCTGGCATCTACAAAATAATAAAACAACCTTAAGTGGATGACCCTTTTGCAGATTGAGTAGACAGGAATATTTGCAAAAAATCTTCCGTAAAGAGCACAGATGGCATTAGTAATACAAAATTGTGCCCGGTGTTCATCTCAACCTCCTATTTTGGCCGCCACTGCTCTATCAGAAATAAAATGGAATGCCTCCTCCCGAGTAGGCAGCTAGCCATGCCCACAGATGGTTGAGTGATGATGCAGCCAGCAGACCATGTATGAGCAGCACATGTCTTTGTTGAGGGCAGGATCTTCTGCCAGAACGTGTGAGATTGCAGTCTATTTTGTTCAGTTCATTTATAGGTAGTCAACATACCCACCCTGTTACTGCCAGAGAAACACTCGGAAATACCAGATAAGTGGAGAACCTCCTTTGTATTACAATTTTGGCATTTTTGAGACAATTAGTTATGAAGAAGATGATGACTGCTTTATTAAGACAGCCAGGAAACTATTCTCAAGGGAATTTTAATTTTGTAGGCAAGAACCAGCATTGAGAAGTTGCCAGGATTTTTTTTTTTGTCAGTGCTGAATATAATCAATTCTGTACAGCACAGAGAAGTGATAGAGATGTGGCCATCATTCTTTGAATCAGCTAAGAAAGCTCCCATATACTCCAGCTCTCAGACAAGTCCTTATCTTCTCCAGAGCATGAAGGCTCCATCCTACTCAAGATGACACGCCTCCTTACTACGTCTTATATGCTGTTCTGCTGTTAGTGAAGACTCCATTACAATATGGCACTTACAGCTAGATATTTACATAGTTCACATACCACAGTTAGTAAAACAGTGCACAATGCGCAGATGCCAAGTATTATCTCTTTTCTTATTTTCATATATTAGCCAATGTAACAATACCACGAGCCTCCGGGGGAATGACCCTCTGATGTCTATATAACCTGCTTCACTTCCTGTAATAAAGAAGAATTTGCTTTGACCCCAGTGTGTGTGTCACAGTTATTTTCTTCCATGCACGTAAAACCCTTGGGTTACTATTAGAGATGGGACGGGGGATTCGTCGAATCCACAAATCCCTCGAATCTTGCTGGATTCGTGGGATTCGTGGACTCGAATCCCGACGTAATTTGCCTGAAACTAATCCGACGAATCCCGGTGGGAGGGACTGGGAGGAGGAGCTGGGGGCTGGTGCGTTCACTGTGCTCCGGCCCCTCCGCTCCAGTTCAGTTATAAAATGTGTAATTCTGATTAATAATCATGCTGCCCCCTCTGTCTGTAGTATAACATTCAATGAATCTTACTCACAGGGCTACTGCTATCGTAATGCAGGCCGGCCGGGCAGACGAGCGGCAGCGTCACTGACTGACGTCACCTGCCTGCACCGCCTGCTTCATTCATAAAGCAGGTGGCGCAGGCAGGTGACGCCAGTCAGTGACGCTGCCGCTCGTCTGCCCGGCCGGCCTGCATTACGATAGCAGTAGCCCTGTGAGTAAGATTCATTGAATGTTATACTACAGACAGAGGGGGCAGCATGATTATTAATCAGAATTACACATTTTATAACTACTGGAGTGGCAATGGGGGGGTCTGTGGATGACACTGTTAAGGGGTGGGTCTGTGGATGGCACTGTTATGGGGTGGGGGGGTCTGTGGATGGCACTGTTATGGGGTGGGGGGTCTGTGGATGGCACTGTTATGGGGTGGGGGGGTCTGTGGATTGCACTGTTATGGGGTGGGGGTGGGTCTGTGGATGGCACTGTTATGGGGTGGGGGGTGGGTCTGTGGATGGCACTGTTATGGGGTGGGGGGTGGGTCTGTGGATGGCACTGTTATGGGGTGGGGGGTGGGTCTGTGGATGGCACTGTTATGGGGTGGGTCTGTGGATGGCACTGTTAAGGGGTGGGGGGTGGGTCTGTGGATGGCACTGTTATGGGGTGGGGGGGTCTGTGGATGGCACTGTTATGGGTGGGGGGGTCTGTGGATGACACTGTTATGGGGTGGGGTGTCTGTGGATGGCACTGTTATGGGGTGGGGGGGTCTGTGGATGGCACTGTTATGGGGTGGGGGGGTCTGTGGATGGCACTGTTATGGGGTGGGGGGGGTCTGTGGATGGCACTGTTATGGGGTGGGGGGTCTGTGAATGACACTGTTATGGAGTGGGGGGGGGTCTGTGGATGGCACTGTTATAGGATGGGGGGGTTTGTGGATGGCACTGTTATAGGATGGGGGGTCTGTGGATGGCACTGTTATAGGATGGGGGGGGTCTGTGGATGGCACTGTTATGGGGTGGGGGGATCTGTGGATGGCACTGTTATGGGGTGGGGGGGTCTGTGGATGGCACTGTTATGGGGTAGGGGGGGTCTGTGGATGGCACTGTTATGGGGTGGGGGGGGGTCTGTGGATGGCACTGTTATGGGGTGGGGGGGGGTCTGTGGATGGCACTGTTATGGGGTGGGGGGGTCTGTGGATGGCACTGTTATAGGATGGGGGGGTCTGTGGATGGCACTGTTATAGGATGGGGGATCTGTGGATGCCAGGGGGAGAGGTGAGAGGCACTATGATACTATTGGCACATTGGGGGGAGGCACTATGATACAGGCACATTATGGGGGGAGATGGCACTATGATACGGGCACATTATGGGGGGAGGTGGCACTATGATACTGGCACATTATGGGGGGAGGTGGCACTATGATACTGGCACATTATGGGGGAGATGGCACTATAATACTGGCACATTGGGGGGGAGATGGCACTATGATACCGGCACATGGGGGGGAGGAGAGAGGCACTCCGCACTTGATACTGGCACATGATTAGGGGGGCATCTATGGGGACACTTACTGGCACATTATTGGGTGGCACTGTGGGGTCACTTCTTATTGGCACATTATTGGGGGGCACTATGGGGGCATCTACTGAGGCCACAAAGAAGGGGTATTTTATATGGGGGGCTCTGTGTGGTACTAGTATTATCAGGGGTATTATCTGTTTCTGCAGTATAGTATTGGGAAGCACAGCGGCACAGTATTTGGGGTGTTAGGATGATTTGTCCAGAAGATGGGAGGATGATGGGAAAGTAGTAAACTAAGATTTATTTTTTGTCAAGCTGCAGAGACGAAAAATGGCTGAAAAATGGTGGTCTGGTCTGAAGGTCTGAAAGGAGAAGATGAGGAAAGAGAACATCTACAAGAGACGTCACTGGATGTAAGAGGTATGTGGCGCTGTATTACCCTGTATGTTCTGTAGTGATAGGAGCAGGGGTCATAGCAGGGGTCATCGCGGTCATATAGGGTGCGACCGTGACTGGGAGGTGGAGGTTCAGACAAACTGACGCGGTCTGACTTTGTTTCTTACACCGTTCACACAATTATGTACAGGATTCGTAGGATTCGAGATTCGAAAGATTCGATATATTCGAGAACCTTTTCGGATTCGGATTCGAAAAAAATTGGATTCGTCCCACCTCTAGTTACTATTAATTTGGAGCAGTAGAGCAAACATAATCAGCCCTGATTGAGGGCCTCTTCAACAGAAGCGATAAAGAAAACCATGACTATTCTGATGGACAGGTTAAGTAGAGATCACTTAATTATCGTATGAGTATGTTTCATAACTGTCCAGACCACAGGCTTCCATAATTTCTTATAGTTTACTCTATAGCCATATAAAAAAAAATGTATACATCACCTTTTCCTATAAAGGACATATAAAAGAGAAGCTACAATTCAATAAGTATTTGCAGGGCACAAAAACTTTGTGGAGACCTGTAGAAAGGCAACAGCTCCCACCCTATTGCATGGATGACCATTCCTTTACAGATGTGTCCTTCCTTACCTTTCTGCTTAGCTTCAGATTTCCTGAGATGACCAACTTTGAGAAAAAAAATATGCAATACTCTGTTGGGAATAGTTTATGTTGTCTGTGTCTATATGTAGCTAACTTTTGACAAATGAATACAGCATTCCTTCGCAGAAACTAGCATGCTAAGGAACCTATTGCTCAGGCATCCTCCCACAGGAGAAGGTGCCCTAAGTACTCCAAGCCTGTCAGCCATTGGCTGGTGAAGATTAGGGTGCATGTGGTGACACTTGGTGGCACTTTAAGAGCCAAAGGGAGCACACATTTTCCCTATGAGCAGAGGAGGATGGCCGAGTTTGCAGGAAGCCTACAGTATGTGTGGGGGGACAGAGTTGACCGAACAACTGGACCCACCAGGAAGACAGTGAGAGGAGTATTCTGCCTGTTTGGCTAAGCGACTGGGGCAGCAGCAGCTCGCAGCCACCACTATATGATTTGCTAGAATGTTGTTGTACTAATGTAAGGAATCTGTATTGTGATGAATTGCAGATAGGTAAAGGTGGACATATCTGTCGTGTAATGGTTGCATCAAGAGAAATGAACAGACAATGGCCACTACCTTCAGCAAAATCAGCTGCATGCAGGGTTTCAGGAGTCATGTTCAAGATTCCCTTTAAATCACCCTGTTTCTATAAGACACATCTACAATATTCACAAAACTTTAAAGTGCCACCTAGTGGCCTAGAATGCACTGCACTTATTTAGATTTTCTGCCGTATATAACATCATTAAAACAGGCTACATCCGTAACACTCGAATCTAAAGCTAAAAGAGAAATCTTCCTTGTGTCTTGCACCAAATACTGACGACTTTGGGCAAAACCATATTTATGCCTGAACGTATCTATGCAGAATAGGCCGTGGACATTTCATCTAAAGGAAAATATGGATCAAGTATTACACGCTTAGCTTCCATTTACAAAGCGTATTGCACTTATGAATTCACAGCATGCATTTTAATCTCTGACAGCACTAGTATTTCAGAGGATAACTGATAGGAGATATTTATTACAGGTGCACAGCTCCTTGGAAAAGTAATCTCGTGCACATGGAGCTTAACGTGAAATATAGATTTTAATAATCCTAGTGCAGGGAGATAGGTGATGGCAATGTGATTAGCTATTGTCTGCAATAATAATTGAGATATGATCATAGTATTACAGCGCGTGAACTCGAAAGCACCCTGATTAGGAAATAGCCCGCTAAGTTAAATCCATATCTTTTTAGCTATGGAATAAAAAATAAAAAATGAAAAGAAAATGAAAAGATTACCCAGTCGTGATGCTAGAATAATGCACATTTCTGAATGTAGTAGCAGGTTTCTAATGACAGCATCCACGTTGTGCAATACATAGGACGGAAGAGATGCTCCTCAATGTCTCGATTCTACTGAAGGCCAAGATTTTATCAGGTTAATGAAGCATGGGCTCGTAAGTACGCTTTGTGCGCAAACACAGTCCATTTTGTCACGTCAATCATTTTGCAAGCAGTAATATAATAGCTTCAGGTGAGTAAGCATAAGGGGGAGAGCAGGATGCTACAGACCACAGCTTCATTTTGCAATGTCATTTGGGCCATTGACCTGATTCTAGGTCTCCACAGTTCGACCCAACTAGATTCTTTATATTGGTGGAATCCATCACACTAAACTACATTTGTAAGAAACAAAACCACACTTAATCTGCAGAGCCATGCATAGGTTGGAATTTGAAGCTCCTGGGCCCTAATCTATAATGTAATAAGGCTCCCCTATTTAGAATGCTGGTGTCTTATGTGTTAAATTTTTTTTTTTGGGATGTTTTAACTCTGATCGGGGGGGTCCAATATAACTGCAACCCTTACCGATCAGCTTTTTGAAAGTTTTCAGTAGCGCTGCAGCCTTTTCTCTGCTTACCAAGCCCAGCACTGTACATTTGATAGAGTCTGTGCTTGGTATCACAGCTCAGCCCCATTTACTTCAATGGAGCTGAGCCGCACCTAGGCCATGTGACTGATGAAGGGGACATGACATGGCCCAGGAAAGCTGTGAGAAGGCACCGGCACTACTGCAAGTGCTGGTGGCTTCTCAAACAGTTGATCTCAAACAGTCAGAGAATAGGTCATCATTGAAAGAATCCTAAAAAACCCTTTAAAAGGAGCCTTTGGGTCAGGCACTAGGACTGGGTGCGATTACTAACTTTGACTTCCTTACAGTTATACCTCTGGAATCAAGTAGTTCTATGTGCTTCAGTGAAGTTGCCGTCTTCGTCAAGTCTTAGGGTACGGCGACACTGCTTGCGCTACAGCTGTCGAGGTCAGGATCGCAGGAGCATCAAAGTGTGGTCTCAACAACTATGACCCCTGAATCGCAAAAAATATATATTCTGGGGTTGCAATTCAGGGGTCATGTAATGACAACTCGTGCTGTGACCTCATTCATTTCTAAGGAATCACCACTTCACTGCGATACCTCTGTGGTCCAGGTTGCGCAAGCAGTGTTGCTGTATAGCTGAACCTTTATTGTATGCTCGCACATTATTTTAGAGAGATGCTAAGTAGACATCAACATTCAGAAGTTTATAAAACTACTAAAACACAGAGCACCCTAAAAGTTTGCAATGAGTGACCCTGTAGGATCGCCATAGTTCAGTAGAAACTAGTGCTGAGTACTTTTTATGTCTTAAATTATAGATTTGGAATTGTTGAGTATTTCATAATTTAATGGGTGCCTGGTCTGGCTGATATCCTTACCCATGGTTCAAACAATAACTTACAGGATGGCTCCCTTTAGGTGGTGCTAGAAAGACTAATATTATTTTTCTTCAAATTTGCATACTTTTCCCAGGATGCATTCAATACAACAGTTGGATTTTCTCAAGGTGAACCAGTGCCTTCCAAGAACTGCATCAAATTCACCCAGACAACCAGTGCCCTATTCTGTACTAATGAGGAAAGAGGGTAGCTATCTATAGGTGACAACAGAGAAACAGTTTTCTTCCCTCAGGAGAAGAGCTAATTTGTTTTAACAAGTTTGCTTAGGGGTCCTTTGCAAATTACATTTGTGATGTTTAGGAAAATATCTTGATTGACATTATCAGGTGAGGTAGGTCAATGCTTACTGGTTTATTAACCCACTTTTCTGCAGAGAAGCTGGTGATGCATCTGTTGAGTCATTCTCTGGCTGTTGTGGATCTCCTTGATTCATTAGACACTAGAATATTAACCAACCAATTCTTCTGCAGCAGAGAAAGTGAATCAGTAGTCATTCTCAATCTCTATGATTCAGTAGACATCAACATTGTAACTAGGCTTGAGATCATAGATCCGAAGTCGATTTGTTCAAAAACATTTATCCAGTGGATGGTGGTGCCTTAACCTATATACAGTACCAACTCTACTGCAGAATAGTTTGTACACTGCCAGTATATTAATTTATGGAGATCCAACATTGCTAAATATTGACTCAATATAAATGTGTCTCATGCTGTTTTTGCAAAATAGTGGGTTACAATTAGGCTTGAGCAAATCGAGCTTCGGATCAAAGATCCGAAGTCGATTCATTAAAAAACTTAGTTTAAAATGCTGTTTCTGTACATTATTAAAATATTGGCTCTGTGGAGGAAAACGTTGTGTCACCCAAAGTTGCTTGAGACTTAGGTAAATGACTTCAGTATTCCTATCTGCTTACTTGAAAACATCTTAAAATGGGAATCCGAAGTGGGCTTTGGTACCTAGGTACCAGCCAGTACCAAACCTTACATCTGATTTCTATTTTAAAATGTTTTTAAATAATCAGATAGGAATACTGAAGTTTGTTAACGAAGTCTCGCCCAACTCCATGGAGAAAAAAACATTATAATGCTATATGGAAACAGCATTTCAAACAAGGTTTTTTAATGATTATCAAAAACAAGTGTACAAAAAATTAGCAATGGGAAGCTCACCAAAATAGAGCATGGCCTGCTACCACCCAATAGCTAAACAATAGATATACAAAGAAATGGCCAGTAGTGATGTCCCGAACTATTCGCCGGCGAACAGTTCTCAGCGAACATAGCTTGTTCGCGTTCGCCGCGGCGGGCGAACATATGCGATGTTCGGTCCGCCCCTTATACATCATCATTGAGCAAACTTTGACCCTGTACCTCACAGTCAGCAGACACATTCCAGCCAATCAGCAGCAGACCCTCCCTATCAGACCCTCCCACCTCCTATCAAAAAGCAAGGACAGCCTCCATCTTAGATTCATTCTGAAGCTGCAGTGTCACAAATTTGACTAAGTTGTAATCGCATTGCGAATTCATCTTAGAGCTGGGTTCCTAATGGTAGTATTGCTAGGATATAACGAAGATTGAGAATATAGTGCTATATTCATTATATTCGTCAATTCTAGCAATACAACCATTAGGAACTTAGCTCTAAGTTGAATTCGCAATGCGATTAATGCAGGTTATATTAATCGCATTGTGAATTCAACTTACCACACTCTGCGTCAACTATGTAATTTTCCATGGGAGTTTTGCCATGGATCCCCCTCCGGGCATGGCACAGTTTAGGTGTTAGTCCCCTTGAAACAACTTTTCCATCACTATTGTGGCCAGAAAGAGTCCCTGTGGAACATATATATATATGTTCTTATGCTGACATAGATGCACCATATGGCAGCATACAATTAAGTGCACTATTGGATCTAAAATTTAACAGTAAAAATCAATACATAAAAACATAAAAAATGGTTAATAATCACGGTCCCTCCTTTATACTAAGCTGTGGAGCTCTCGCAGCTTACTCTATAATATATGGACTGCAGCCCTATGTTGTTTTCTATTCAATTTTCTTAATTGGTGTATTTTCCATAAGCTGATAAAAAATTCTATGGAGCATATATGAGTGTCCAGTGTCTCAATTCACACTAATGGGTGCATTAGATGGTTAACAGTAGTGATGTGCAAGTCCACTTACATGTCCGGATGCTTTGCCGCTTTTTAGTATAGCGGGTGATTTTCGTTTATAGCGGTTACGCGCTTCTTACCCAATAAGAGTGGTGTCTGCATGGTGGTGTCTGTTAACATACAGTTCGGATGTCAGCCACTCCACGGATAGCCTCCGGTTGCTAATGACGCGGCGCGCCTGTGCAGTACGATTTTCCGGACGCTGACTGCTCCACGTGTGGTCTCTGGTTACTGACAGTGCTAGACACCTGCGCAATAGAAAGTTCCGGATGCTCACAGCCTGCAGATCACTGCACTACGCTGTTTTAGCTTAGCACTTGCTTGCGAATTTCCAATTTTCAATTCCCGATGGTAGGAATATTACACCAATTATAACAGGGGTGCAGTCACTTTTCTATCCAGACGCGTTTCAAAACCGCATGGGTTTCTTCCTCAGTGGCAATATGTTGACATTCTCCAGTGTACTTAGTGCAGGGAGAGGCACTAGGGACAGTGGTAGGAAAGACTTTAAAACTTTTATTTTGCTGTATAGAAGTTCAGGAAAGAATAGGAAGGAATCATTCTACAGTATTGAAGCAGAACAGGGTTTAGTAGGGGAGGTTACAGCCTGGGTAATAGGAACAATCCTATTACACCTTGCTGCACTGACTGTGGATCCAAATTGCCATTATACAGCTCTGTAATTCCAGCAAACCGTTCTTATTATTGGGGTACAAGTGCTGTTTGATACAGCCATTAACAGGGTTTATTACAAGGAAATATTTCTAAGTCTTATTTGCCCTTGTGCGATGCAGTTTTATGTTCTAAAGCATTTTTTTGGCTTGTATTAGTGGGGAAAAATGCTTATTAGCCGTTGTGTGGTGAAGTGAGAAAATTACAGCCCTTTTTGGCATGTATAAGTGGCAAAAAAACATATATTATTTGCCGCTCAGCGGTGCCAGTTATATGTTCTAAAGCTCTTTTTTGCGTGTATTAGTGGCACACAAAAAAGTATTTGCCATTGTGTGGTGAAGTGAGAAAATTACAGCCCTTTTTGGAGTGTATTGGTGGCAAAAAAATATATATTTGCCGTTCACTGTTCAGCGGTGCAGTTATATGTTCTAAAGCCCTTTTTGGAGTGTATTAGTAGATGATGAGGAGAGTGGGGTGGGAGCTGGTGTTGCGAGTGGTCAAGCTCCTGACCCAGAGACCGTTGATGAGGACATCAGTGACATGCAGACAGTACTCGATGATGATGATGTAGCTCATTGCATTTGGTAGCCGGGTGAATTAGGGGCTTCATCATCATCGGGAGAAGAGGGTGGCAGCTTGCCAGTGAGGCCGCAGCAGATCCAGCAAGTCGCTAGCATGGCCGGGAGTCAGCAGGGTGGCAGCAGTGGGAGGTCTGGAGCCAAACAAATCCAGGGTAGACCATCCACTTTGCAGGGGCCGACCTGTCCAGAAACTGGTGGTGCAGGAGTTCACGGAAGCAGCGGCGGTAGCAGTCAGTCAGTGCGGAGTGTTGGGGGTAAAATCACCTACTCTGCGGTGTTGCAGTTTTTTTGTTAAGCCGCCGGAGGAGGTGAACATGGCTATTTGTAGAATCCGTGGGCAAAAGGTGGAGCGTGGCCAGGGTGCCACGGCCCTGCGTCAACATATGCAGCATCACCATTGCCTGGGAGAACCGTGGCTCCGATGTGGTGGTCCATCCTACAGCAGCAACCGCTGCATCACACAGTGGTACGCAACCGATTTCTAGCAGTCAAGGCTCCACCACCTCAGCCGAAAGGCTGTCTGTCCTTCCCATCATCTGCTGGTCCTGATGCTCCTGCTCCTACTCCTTGTCAGTCATTTCATCTGCAATCGATCACCGAAGCGATTGCCAAGAGACAACAGTATGCCTGCACTCATCCAACGGCACAGAAGCTTTATATGCTCCTGGTCAAGTTGCTGGTTCTGCAGTCCCTCCCTTTCCAAGTGGTGGACTCTGCACCTTTTACAGAACTGATGACTTGTGCCGAGCCGAGGTGGAGAGTCCCAAGCCGTCATTTCTTTGCCAAAAAGGCAGTACCAGCCCTGAACACGTATGTAGAGCAAAAGGTGGGCCAGTCCTTGAGCCTGTCGGTGCCCCTCCAGCATACCACATGTGCAGAGCATGGCAGTGTCATGCTGCTCTGCACCTCATTTGCCTGGGCGAACTGAGTCACACAGGGGAGCTCTGTGTCCTTCATTAAGAAATCGAATCCTGGCTTTCTCTGAACCATGGTGACCGACAATCGGAAGAACATGGTGTTGGCGCTGCGTCAAAGAGGGCTGAGCCAAGTGCCCTGCATGGCACACGTGTTCAATCTGGTTATCAAGCGGTTCCTGAAGTCTTCCACCCATCTGCAAGACATCCTAAAAATGGCCAGGAAACTTTGCATGCGCTTCAGCCACTCGTACACCACAAAGCACACCCTCCTTGAGCTGCAGTGGCAGAATGGCATCCCCCAACATAGGCTGATATGCAATGTTTCCACCAGTTCGAATTCCACCCTCCATATGTTGGATCGACTATACGAACAGAGAAAGGCCATAAACGATTTCTTGATGATCCAAGCAGACAGGAGTACTCCCCTGTTTAACTTTGATGTCAGCCAGTGGCAGCTCATGCATGACACCTGCCGTTTACTCAGGCCCTTTGAGGAGGCCACGTTATTTGTCAGTCGCCAGGACTACGGGATGAACAACGTCATTCCGCTTAATTTCCTGGAACAGATGCTGGTAAATATGGCTGGTCTCTGGAGACGTGGCACCTAGATCTCGCGGCCACATGAGCCCTGTGGGGGCTGAACTGGAGGAGGAGGAGGAGATTGGAGCACAAGCAATGTGTAGCGAAATGGGTGTTTTTTCTACACAGGTGACAGGAGAAGAGGAGCAGGAGCACCAGAGGAGCTAAAGGGCGATGAAGAAGATGAGGCAGAGAACCCAGACACATCGTAGCAATATGCAGTGGAGATGGAGGCAGGAAGTCACTCCGAGTCACTTGCATAAATGGCTCAATGCATGTTCACTTGCTTGCATAGTGACAGCCGAATTATCACCATTCGGCAGAGGGATGACTTCTGGCTCTCCACCTTGTTGGACCCTCAGTACCAGTCCAAAATGAGGGCCTTTTTTACACCCGCTGAGAGGGAGGACAAACTGAACTACTATAGAGATATCCTATGAAGTCAGTTGGCCTCTGCCTATCTGCGCCATCATCCATCCTCTCGCAGGTCTGACCGGCAGGGCCCTCTGCGTTCACATTCCTCTGCCATGGCTGCTGTGGCAGAGTGGGGGGGTAGGAGCAGTTCCTGCTCCATTAGCAGCAACTTGAGCCTAGAGTCGCTGATGAGCAGCTTTCTTCACCATCCTAGTGAAGAAACTACTCACCAGCAGCAGCTAGACCTGGAGCAGGACCTGAACCAGCAGGTGGTGGCCTACTTGAACAGCACCCTGCCACCCCACATTAAAGATCCGCTGGATTACTGGGCAACCAAGTTGGATTTGTGGCCGCAACTGGCCGAGTTTGTCCTGGAAAAGCTGTCCTGCCTGGCCATTAGCGTAGCATCAGAGCTGGTGTTTAGTGTGGCGGGTGCCATAGTTACCCCAAGAAGAACTCGCCTGACCACCCAAAATGTGGAAAGACTGACCCTTGTCAAGATGAATCAGGTGTGGATCAGCCAGGATTTTCACCCACCAATGCCTGATGCATCAGATTAGATCATCCATGGTGCCACACCAACACTTTGAAAAAAGAGACCGGTTTCTTCTGGCTACCTGCCTCAGCTACTATTCTGATGCTGCCACCAGCCTGATGCCACACATCTGATGCCAAGTGCTCCTTCTTTTACCCACCATCTTCAGCTGGTACTGGTATTGCCACCCACCTACACACTCTGTCAACGGGTCACTCTGTGGTCTCCTGATGCTACTGCCACCTCCACACTATGTCACCTTGCCACTCTGTGGTCTCCTGATGCTGTTGCCACCTCCACACTATGTCACCTTGCCACTCTGTGGCCTCCTAATGCTGCTCCCACCTCCACATTATGTCACCTTGCCACTCTGTGGTCTCCTGATGCTGCTGCCACCTCCACACTACATCACCTTGCCACTCTGTGGTCTCCTGATGCTGCTTCCACCTCCACACTATGTCACCTTGCCACTCTGTGGTTTTTTCATGCTGCTGCCACCTACACATTATGTCACCTTGCCACTCTGTGGCCTCCTGATGATGCTTCTGCCACCTCCACACTGTCATTGTGCCACCCTGTGGCCTCCTCATTATGCTGCTGCCACCTCCACACTCTATTATTGTGACACTCTGTGGCCTCCTGTTGCTGCTACTGCCACCTCCACACTGTCATTGTGCCACCCTGTGGCCTCCTCCTGTTGCTGCTGCTGCCGCCGCCTCCACACTCAGTCATTGTGCCATTCTTTGACCTCTTGATTCTGCTGCCACCTCCACACTGTCATTTTGCCACTCTGTGACCTCCTCATGCTGCTGCCACCTTCACACTCTGTCATTGTGCCACTCTGTGGCCTCCTGATGCTGCTGCCACCTCTACACTGTCATTGTGCCACTATGTGGCCTCCTCCTGATGTCATAGGGCCACTCTGTGGACTTAATGCCCATAGTAGTTATCTAGAGGACAGAAAAATGCAACTATTGTAGGCTACTGCATGGCTTTGAATTCCTAATAATCCAAAACCTTGGTAATAAAAGTGGAACAAAGATATTAAATGCATAGATATAAGGTACTGAATAAATATTGGAAAACACTATTTTTTACTTAGACTTTTTTATTCTTGCTTTTTACTCTATATAGTATTATTAATTTACAAATCTTGGGTAGAAGACAGCCTGCAAGTAACACAAGTAATTAAGATGATATATGGACCATAAAGAATGGCTAACAGAGCAGTTTAGAAATGCAATGTAATGCTTTCTCTATGACCTTTCAGAACTAACAAAAGGTTGAAAACTAAAATACGCCATCTAAATTCTCAGGTGTTAAATAGTGGGGCACGGGAAAGAATCACAAGACCTTGTTATCACCCGGCAGGAATAAATAAGCCCAGTGATGCACACGCTCCAATTTAAGATCAAAATGAGATAAAGAAAATTTACCCAGGAGAAATTTGTTTTAACTTTTCCTAGTAATTTGCTTTCTAAGAGAATACATCACCTATATTGTTTTCACTAATTAAAACCAGATTTTAGAGCGACTTAGATTATATTTCTTTTTTCAAATTTTTTATTTTATCATTTCCCATTGTAGATTTTATTTAAGGTTTTATTTTCTATACTTGATTACAAGACTGCTATTTGGGTAAGTTTTATATGCATGCTTTGTGAACTGTACAAATGTCATTGTGCAGGGAGGGGGACTAGATACGTTACATCACCTATTGTGAATGGTGGATTCGGTGGATCTATAGGGAAGTGCTAAGGGCTGGGGAGTTACATAATCCAATTATTGGCCAATTAGCAAGAACTAACGTTACTGTCAACATCCATGTAAACGTGCTGACGATCACCCGATGCTCGTTTATGAGGTGAAATGATAAGAGAGCAATGGAGTATACTCATATCAACCTTTTCATGTCATTAACTCAATTTCTGTTGCTGCTGATTGGATCCTGTACTTTGGTTTTGCAAAAGGGGCCCTATTGTGAGGTGATATACGGGTACCAGTGGCACGATGGAGTTTCTATGTTCCACCAAAGAATGATAAGACCCACCAAAGGACATGGGCTGTTGGGCCACCAATTTATAGCTGCCAAAAGTTCTGAATTTGCGGCTATTGTCTCCAATGTTCAGTCGTCACAATTCTGGCCTATTCAGGGTTGAAAATAGCTGGGGTGTATGTAAATTCCTCCCAGAAGTGGGAATCCCTGCATGTGTTTGATGGTATTTGAGTGGCTGGAATTACATTCCCCAAATGTACCCACCAACCACAATATTGGTAAATATGCCTTTCATCTATACACAGCATGTAATTACATTGTAATCTTTATTCTTAGCATTGTTCTGACGCAACATATCATCTATAAGATCTAATAGGTTATTTTTGACCCCATAAGAAAAAGACCCCAATGATAAGACATTGGCTTCAAAGTTGGGTTGCCTTCTACTGGATTTTACTGCCCGATTATTGTTTTAGAGCCTGGGCCTACAGGAGGATCCTCTGTTATCCTGGTGGTCTACATCAGTGATCATTCCTAACAAATAATAATCTAGAATGTCCTACTACCAAAATGTAACACTAGGACAATAACATCCAGTTCCATTTCACTCCCCAGGGCCCAATATAGAAAAATTGTTTTGCTTTCACCTGAGTAAAGTAGAATTATATATTACCGTACACACGGAACGACTGTGTGTTTGAGAAACTGGAGAAGTTCCAGCACATGAATGGTAACCATGGAATTCTCCCTAGGCTATTGTTCCCTGTCCACATACAACTGTGTTTACCGTTTTTATCTATTGCCTCTGCTGACCAAATTACTTGCTTTCCCCTGCCGGCATGGGATCATTGTTTGTCAGGGCCAGTTAGCTCAAAATCGGCTATGGGAGTTTTGGTGTCAAGGAAATACAGAGATTGCAGATTCAGAACTGACTGTTTCAGCCCAATAATTTTAGAGAAGAAATAGTTTTATGGACATTGATGATTTTTTTCTTGAGGTTTAGCAGGTATTTATTGTCCCCTGTTGATGTAAAAGAGCATAAGTCACGAGGAGTCAGACATTACATTGTATGGACAGGACACGGTAAAAACAAAGAAGATTAATGGGCAAGAAATACTGTAGAAAAAGTCATGATTGTCGAGATCTTATATGTGAACCAACCAAATACCGAACCTAGCAGTAATGTATAATAAAAAATATAAGGTGTTATTAATAATGTGAGGAACGATACTAATAGAAAAAAAAAAAAACTTAGCCTTATACATGTGTACAGAATAGTCTTACTTTCAGGGCATGTTCACATTGCGGACTTCCACATGAATTTTGGTGAACATTCTGCCCTGAAATCCACGGAATTCCATGGCAAATACATGTCACACTTTACAATGTGTATTTCATGCCATGTATGCATTGCCTAAAGATTTTCATAACCTATAGGTAGGTTGGAGTTTTTGGTGTGGTTCTGACCCATTAGACCAGATCATCAGAATTAATTAAGAGGCCATAGAGTTACAGCAAGCACTATAGGTATGGCTGTGCCTGGTACTTATGTAGCTCAGCTTCACCCAAATGAGCTCCAGGGAGTGCCACAACCCTGTAATTTTGATGACTGACAGTAGTGTTGAATCAGTCAAACTCTCTGATCAAAAATTATTTTCATCCTCTGGATATAAAAAAAATTAAATCTTACAGCCAAAATCAACTGTGCTAAAATATATATATACATACATCAAAAGATTGTTATGGCACCACTAGGGGGCGCTAATGAGCTTACTGCATACAATTTATACATACATAAAAAGATATTACCATGTGGACATGTGTGGCATATCCACAGGATCCTGTAGGTGCTGGTCCCACCTCTATCTCAGGAACAGGGCCACATCTCACAGCCTCAACAAATGCACAGGCACAGATCTATCCCATAGAGGTGTAACACACATAGAAGTAAATAGAGAGCTGGGCATGTGCGGCAACCTCAACTGTGGTTGCAAACATGTGATGGGGCACGGTTCTTGGGGTAGCTGCAGGTCCCTTCCTGTCCAGTTGGGGATATCTCTTTAAGGAAAATAATACCACTGTATGCCGTAAGCTCCTCCTAGTGGTGGCTTAAGGAAGCTAGAATTTTCTTATATAACGCTATGTCTGTTCAGTAGTTTCAGAGCTCTGTATCATCTCTGACCAAAAAATATATTATAAAATAAATCGGCAAAGCATGTTGGATATTCGCTAAGTCTGCGAAAAAAATTATGTTGAACCTACAAAAATACGGAGTCAATCGATGGCAAATCTCTTTACAATAAGCGCCATTAAAACCTAATATTAATCAATATCCCCACATCACTATGGATGATGATATAGGAGAAATTAGTCATCTTACCTGTAAAATATATGTATTTTTAACCACTAGATCCTAATGAAAGGAGCCCTATCCATAAATCACATTGATTAATTCCTTTTATACTTTACATCTCCGCTATGTTTTGATGTCACCTTCAACCCCATTCATTCCCAATGATATTTTCCTATCTCATCTACGAACACTAGGCAGACAATGACGCCAATTATTGCCGTGCCGCAGGCTCATTTACAACTGTTGTAGTCATGCTTCATGACAGCAATGGTGCACAAGGTATAATGTATTCACGGCCCATAAATCTTATCCCGAGAGCACCTTACAACAACTACCATTAATCACGACACACCAAAAACCCACATGTGCTTATATATGTTTACTTTAATCAAATACGGGAGACGACATGCATATATTTGCACACAAACCACACGGTTTGAGAGAGAGAGAAAAAAAAACTAGTTTGCTGTGTTATTGAAGAACTTACATCAATATGATTAGCATACTACAAAATATTGCCGCTGTAAAATTTTATAAACTGCATGCTTCTTCAATTCGTACAGATTTTACGGGCGCCATAAATTAATCGCCTTACAATGATTTGTAGTTATGTGTCCCAATGCACTAAAGTTTTCATGATATCTCATTTTTTTCTCCTTACTTACTGCTCTTCGTGCGCAAGGCAAAGTGATTAAAGTTTTTCTCCCTATATTTATTTATTTATTTATTTTTATTTTTATTATTATTATTATTTTTTACTGTTGCCTATATAATGTCAACATACTGTATGCCACATATAGCAATTTGTGCCCAAATCTCACAAATTTTAACCTACCAGCATGTTTTTAAACTATGGGAGAAAATCCACCCACTACACGAGGAAAACATACAAATTTAAAGGGGTTCAGAGAACCTGCGGAAAGGAAGATTGTTTCACCACTTATGTGTGTACTTATCCCACTCTCGCAACGCCGATTCTGCGATCTCGGCTGTGCTTACATGACTGCCTGGTTGTGGGCTCTTCTGATGCATATACGTTATGCAACTGAACAGGAAGATGCAAGAGAAAAGCTGTCCAACGTCAGCAAAATATCCCGCAGACATTCATGTGAGCAAAGTCCAGATCGCTGAATCGGTGGGGCAGTGGAGGGGTAAGTAGTGTTGAAACAGTCTTTCTTTCACAGGCTGCCTGCAAGCTGGGATTTAGTCTTAGGCTACGATCTCAAAACCGCAGCAAAACGCTTCAAATTTTCTCCCCATTGATTTTCAATGGGGACAAAACTGAACGGAGAGCACCAGAGTGCATTTCGTTACATTGCGTTGCGTTCCCATGACACACAAAAAAACGCTGCAAGCAGCATTTTTGTGCACGTCATGGGTTACTGAGCAAGAGAGATCCGGCATGAAACACAATGTAAGTCCATGGAGACAGATCCGTTTTTGTGGACACAAAGAAAACGGATCCAGCACCTATTGACTTACAATGGTTTTTGTGACGGATCCGTCCTGTTCATTTTAGAGATAATACAAATTGATGCAGGCAGTTGTTTTATTGACCGGATCCCCGGCCGGATCCAGCAAAACTGTTGATGTGAAAGTAGCCTTAGTCCAGGAGAACCCCTTTAAGGCTCCATTCACACGTCCGCAATTTCGTTCCGCATTTTGCGGAACAGAATTGCGGACCCATTCATTCCTATGGGGCTGCCCGGACACGGAATTGCAGATCCGCACTTCTGGGTCTGCACTTCCATTCCGCAAAAAAATAGAGCATGTCCTATTCACGTGTGAATGGAGCCTAATGGAGTTATTGCCCTTGGTCAGATTTGAACCCAGGACTCCAAACAACTGAGACATTGTCCAGCTGCCAATGATTGTACAATAATTCAATATGTTTTTGCAAGATGGGTTATGTGTGAACTGGGACCTTTTTGACATAAGCATTTACTTTCTATGCTAATTAAACGGGCTATCCTTTACTTTGGACATGAGGTACCCCAAATAATATAAGGTCACACAGTATCTGGAATCTGGGGCACCCAGCAATCACCTGTCATCATTAGGTGAACTTGGCAACAAGTATCTGGCTTCACTGCTCATTTGTGGCACAATGGAGAACTGTAGGTCCTAATGGACGACGATCTCTGATGGGCCCTAAAGTACAATGCTTAACTATAGGTCCTAAAATACAATACTCAAATCCTAGAGGTCAGTAATGAAGGTTAAATCTTGTCTTGTCAGGTCTAATGCTCAACATTAGTGTTGAGAGAATCAAAGCCAAATGAATTGACTTCGAACCAAATTTCTGGAAAAAATTGATTCGCTTCTAAGCCGATTTTCCTCGCACTTCGTGGTAACAAATCTATTTTTCCTTAAAAATAGTGATGACCTGACCACGTCCGGCCAGTGTGATGACGTCAAGTCACCATGCGGTGTCATCAATCAAGATGGCCGCAACAGCCTCTCCGCCAGCAAATGGATAAGGTGAGTATGTCCTTTTTTTTTTTTTAACCGGATGAACCCCTGAATAGTAGTGAAGGTTTCTGCAGATATACAACACCTGGCCATCTATATATAATTCTATAATTAATAAGGTTGAATCTACCATGTGGAGCCAGAGGATGACAAAAATCCTTAAAAGGGAGCTTCTAATTACTCCTTATTAGAGGATATATTTCTTCCCGACTCCAAATATGAAAATCATCTTCTCATCTACAGAATTCTAGTTCCTATAAGCTACAATATGTTTAATTTTCAAGAAAGACATCCTGAACTTTTTGAACTTGTACAATGATTCAACCATCACAATCTCCTCTGGCAAAGATCTCCATAGTATCACTGCTCTTACAGTAAAGAATCCCCATCTATGATGATGGTGAATCCATCTTTCCTCTTGACGTACAGGATGGGATCTTTGTTCATGGTTACAGGCCTACATGTAAAAGGATCATCAGAAAGATATTTGTACATTGTAATTTGAGATGAGTGAATAAAAAAAAAATTGATTTGCCGGTTCGCCAAAATTTTGGGGAAAAATGTGGTTCGAGCCGCATAAATTCAGAATAAATTAGTGGCGAATTGCGTTAAAAAACTAAAAAACTGCTATTTCCTGGCTGCTGAGAGCCTTTATAGTGGTGTAGAACATTGTGCCTTGAAGTAACACGCATAGGAAGTCTGCTGTGGTAGTGAAATAATACTGTGAGTCCATATGACATGCAGATGACAGGCGTCGCTCTTAGAATCACTGCACACGTCACTTATTTGGGTCTCGTTCACACGAACGTTTTTTGCGTTCCGTATAAGGGACGTTTTTTGCATTCATTTCAATAGTTCTGCAAAAAAAACGGAATTTACTCCGTATGCATTCCGTTTCCATATTTCCATTTTTCCGTTCCGTTAAAAGATAGAACATGTCCTATTATTGCCCGCAAATCCCGTTCTGTGGCTCCATTCAGATCAATGGGTCCGCAAAAAAAACTGAACACATATGGAATGTACTCCATATGTCTTCCGTATCCGTTCCGTTTTTGCGGAACCATCTATTGAAAATTTTATGCCCAGCCCAATTTTTTCTATGTAATTACTGTATACGCCATACGGAAAAATGGAACGGAAAAACGGAACCGGAAACACTACTGAAAAAAGAAAATGGAAAAACGGATCAGGGAAAAACGGCCCACAAAACATTGAAAAAGACATACGGTCGTGTGAACGAGCCCTTGGGCAGTCACGGGGCCAAAACTGACCAAATACCTCAAGTATGATCTCAGCCTTACAGGTCGATGTTAGCGCCAAGAAGAAGCGCACTCCTTTTACACCCTCGTCAGCTGATTCCACATAGATGTCTACAGAACCTGGTCTATTAAACGCTTATACAAGTAGAGCCCCCCCCCCCCCCCCCCGACACGGTGGAGAGGGTGTCAGCAGTAAGTTTGTGTTGATGTCACTGAATAATTTTCCCCATTCTCTGATCCGTCAGAACAATTACCCAGAAAAAACGGATCCTGTCTGTGGAGCATACGCCTTCACTCGGTCAGCATTTGCTCAATAATCCATCAGTATTGCTAAAGCCAAAAAAAAACAGGAGTGGATCCGAAATAGAGATGACACATGAATGGAATATTTGCATGTCTTCTGTATTTTGTATCCACTCCTGCTTTTGGCTACCAAATCATAAGCCAATTCTGATGGGACCATACAGGCCTTACAGCTGCTACACAGACAGGATCCGTTGTGCGTCTCATTTTTCCTTCCTTCTGACAGATCAGAGGAGAGGTCAAATAAATCATTATGTCAGCCAAGCTGAAAGCCAAAATAGTGGACCAGTCATGTAGTGGGGAGGGTGGGAACAGCATGAGAAGTCCACAGAGTGTCCCTATGTCTGAGTGGTGAGGTGAAAGCAGCATGAGGATATCACAGAGCGGCACAATGACAGAGTCTGCAGGTGGCGGCAGCATCAGGAGGCCACAGAGTGGCAAGGTGACATAATGTGGAGGCAGATGGCAATACCAGTACCTGCTGAAGATGGTGGATGAAGGAAGGAGCACTTGGCATCAGATGTTTGGCATCAGGCGGGTAACAGCATCAGATTAGTAGCTGAGGCAGGTAGCCAGAAGAAACAGGTCTCTTTTGTCAAATTGTTGGTGCGGCACCATGAATGATCTAGAAATCCTGGCTGATCCACGCCTGATTCATCTTGATGCAGTGTCCCACTTCGTACTATATGTGGGCACTTTAAACTCTTGCTAAATGTCATATCAAATGTATTGTGATTACATGCTGTAGTTCCCTTTAACAGGCTGGCAGTGTCCTTTAACTTTATTAGCCCCTAGGTGGTGCTTGCACCACTTATATACAGTACAGACCAAAAGTTTGGACACACCTTTTCATTCAAAGAGTTTTCTTTATTTTCATGACTATGAAAATTGTAGATTCACACTGAAGGCATCAAAGCTATGAATTAACACATGTGGAATTATATACATAACAAACAAGTGTGAAACAACTGAAAATATGTCATATTCTAGGTTCTTAAAAGTAGCCACCTTTTGCTTTGATTACTGCTTTGCACACTCTTGGCATTCTCTTGATGAGCTTCAAGAGGTAGTCCCCTGAAATGGTTTTCACTTCATAGGTGTGCCCTGTCAGGTTTAATAAGTGGGATTTCTTGCCTTATAAATGGGGTTGGGACCATCAGTGGCGTTGAGGAGAAGTCAGGTGGATACACAGCTGATAGTCCTACTGAATAGACTGTTAGAATTTGTATTATGGCAAGAAAAAAGCAGCTAAGTAAAGAAAAACGAGTGGCCATCATTACTTTAAGAAATTAAGGTCAGTCAGTCAGCCGAAAAATTGGGAAAACTTTGAAAGTAAGGGCTATTTGACCATGAAGGAGAGTGATGGGGTGCTGCGCCAGATGACCTGGCCTCCACAGTCACCGGACCTGAACCCAATCGAGATGGTTTGGGGTGAGCTGGACCGCAGAGTGAAGGCAAAAGGGCCAACAAGTGCTAAGCATCTCTGGGAACTCCTTCAAGACTGTTGGAAGACCATTTCAGGGGACTACCTCTTGAAGCTCATCAAGAGAATGCCAAGAGTGTGCAAAGCAGTAATCAAAGCAAAAGGTGGCTACTTTGAAGAACCTAAAATATGACATATTTTCAGTTGTTTCGCACTTGTTTGGTATGTATATAATTCCACATGTGTTAATTCATAGTTTTGATGCCTTCATAGTCATGAAAATAAAGAAAACTCTTTGAATGAGAAGGTGTGTCCAAACTTTTAATCTGTACTTTATATAGCTGGCGGAGGGGGGGGGGGTAAAGTTAGTGTGTCCGATGCTAATGAAGAGATGAGGAAGTAATGGAGGAGGTAGAAATTTGTATTTCCACCAAAATAATTCAAAAAAGATTTTACAGCATATAAGTGCAGCGCTAAATGCTGAATACAAGATTTTTTTTCCACCAAGATAATTAAAAAAAGATTTTACCACATATAACTGCCACGCTGAATGCCGAATATCTTTTTCTTTTTCTATTGATATACGCCACTAAAGGCTTTACCGCATATAACTGGAACAGTGAGCGCCGAGTATATTTTTCCACGTATATACGCCATCAAAGGATTTTCAACAGAGGGTTATAAGCTGTCAGTTTTTTTAAAAAAACGGCGCCTGAGGCGGAGTGATCTGAAGTGAACGGGACGTAGCGGAGGAAGTAGGTCTGTGCTGGAAGAGCGAGACGCGGTCCTGTGCTGCAGAGAAGTCCCCATAATGTCCAGTAAGCAATACCGCAGATAGATGCGGGCTGGTGTGAATTAGTTAGTGAAAAGTGTATTCACCTGCATTGGTGCGCCGCTCTTATGGACGTCATCACGTAAGCGCGCAGTGTGTGAAACGTAAATACAAAATTTAAGGACTTTCCCACATATAATTGCAGTGCTGATTGCTGAATATACAGTATCTGTATTTTTCTACTGAAATACGCCACTAAAGGCTTTACCACATATAACTGTAACAGTGAACGCTGAATATATTTTTATTTTTCAACTGATATACATCAATAAAGGTTTTTCAAGATAAAAGTGCAGCAGCAAATGGCGAATGTATATTTCTTTTTCTACTGCAATACACCAGTAAAGGCTTTACCAGATATAACTGCAACAGTGAAGTGAGAATATATTTTTCTTGTAGTACTGAAATACGTCTCTATACGCTTTCACCAGAAATACCTGCAGAAGTGACCTGCGAATAAATTTTTCTTGTTGGACGGAAATTTGCCACTATACACTTTAACCAGAAAAAAATTAAAGAGTGAAGTGCGTATATACAGTCAGGTCTATAAATATTGGGACATTGACACAATTCTAACATTTTTGCCTCTATTTATCACTACAATGGATTTGAAATGAAACGAACAAGATGTGCTTTAACTTCAGACTGTCAGCTTTAATTTGAGGGTATTTACATCCAAATCAGGTGAATACTGAATTCCACTTCTTCAGCTTCGATTCGCTCATCTCTAATTGTAATTAGGTTGCCCCCAGAGCCGCCATTTTTGTAAACTGAAGAATCCGAAAGTTTAAAATGTCATAACCTGTCTTGTACTGCAGTCTACCCATTCCCTTAGTTCTCTTGGACCTCTATGTCTCTACATCTTTCTAATGCACAGGTGCCCAAAATTATACACAATACCCCATGTGTGGTATAACTAGTGAATTGTATGGAGACAAACCTACATTGTTGTCATGAGCATCTATGCCTCCTCATGCATCCCATTTACTCGCTTCTCTCTATACAATCCTGGCTTCCATTTTTTATAATATGGTATAGTGTATTACTTAGTTGCAGCAGAAAACAATATTTCCCACTAGGAAATGCAATCGTCAGTGTCATTTTCTCTGCATTTGAAGCTACAATGGAAAATCTCTCTCTCTCTCTCTCTCTCTCTCTCTATATATATATATATATATATATATATATAATTCCAGAAATTGAATAAGGGTCACCTGAGAGGCAGAGGATGCAAAGGGTAATTCCATATAGTAAATGAAATTATGTTACAAAATTAAATATTTTTTATATAATGAAATCAGTCCTTGACTTTTCAGTGCTTCCTCAGACATTATACCTGAAGCCATCTACTATGACACATATTGGTTTTTGTGAAGAGTCTATAAATACATAAATAGCTTAGGTGCATCTTAGATGATATGATGACTGATGGACCTTTCTTATATTCTATAAAATCTCTTAAAGAAGTTATTTGGCTTAAAGGGATTGTATTATGAATTTATGATACCAACCCCGGTCCATATGTTCTCTTAGATAATATGCATTTGATAATATGCGGGATCCACCTCTATGACCCAAAACAGTGAGGCACTCTGGGAGCTGGTTGCACTATGGAGCCGTATATGTATTACCTGTCAAGCTTTTATTTCAATGGCCACATAATGATACTAAATTGTTTGTCTGGTGGAGGCTTCCTTTGGTAGAATTATCTGGAGTGAGCTAAAACATTTAAAACATTCAGACTGAAGTTGAGCACTGGAATCAAAAATTATGATTGATGGCCTGCTGGTCACCTTCAAAAACATTAGGAGCAAGGGCCTGCTGGTGACCCTCTAAAACATTAGGGGCGAGTGCCTGCTGCTGATCTGAGCATCGAAAAAATTATGGGCGAGTGCCTGCTGCTGAGCTAACCATTAAAAAAATTATGGGCAATGGCCTGCTGGCGAGCTGACCCTGTAAAACATTATGGGCGAAGGCCTGCTGGTGAGCTGACCCTCAAAAACATTACATGCGAGGGCCTGCAGGTGAGCTGACCCTCTAAAAGATTGTAGATGAGGGCCTGCTGGTGAGCTGACCCTCTAAAACATTACATGCGAGGGCCTGCAGGAGAGCTGACCCTCTAAAAGATTGTAGGTGAGGGCCTGCTGGTGAGCTGACCCTCTAAAACATTATATGCAAGGGCCTGAAGGTGAGCTGACCCTCTACAACGTTTGGAGCGAGGGCAGACTAATAACCATGTTGATATGATGAAAGAGGAGAAGGACGAGAAAAGGAAGATTGAACCATATACCCTTTTTTTGTGGTGAAAGGATGGGAATACAGTGTATTCAGTACATTATAAAAAAACACATTAGAAGTACCTTTATGTTCAGCCGGTTTCCTCTGGTGGAGTAGAAAAGTCAGGGGCAATCCAGGGCTTGTTCATCTTGATAAGAGTCAACCTGTCAGCATTTTCAGTTGACAGGCGGATGCGCTTATCAGTTATTATGCCCCCAGCAGCACTAAATAGCCGCTGTGACAAAATGCTGGCGGCAGGGCAGGCCAACACCTCCAAGGCGAGTGCCAGTTCGTGTCACGTGTCCAGCTTGGACACCCAGTAGTTGAGGGATTATTGAGGATGCTGACACGGTCTGCTACGTACTCCTTCACCATCTTCCAAAATGATTCCCTCCTGTGACACTAGGCCGCGCATCAGGGTGAGGTTGCTGGCGGGGTGTCATGAAACTGTCCCAGGCTTTGGAGAGTGTTTCCCTGCCTCTGTTGGAACTGCTGTGTGTTCCCCTAATCTTCCCTTCTCGGTTGTCCAAGGAACTACGTACTCTGCTGCCAGCGTTGTAAGCTGGAAATTTTTGAAGCAATTTTTCCACAAGCACCTTCTGGTATTGCACCATTTTGCTCGTCCTCTCCACCACAGGAATAAGAGATGAGAAGTTATCGGGGGGTCAAGAAGGCTGAACAACCAGTAAGCGGTGTTGTCCAAAATGCGTATAACGCGTGGGTCATGGTAAAGGCAGCCTAACATAGTCAGCATCATGGCCACTGCCCCATCCCTTACTGCTCACCTTCTTCATATTAAATGTTATATATCCTTGAAAGTCTGTCACACATACAGTAGCGTAGGATTTGTAAGTGTATGCGTAAAAAAATAAAAAAAGGTATTTGGGATGTGGAAACAGGAGATATACCGCAGATAATGTCGCTGATGTCAGCAACGGCTAATATAAAATTACAGGGAATGTCACAGGTATTTTGGATGTGGAAACGTTACACAGGAGATGTACCCCAGGTAATGTCACTGTCTGGAGCGGACACCGTCTACGTAAAAAGTACACTAGATGTTACAGATATTTTTTGGATGTGCACACGTTACACAGGAGATGTAGCGCAGATAATTTTGCTGTCTGCAGCGACCTAACTATTGCACGCTATTTAGCGCAGGATGCGCTAAAAATAGATATTGCTGCCACACACAACAGTCCTTAAAAGAACTTTTGGGTCTGTAAAGTTTTACCAATTTAGCGCAGGTTGCGCTAGAAATATATATTACTGCTGCCACACACAACAATAGTCCTTACAAGGACTTTTGGGTCTCTGACAAGTTTTTCTAATGAAAAAAAGAAAATTTCACTCCCTACACTATGTTTCCCTTCTTCAGCACAGCTCTCCCTGACTAACACTGAGCCAAGCACGTGTCATCGGGTGCTATATAGCACCCGATGACGCGTTCCGGCCAGCCAATCACTGTAATGCCAGTAAACAACATGACCACAGAATTACAGTGAAGGGCAGTACTTACCCGCATGTTTATTGAATGCATAGCAGCCAGCAAACGCGCGGGGAGGAGCATCGTCCGAGTACCGCCATGTGCCGAGCATCGAGATGCTCGAGCCGAACTTATGTTCGGACGAGCATGCTCGATCAACACTAGTAAGCGGGCACAGTACAAAGGCAAAATACAAGTTCTTAACTCAAAACATCCGTGTTTATTCACACTTGATGCAATTGCACAAAACAGCACGTAACTTTGCAGTCTTGTTAATTCACACACAATGGAAACTTCATATAACACAAGTCACCTTGCTGGCAGTTCTGCCTCCAGTAGTCCACAGCATGCTTTAGGGGGCCTGTTTCCCCAGCGTGCGGCTCTCAGCCTTCCAGCACAGCACAAAGCCTCAGATCCCCAAAACAGAGACATCTCTGCTGAGCCCAGCTGCCTATTTAAGGACAGCCAAGTGCTGCCAAAACCCAGACTGGCACTTAAACTCTGGTCCAGTATTTGACCTCACGTGGCTGGAAACCCCAGCCCAGCCGCACATGTTGGGAGGAAAATACCTGCCTTGCCAAACACAACCCCTCATTGTGTCACACTATATATAAATCTACTGTATAACATGCTGCCTGCAGATTAAGTTTCCTTTAAATATAGAGAAGATTTAAATTGGATGTAAATGCTGTAAAAATTTGATTTGCATTTGAATCCGAATTTTTGATCATCCAATTCAGATAATTTTAAAAAGTAAGAGACCTCAGATAGTCCTAAAAAAAAATTCAGGCTAACTGGAGCACGTTTGACTATTGGTCGACCGCATAGGCTCAATTTAACCCGAATCATATTTTGAGCAATTAGCTCTAAATATAGTACATCTTGGGTTATCTCAAACATAAATAATGAAATATATTCCTACTAAATGACTGTTAATCAGGTGTAAATTTCTGCTACAATTTTCACAGCTTTTTGCCTTTAGGGTTATTAAAGCTGTCTGAAAAATACCAGGTACATTCCTTATAATATATCCCCACCACATTTTTTGCTACTTTTCAAAAGTGGGGAGGGGGAGAAAAGCTACAAATTATTATGTCAACATTATTTGCAAAAGTGGTGCAAATTAGTTTATTCACCCAATTTATGGCTTCAGAGCAGATAAAAATGAGCCAATTGTTTGTGTTTGGCATGTCCAAACCATAGAAGCTGACCAAGCAGTTGCTATAGGGCCCTTGGAGAAGATGGTAACATTCTTGGTTGCTCTAATTCTTTTTGATACCAGGTTATATAAATCTGTGCAGAACTCATCCCCACCATTGTGATGTAAGTATGGGGGGGGGGTTGTCAAGTATTGACTCAAGTCATAAGTGTCATGAAAAGGAGGGGTGAAACACTAGACTCCTCAATCCTCAGTAACAAAAGCCAGAGTCATAATGGAGACCCAAGTTGATCTTTGTTATGATCAATAACTTTATAACTTACAGTGAGCTTGGAGTGGATGCAAAACATAGATGACACGTGAATGGAATATTTGCATGCTTTCTGTGTTTTGTACCTACTCCTGCTTTCGGCTACCAAATCATAAGCCAATTCTGATGCGACCATACAGGCCTTACAGCTGTTGTGCGTCTCATTTTTCCTTACTACTGACAGACCAGAAGAAGGGTCAAATAAATGGTGATGTCATCCAGGCCAAAAAGGCTAAATAGTGGCCCAGTCATGGAGTGGGGAGGGTGAAAGAACAGCTTGAGAAGTGACCCAGCGACATAGTGGTGAGGTGGAAGCAGCATACGGAGACCACAGAGTGGCCCAGTGACATAGTGGTGAGGTGGCAGCAGCAGCAACATGAGGATGCCACAGAGTCGCACAATGACAGAGTGTGGAGGTGGCAGCAGCAGCATGAGGAGGCCACAGAGTGGCAAGGTGACATAGTGTTGAGGTAGCAGCAGCATGAGGAAGCCACCGAGTTGCACAATGTGACATAGTGTGGAGGTTGCAGCAGCAGCATGAGGAGGCCACAGAGTGATCCAGTGACATAGTGTTGAGGTAGAAGCAGCATGAGGAGGCCACAGAGTGGCAAGGTGACAGAGTGGGGAGATGGCTGGCAATAACAGTACCCACTGACGATGGTGGGTGTAAGAAGGAGCACTTGGCATTAGATGTGTGGCATAAGGCGGGTGGCAGCATCAGAATAGTAGCTGAAGCAGGTTGCCAAAACAAGCCTTTGTCAAGGTTTGGGTGAGGCAGCATGGATGATCTAATCTGATGCATCAGGCATTGGTGGGTGGAAATCCTGGCTGATCCACGCCTGATTTATCTTGACAAAGGTCAGTCTCTCCACATTTTGGGTGGACAGGCGAGTTCTTCTTGGCGTAACTATGGCCCCCGCCGCACTAAACACCCGCTCTGATGGCACACTACTGGCCGGGAAGGACAGCTTTTCCAGGGCATACTCAGCCAGTTGCGGCCACAAATCCAGTTTGTCTGCCCAGTAGTCCAGTGGATCTTCAAAGACGGGTGGCAGGGTGCACTCCAAGTATGGCACCACCTGCTGGTTCAGGTTCTGCTCTGTCTAGCCGCTGGTGAGCAGTTTCTAGTGCTACTGCAAGGCACAGTGTTCTACACCACTATACAGGCTCTCTGCAGCCAGAAAATTGCTGGTTTGTTTACGCGATTTGTCGCAAATAAATTTGGATTGAATCCAATTGTCAAATGATTGGCATGCATCAAGCAGAGAAAACCTCTAAGGCGATTGCAGAAACTACTAAAATTGGGTTAAGAACTGTCCAACGCATTATTAAAAACTGGAAGGATAGTGGGGACCCATCATATTCGAGGAATAAATGTAGCCTAAAAAAATCCTGAATGATCGTGATCAGCGATCACTTAAAAGTTTGGTAAAATCAAATCGAAGAAAAATAACAGTAGATCTCAGGGCTATGTTTAATAGTGAAAGTAAGAGCATTTCCATACGCACAATGCAAAGGGAACTCAAGGGATTGGGATTGAACAGCTGTGCAGCCGTAAGAAACCCTCTAATCAGTGAGGCAAAACAGAAAAAAAGGCTTCAATTTGCTAGGGATCATAAAGATTGGACTCTGGAGCAATGGAAGAAGGTCATGTCGTCTGATGAGTCCAGATTCACCCTGTTCCAGAGTGATGGACACATCAGGGTAAGAAGAGAGGCAGATTAAATGATGCACCCATCATGCCTAGTGCCTACTGTACAAGCCTGTGGGGGCAGTGCTATGATCTGGGGTTGCTGCAGATGGTCAGGTCTATTCAGCAACAGTATGTGCTCCAAGAATGAGGTCAGCTGACTACCTGAACTTACTGAATGACCAGGTTATTCCATCAATGGATTTTTTCTTCCCTGATGGCACGGGCATATTCCAAGATGACAATGCCACGATTCATCGGGCTCAAATTGTGAAGGAGTGGTTCAGGGAGCATGAGACATCATTTTCACACATGGATTGGCCACCAAGGTGTCCAGACCTTAACCCCATTGAGAATCTTTGGGATGTGCTGGAGAAGGCTTTGCACAGCGGTCAGACTCTTCCATCGTCAATGCAAGATCTTGGGGAAAAATGAATTCAACACTGGATGGAAATAAATCTTGTGACATTGCAGAAGCTTATCGAAACAATGCCACAGCGAATGCGTGCCGTAATCAAAGCTAAAGGCGGTCCAATGAAATATTTTTGTTGGCGACTTTTTTTTTTGGGACGGGCAGTGTATATATAACTGCACCGCACAAGGGCTAATAAGACCCCAATAACAAGAACGGTTTGCTGGAATTACAGAGCTGTATAATAGCAATTTGGATCCGCAGTCAGTGCAGCAAGGTGTAATAGGATTGGACCTATTGCCCAGGCTGTAACCTCCCCTACTGGACCCTGTTCTGCTTCAATACTGTGGAATCATTCCTCCCTATCATTTCCCTGAACTTCTTTATAGCAAAATATAATTTTAAAGTCTTTCCTATGACTGTCCCTAGCGCTTTCTAACATCTCTCCCTATACTAAGTTCACTGGAAAATGGCTGAATCCAAGATGGCTGAGGCTATTTATAGGGCTGTGACATCACAGGGCTTGCTGGCTGCTGATTTGCTGCATGCATGGCATTGTGGGTGATCCCTCATTCCCAGAGTTCCTTGCTCCATGTCCTAGATGTCGCTCATCTCTAGAAGTAAATCTATAAAGTTTATTGTGCTGACAAATGCAATTACAATATCACATTGCATCAGAAAGCAGCTGCAATGGATTCACGGAGCACATCCCACCTGGGACTAGAGCAGAAGTTTCCTTAAATAATATGCTGGTAATAAATGTTGTGAACCAAGGCAATGCTGTTATATGGTGTTTTTGCTCATACCTAGCAAACAAGAAAAAGTCCCATAGATGTTCCATCCTATGAAGATGAAATGACCATCGCAAGGAAACAATTAAAGAGCACCAAATGTCTACTATATGTTCCTAGTCATAAAGCAATATTACATAATAACTTCCGCAAAACATTTTATTTTCTGACCTGCTAGAAAGGTACATGATATAAACTGTAGTGTCTGTATTCGGGAGCTATCCCCTCCCTTCTGATCCTTAGCTGTGTCATGTGACCAGCAATCAGACTTTGCAAATAACTCAGCATCTTATGTGTGGACAGGAAGCGAGTTTCTCTATCTATTCCTATGGGAGCCTCAATGTCAGTCTCATAGGAATGAACAGAGAAGTCACTGACTTCCTGTCCTGTGTCAGTTGGAGATCAGAGTGCTGGTCACATGACACAGCTGAGGATCAGGAGGGAGGTTATAACTCACAAATACAGTCACTGTTGAGAAGATTACCTTCACTACAGATTACATCATGTATCTTTCTAGCAGGTCAAAGAATAAACATTTTTGCGGGAGTTCTTCTTTAACATGTTATACATGAGATAAATTTGTAGGGCTTCCTGAGCAGGGCCCTCTCTACTACATCTATATGCCCAAACATGACATATCAATAGAAGTTCTGAGACAATATCTTCCATAGACAACAGTGCAGGCTGTGGCTCGCTGTTAGTGTTTCTGCCTCCCAAACAGCAGGATCCTGAGACCAAGCAGAGGCCTGGCACAAAAAAGGCAGAAAAATCATTAAATATTTAGAGACATCCTCCCCACCGCACAGATGGAATGCGTCATAACTTGCGACTTTTTAATGACACAAAAAGTAAATGGCATGAATATTGCCCCTAAGTATCTACTGTATATTCCTAGCAATAAGCAGCAGAATAGACACTAGTTAGTAGAGTCTGACACATTTGCTGGCATGGGTGTTGTATCTGGACATAGCAGCCACTATACTGTAACATAATCACAACTAGGGATGAGCGACCCGTGGAAGTTCAGGTTCGCCGGGTTCAGCCGAACTTCAGGTCAAAGTTCGGGTTCGGGAGCCGAACTTAACCCTGAACCCAAACCCCATTCAAGTCAATGGGGACTCTAACATCACTTTATTTTCAATTATAACATGGTTATAGTGGAAAATAATAGCATTCTTAAGACAGAATGCAAAAGAATATGGGGATTTAGGAGTAAAAAAAAACAAAAACAACTCACCTCATCCACTTGATGGCGCTGCCGCAGTGTCTTCTATCTTCTTTCAGCAGGACCTGCCAAAGGACCTGCGATGACGTCACCGCGCTCACCACGTGGTAAGCGCGATGACGTCATCGCATGTCCTTTTGCAAGCCCTGCTGAATGAAGATAGAAGAGACCGCGGCAGCGCAATCAAGTGGATGAGGTTTACCCCTTAATGCCCATATTCTTTTGCATTCTGTCTTAATGCTGCTATTATTTTCTGCTATAACCATGTTATAATGTAAAATAATGAAAATCACCTGAACACCGAACCCAAACCCGGACTTCAGTAAAAAAAAAAGTCTGGGTTCGGGTCCACGAACCTGAACTCGCAAAGTACGGTACGAACTCAAACTTTTCAGTTCGGGTTCGCTCATCCCAAATCACAACGTATTCATAGAGAACACATACTGTACTCTCTCATATAGAGCAGGAGGAGCTGAGCTTATTGATATATAGTTTTATGGGAAAAGATTCTGTATAACTTTTATTTTATACATTAAAATTTCTGCTCATTCTGGGCTTTGAAGTCTAGGAGGCGGTCCTATCAGTGATTGACAGCCTGCCCTCTATGACTGTGCATACAGAGATAGCTGTCAATCACTGATAGGACCGCCTCCTGGACTTCAAAGCCCGGAATAAGCTGGAATTTTAATGCATATATTACAAGTTATACTGAAACTTTTCCTATAAATCTATAAACTGTATATTAATTTGCTCCGCTCCTCCTGCTCTATAACATGCTGCCTGCAGCTCAAACACTATGTTCAACATGACAGGTTCCCTTTAAACCACTGATCATTGAGAGCTTAGGAGTCCAGTAGATAGATTTATAGCCTGCTCGTCATAACAGTGCACACAGATGTCAATCACTGATTGGACCACCCACTGGTCTAAGCTTAGAATAAGCAAAGATTTAATAAGGTACAGGTTATACTGGAGCTTTACCCCCAAAGCTTCATATCAATCTGCTCAGCTCCTCCTGCTCTATAACATGCTGCCTGCAGTTGCAATGTATTTTTATGATGACAGACTCTCTTGCAGCATTTTTATGGGATCTTTTATATGATAAATTATTATTTTTGGATGCCTAAATGCTTTCTGCTCACTGTTAAGACAACCTAAAAAAAAAAGAAACGGCGCTACATGGAGTAATTTGTAGCAGCCTGAGATCTGTGATTTCCTTTCATGTGATTATCCGGTTACATATGTTCTTTATTAATGGATCACAGAAGCTAACATCTTTGTAGTTCTAACATTTTCAGACAAGTCGATCTGTAACATAATATAAAGCTTCACAAACGAACATGTCCGAATACTTGGTTAGACTTGGACAGTCATAGGTCAAGTAAAGGTAAGCTACTGAATGCAGACCATCAGAAGTAAGCAAATTAATTCGGGTTGGAAACTGAATCCTAATTTTTGGAGATTCAAGCACATTTTTCAAATTGCGTCAGCTATTTTTGAGATCAGAAAAGATGGAAAACCACATGGGCAGCATAGTGGCTCAGTGGTTGGGGTCCTGAGTTTGAATCTGATCATGGATAACATCTCCATGGAGTTTGCATGTTCTCCATGTGTCTGCATGGGTTTCCTCCCACATTCCAAAAATACTGTAGGCAAATTGGCTTTCTAAGAAATTAACTCTAGTTTGTGTTTGTGTTGGGGTTGAGCGTCTTTATGGTAGCCAGGGAGTTGCCACACAACTACACTGCCTGTCCCAAAAAAAAGTCACCACCAAAAAAAAGCCTTTAGCTTTGATTACGGCACGCATTCGCTGTGGCATTGTTTCCATAAGCTTCTGCAATGTCCCAAGATTTATTTCCATCCAGTGTTGCATTCATTTTTCATCAAGATCTTGCATTTATGATGGTAAAGTCTGACTGCTGCGCAAAGCCTTCTCCAGCACATCCCAAAGATTCTCAATGGGGTTAAGGTCTGGACTCTGTGGTGGTTAATCCATGTGTGAAAATGATGTCTTATGCTCCCTGAACTACTCTGTCACAATTAGAGCCCGATGAATCCTGACATTGTCATCTTGGAATATGCCCGTGCCATCAGGGAAGAAAAAAATTTATTGATGGAATAACCTGGTCATTCAGTATGTTCAGGTAGTCAGCTGACCTCATTCTTGGGTTCATCACTTCATCTGCCTCTCTTCTTACCCTGATGTGCCCATCACTCTGGAACAGGCTCAATCAGAACTCATCAGACCACATGACCTTCTTCCATTGCTCCAGAGTCCAATCTTTATGCTCCCTAGCAAACTGAAGCCTTTTTTTCTGGTCTGCCTTACTGATTAGTGGTTTTCTTATGGCTACATAGCTGTTCAGTCCCAATCCCTTGAGTTCCCTTCGCATTGTGCGTGTGGAAATGCTCTTACTTTAACCATTAAACATAGCCCTGAGTTCTACTGTTGTTTTTCTTCGATTTGATTTCACCAAACGTTTAAGTGATCACCGATCATGATCATTCAGGATTTTTTTCCCGCTACATTTTTACGATGGGTCCCCACTATCCTTCCAGTTTTTAATAATGCGTTGGACAGTTCTTAACACAATTTTAGTCGTTTCTGCAATCTCCTTAGATGTTTTCTCTGCTTGATGCATGCCAATGATTTGACCCTTCTCAAACAGACTAACATCTTTTCCACGACCTCGAGATGTGTCTTTCCACATGGTTGTTTAAGAAATGAGAAGCAACTCATTGCACCAGTTGGGGTTAAATAACTTATTGCCAGCTGAAAGATAATCGCCCATGCAGTAATTATCCAATAGGAGGCTCATAACTATTTGCTTTGTTAAATCCAGGTGGCGACTTTTATTGAGTCCCAATGAGAAAAATGACTAACAAATGATTGTCATCACATGATCCTGGCGGGTGCCTGCATATTCCGCTAAAAAGTTAACCTGTTTGGACCATTTAAAAAAAATAATAAAAAAATAATTCTACAATGCAGTTTATTTTTAAAGAGGGTATATGTTACAACCAGCAGCCATACGTTACTACCCACAGCCAGTGGCGTAACTACCGGGGAAGCAGGGGAAGCGGCTGTTTTGGGGCCTGACCTGGCGCCCAGCAGCGTGTCAATCAGATTATTTAAAGACTAGGACCTTTCTTGGATCCGGACTTTGTTAACTAATTAGCAGGACATGTAGAGCGGCGCTCAGGGATCTCCCTGCACTTACTATTATATCTGGGCGATGCAGAGCATCACAGCCAGGGTTAAAAAAAACTCACCTTCTCCCTGGCTGTTACGGTCTGTGCTGCGATTGGACAGCGCTACAGCCAGGGAGAAGGAATACCCATTGAGAAACAGGGCAGACTCCTCCTGCCTGCACCAATAGTAGGAATTATCATACAGCGCGGGAGAAGGTAACGGGGACCACAGCGGGTGAACGGAGCGGCGCCCAGATATAATAGTAAGTGCAGGGAAATCCCTGGGCACCGCTCTACATGTCCTGCTACTTAGTTAACAAAGTCTGGACCCATGGAAGGTCCTCTTTATTACAGTTTTTCATGCCAGGCCCCTTCACATACAGTGCGACGCCGGCGACATTTGAGGCACGGTCTGTCCATCATCATCCTTCCATCGTCCATTCATGTCTGTGCCCTCTGCCTGTGTGCCCCTCTTGACTGCGCCTCCCTGGCCCCTGTCTGCGCCTCCCTGGCTCCTGTCTGCGCCCCTGGGGGGCCCTTATCTGTGCCCCGGCCTTTGTCTGCGCCCCTGCCCCTGTCAGCACCTCCCTGGCCCTTGTCTCTGCCCCCTTGGCGCCTGTGTGCGCCACCCTGGCCCTTTCTGTTCCCCCCTGGCCCCTATGTGCACCTCCCTGGCCCCTGTCTGCATCCCTGGGCCCTGTCCCTTATCTGTGTCCCCTCCCTGACCCTTGTCTGCGCCCCTGGCCCTTATCTGTGCCCCATCGGCCCTTGTCTGCGCCCCGGGCCCTTATCTGTGCCCCCCTATGATGCTGTGCGCTCCTGTGCACACGATCAATGCCACTCCGGGGCAAAAGGTTGTGTGCATGGGCCCTAACAATGAGCAAAAAATTGCACGCATCCCAAAAATGGTACCAAGAAAAACTACAGTTCACCAACAAAAAAGCCCTCATAAAGAAATATGAAAAGGTTATGGCTGTCAGAAAATGGTGATGCAAAGGAAAAACTTTTTGTCTCAAAGGTTTTATTTTAACCCCTTCTACCCCAGAGGCTTTTTTTCCTTTTGCATTTTCGTTTTGTGCTCTCCGCGTTCCTAGAGCCAAATTTTTTTCTTTTTCCAGAACAAGTTGTACTTTCAAACGCAACCATTTAATATTGCATACAATGTAGTGGGAAGTGGTAAAAAATTCCAAAGGTGTTACAGTTTTTTTTTTTTTTCACTTGTGATCTTGATTCTCCAGGTCAGTATAAATCTGGCGGATACCACATATGTATAGTTTTTCTTGCATTTTGATACTGGAAAAAAATTAAATTAGATTATTTTTTTATTTGCCATTTTCAGACCCCTATAAGCTTTTTGTAGTTAACTAGCATTGGAGGCTATAATGATTTTACTAGTTTCCTATCGAGCCCGGCTACTGACAGGGGCTCTGTAGGAAACAATGTGCAGCAGCCTCCTGTCATTTACTATGACAGGGGCTGTGTACACAAGCCCCGGCTCCTCTGATCGCCACACGGGGGATCCGGAGCATTAACAGAAGCACGTATTGAAAAAAAGGACTATGTAAATTAAAAAGTTCCTGATCTTGGAGGCTTTATTTTATTTTATGTAAGTATTAAAGGGGTTGTGTAATCCTAGACAAAACTGAAAATAGCCAAGCGCACTGCTCAGGTCATGTCTAGGATTCGATTACTTTCTTACCCTCATCTTACATTTTCTACCTCTTGGGCTAATTTTTTTTTCTACCTTCTAGATTTCATTGCTTGGAGCAGTGCGTCGGCAGAACCTGAAGAGGAGAAGAGCACGTCAGTGAAGACTGCAGTCCAGTGAGAAAGATCCCAACAAGGGTGATTACGGCTGGCCAGTGCTGTGGACCTGAGTGTCTCCTTCTCAGCCTCTACATCTTAGTAAAATTAGAGGAGGAGAAGGAAGGAATTCCATGGCATCCGGCACTGGCTACACCGAGTGGGACTTGGAATGTGCATGGTGTTGGAGGAGGGCAGCAGCAGACTACTAAGAGAATCTCCTTAAAGTCTTTGTCTGGTTTTTTTTCTATTCATTACCTATCCAAATCGGTGGGGAGAGGGGGTGACTCCCGACACCCCCACCGATCAGCTGTTTGAAAAGAAGGCAGCACTCATACAAGCGCTGCCTTCTCCTCATTATGAACCTGCTTACCGACTGCAGTGAAGAGCAGTGTAATTTCAACTATGGCATCCCCATTCACTACTATGGGACTTCTACTCACTTGGACAGGAAGATGCTGTCCCATTGAAGTGAATGCAGTTGCGAGGGCAAGAAGGCAAACAATAAGGAGAAGGCAGTGCTTGTATGAGCGCTGCTTTCTCTTCAAACAGCTGATCGGCGGGGGAGCTGGTGTCGGACCCACACTGATCTGATATTGATGACCTATCTTGAGAATGGGTCATCAATAGTGACAGCGGCAGGGGCAATATTCGAATTTGCGATATTTAGCAAATATTTGGGTGAATATTCGTCATATATTCACGAATTCGCGAATTCGTTATCTCCGATCATTGTTTTTTTTATTGCGAAAATCGTCAATCAGAAAATTTGCAATAAAAAAAATTTGCGATAAAAAAAATTGCGATACGAAAATTTGCGATCAACACTACTCCTAAAGTCAAAGATATTGCAGCCTTCTCATTGGCCCACAAGCTAGAAGCAGGGAGGGATCATGTGTACTGATGAAAAAATATATATATTTGCGATTGCGAAGATATAGCACTATATTCTAGATATTCGCGAATTCTCGAAGTGCCAATATTCGCGATAACAATTTGCAATTAGAATATTCACGAATCCGATCAACACTAGTCATCAATAGAAAAAAAGCTGAAAACCCCTTTAAGGAAATGATCTGCTTTTGTGAAACTGATAACCGATCCGGATAGGACATCAACATTAGAGCTCATGCACACAATAGAATTTTTCCCCCATGTTCATTTGTTTTTTTTAGGCCTGTATGTATAACCATTCACTACAATGGGCTTGGCAAAAAATGGAAATGACACAAAGTGCATTACATGCCTCTATGTCCGGATGGCGGTTCCACGGGCAAGGCTAGGAAATTTCTGCAGGAGCCAAAAATAAAGGACGGCACGCCGTAGGGCAGAATCAGTGTTCTGCGTTTTTTTAAAACCGATTTTAAAATGGGTATCAGAAGTCGGCTTCGGTACTGACTGTTTCCTTTGTTCTCAAGCTGACTTCAGATACCTGTTTAAAATATGTTTTAAGTTAAATAATCAAATACCGAAGTTATTGACCAAAGTCTCCCAAGACTTTGGCAATAACGAAGTTTGAAGCGAATTGACTTTGGATCTTGGCTTCAAAGATCGGTATGCTCAACCCTAGTGAGGATGCTTGTTACTGATAATCTGGGCATGTAAGGGGTCTTTCACACGAGCGGATCCTGTGTGTGGAATCTGCTGCGTGAAAGAGTGTCAAGCTTTGTTCCAGACAGCAGAGACACGGAGCATTGACATGACTGATAAAGCTCTGTGCCTCTCTGTGACCTTTTTACTACAAAATCACAATGACAACTTTATCTCACTGGGATTTTGTAGTAAAAAGGTCACAGAGAGGCACAGAGCATTATCAGTCATGTTACATGACAGACAGTGTGTGTGTGTGTATATGTATATACACTGCTCAAAAAAATAAAGGGAACACTTAAACAACACAATGTAACTCCAAGTCAATCACACTTCTGTGAAATCAAACTGTCCACTTAGGAAGCAACACTGAGTGACAATCAATTTCACATGCTGTTGTGAAAATGGGATAGACAACAGGTGGAAATTATAGGCAATTAGCAAGACACCCCCAATAAAGAAGTGGTTCTGCAGGTGGTGATCACAGACCACTTCTCAGTTCCTATGCTCCCTGGCTGATGTTTTGGTCACTTTTGAATGCTGGCGGTGCTTTCACTCTAGTGGTAGCATGAGACGGAGTCTACAACCCACACAAGTGACTCAGGTAGTGCAGCTTATCCAGGATGACACATCAATGCGAGCTGTGGCAAGAAGGTTTGCTGTGTCTGTCAGCGTAGTGTCCAGAGCATGGAGGCGCTACCAGGAGACAGGCCAGTACATCAGGAGACGTGGAGGAGGCCGTAGGAGGGCAACAACCCAGCAGCAGGACCGCTACCTCCGCTTTTGTGCAAGGAGGAACAGGAGGAGCAATGCCAGAGCCCTGCAAAATGACTTCCAGCAGGCCACAAATGTGCATGTGTCTGCTCAAACGGTCAGAAACAGACTCCATGAGGGTGATATGAGGGCCCGACGTCCACAGGTGGGGGTTGTGCTTACAGCCCAACACCGTGCAGGACGTTTGGCATTTGCCAGAGAACACCAAGATTGGCAAATTCGCCACTGGCGCCCTGTGCTCTTCACAGATGAAAGCAGGTTCACACTGAGCACATGTGACAGACGTGACAGAGTCTGGAGACGCCGTGGAGAACGTTCTGCTGCCTGCAACATCTTCCAGCATGACTGGTTTGGCATTGGGTCAGTAATGGTGTGGGGTGGCATTTCTTTGGAGGGTCGCACAGCCCTCCATGTGCTCGCCAGAGGTAGCCTGACTGCCATTAGGTACCGAGATGAGATCCTCAGACCCCTTGTGAGACCATATGCTGGTGCGGTTGGCCCTGGGTTCCTTCTAATGCAAGACAATGCTAGACCTCATGTGGCTGAAGTGTGTCAGCAGTTCCTGCAAGACGAAGGCATTGATGCTATAGACTGGCCCGCCCGTTCCCCAGACCTGAATCCAATTGAGCACATCTGGGACATCATGTCTCGCTCTATCCACCAACGTCACGTTGCACCACAGACTGTCCAGGAGTTGGCAGATGCTTTAGTCCAGGTCTGGGAGGAGATCCCTCAAGAGACCGTCCGCCACCTCATCAGGAGCATGCACAGGCGTTGTAGAGAGGTCATACAGGCAAGTGGAGGCCACACACACTACTGAGCCTCATTTTGACTTGTTTTAAGGACATTACATCAAAGTTGGATCAGCCTATAGTGTGTTTTTCCACTTTAATTTTGAGTATGACTCCAAATCCAGACCTCCATGGGTTGAAAAATTTGATTTCCATTTTTAATTTTTGTGTGATTTTGTTGTCAGCACATTCAACTATGTAAAGAACAAAGTATTTCAAAAGAATATTTAATTAATTAAATTTGCGGTGGGGCCTAGTCACTTCTATGCCCCTGCCCATAGCCATTTGTGTCACTGCCACTTTGACATTACTAATGATGTGTTGTAGTGTTGAGCGAGCACCAAAGTGCTCGTGTGCTCTACCGAGCACCCGAGCACAATGGAAGTCAATGGGAGAACCCCAGGCACCCCCTGCCCTGAAGAAGGGAGTGTGTTGGGACTCTAGTTCGGCTTAGGAGTCCCTGCTCTGACTCCATATATAGCTATATCCATATAATGGGGTCATTGCTTGGGGACACCCCAGTGTATTTAAATCTAATTTCTAAAAAGCTTTTGCTGGGATTTGAACTCACTACCCCTTATACATTAGTGGCAAGGACCTTTGCCACTCAGCTATAAAGCTGAATGCTAAACTGTGTCAGGGAAAAACCTCATAGTAGTTTCTGATGTAGTGAGTATTCCTATTCAGCAGAAGACTTATTTTATATTTCTGTGCAGGTTAACATGTAGCTGTATAGTGTAATGCTTAATGTCCTGCCTCTAATGTACAAGCTTGGGAGTTTGAATCCTGGCAGAAACATTTCAGAATTAGAGATTAAATTGATGTATTTTATATTTTTTGTAGTAATTGTAAAAAATGTATGGCACAAAATAAATGTGTAATTACAAAAAAAAAAAAATATATATATATATATTTAGATAAAATCATAGTTCTGATATATATGAATGCATAATATGTGGGAAACTGCTACTGATGTTTTTAGCCATAATATATTTACATATATTCTAATATATTATATATTCTAAGTATATAATAATATATGTTAATATAGTATGGCTAAAACTTTATATATATATATATATATATGTATAACAATTTCTGAATAGTTCCTGCCAGGATTTGAACTTCCAAGCTTGTACATTAGAGGCAAGAATGTTGACCACTACACTATACAGCTACATGTAAGGCTACGTTCCCACTAGCGTCGGGGTTCCGCTTGTGAGCTCCGTTTGAAGAGTCTCACAAGCGGCCCCGAACGCATCCGTCTGGCTATCAATGCATTCTGAGTGGACGCGGATCCGCTCAGAATGCATCAGTCTGGCAGCGTTCAACCTCCGCTCCGCTCAGCAAGCGGACACCTGAACGCTGCTTGCAGCGTTCGGGTGTCCGCCTGGCCATGCGAAGGCAAACGTATCCGTCCAGACTTACAATGTAAGTCAATGGGAACGGATCCATTTGAATTTGACACTATATGGCTCAATTTTCAAACGGATCCGTCCCCCATTGACTTTCAATGTAAAGTCTGGACGGATCCGTCTGAAGCTACTTTCACACTATTGTAGAATTTTTTCTACAATATAATGCAGACGGATCCGTTCTGAACACAAGTGTGAAAGTAGCCTTAACCAGCACAGAAATATAAAATAAGTCTTCTGATGAATAGGAATAGTCACTACATCAGAAATTACTATGAGGTTTTTCTGACACAGATCAGCATTCAGCTTTATAGCTGAGTGGATAAGGTCCTTGCCACTAATGTACGAAAGGTTGCGAGCTCAAATCCGAGCAGAAGCTTTTCAGAAATAGATGCTAAATTACATTTAAATACACTTGAACACACATGGTGTTCAGCCGAGCATGCCTGCTCAACTCTAATATCTTGGCATTAAGAAGTTTGAAAAGAGTTGCATGGAGTCCTGGAAGACCCCAGAATATCATCCATAACTTGTCAGGACAAAGGGGTAACTTTCAATTTGGGTCGAATATATTTGGACCTTATCGGCAGACCATTTTAGGCAAATATAATCGCAATGAAATTTCGGGAAGTTCTCTCAACACTACAAAGGATCACAATCTTTTAGTCAGGTTGGAGAGCAGTTACAAAGGGTGTTTCCCTCTGGAGGACCGTCCTTTACCATATTATACAGTCACTGGGCATTACCTAATGTTCCTTGTGAATAAAGTATTAGTTCATATACTCAATGTTTGCAGAGTGCTGTTGTAGAGGCAAAAAAATTTTTTTTAATGTTAAACCTATTTCTAAATAATTTTTGGTCGTTGTTTTTAATTTTCCACATCAATATCTATATATTTTTTTAAAAATTTGCAGTTTCTGCACTGGCCACCAGGCCTAAACATAGGAAACACTTCTTGGTCTGTACAGATCACTTTTCTGCAGTCATCTTCTTATCATCATAGGCTAGTGTTGATCGCGAAAATTCTAATCGTGAATTTTTATCTTGAATATTGGCAGTTTGAGAATTCGCAAGTATCTAGAATATAGTGCTAAATCTTTGTAATCGTGAATATTCTAGATGTTTTTTTCATCAGTACCCATGATCCCTCACTGCTTCTTGCTTGTGTGCCAATGAGAAGACAGCAATATTTTTGACTTTAGGAGTAGTGTTGATCACAAATTTGTGTATCGCAAATTTTTATCGCTAATTTTCCAATTGCTTTCAACAATAGCTCAGGAAAGATGGCTGCCTCCTTAATCATGTTCAGGAAAAAGAATTGAAAAGTCTGCAGTCAGAAAATTAAAACATATTAGAAAAAGGATATGTTTTGCTATCCGGTTTTAACTGGCAGAAACAAATTTTCAGTGACATATTCCCTTTGATGTCTGAATCCCTGAAATGGTGGCATAGGGCAGTAAAGGGGTTAATATTAGTACACCTGGTGGTCTAGGATTGTGAAGGGGAGGGTTAATTTAACCCTTTCGATACCAGTGCCTTACATGCACGGCGCTGGATCGATGTGTAAACATGAAGCCCACTCGCACAAGCAGCTGGCGCCATGGCCGTGCTCGCACGTGCAGCTGGCGCCATGGCCATCAGATCTCTGCTGTTTCAAACAGCAGAGATCTGTGGCTAATTACCGTGACCAGCAATAAAGCCAATCGCGGTAATTAAATGCTTTAGATGCCGTGACCAAGTGAGGTCACGGCATCTAAATGCACAAAAACACAGAAGCTCACGCTTCCGGGCTTCCTACCAATGCCCCGTGTGGCCAATTGGGGCATCGGTACTTGCGCTGAACACTTTCAGCCTCGCTGATGAGGCTGAAAGTGTTCATGCTGCAATTCTTATTTTGGCCACCAGATGGCCAGGATAAGAAATGAGCAAAATTGAGTTTAAATGGCATTTTCTAAAAATCCCTGATAGACCAAAATACTAAATAAAAAAAATTAAATATAAAAGTTTAAATCACCCCTTTCCGTATAATTAAAAAATAAATACCAAAAAAGCAATAAATATAAACATCATGGGTATCACCGCGACTGAAAACGCCCATACTCTTAAAATAGAAAAAATATTCCCATACGGCAAATTATGTAACGGATAAAATGGTCAAAATGGCCAATTTGCCATTTTTTCATTGCTTCTCTTACTCAAGAAAATGTTATAAAATGTGATCAAAAACCCACGCACATTCAAACATGGTATCAATAAAAACTACAGATTGTTCTGCAAAAAATTAGCTACTAAACAGCTCAGTAGACATAAGTATAAAAAAAAGTTATGGGGGTCAGAATATGGTGATATATAAAAAAAATATATTTATAAAAGTTAAAATTTTTACACTATTTAGATATAAAGAACCTATACGTATGGGGTATCGTTGTGATCGGAGTTACCCAGAGAATGAAGGGCATTGGTCATTTTTGCCATAAACAAAACACCGTAAGAACAAAACCCATAAAACAGTGGAGGAATTGCATTTCTTTCCAATTCCACCCCATTTGAAATTATTTTACTGCTTCCCACTACATTTTTTGCCATAATTAATTTTTGAATTAGAAAGTACAACCAGGTCCTGCAAAAAATAGGCCCTCATACAGCTATGTGATCGGAAATATAAAAAATGTATGACTCAAATAAAATGGGGAAGAAAAATTAAAACGCAAAAACGAAAAAAACTCTGGTATCCTAAGTGTTAAGAATCCTTAGTGGTCAGGTTGGATAGTAGTTACAAAGTGTGTCTCTCTCATATTTATAGCCTCACATATTAAAGCTGATCTCTGGGGATTCCAACAGGGAGAAACTTTGTTATCTGCATGTTGTCAATAGACCCTTCTTATAACTAGGATTTGTTCAAGGCAGAGATCCCCTATAATGAGTGACATTATATCGTTCACTGGCGTGACTGAATCTAAATGGGTACATTAAGGGCAGAGTTTAATAGTCACATGTCCTTGAAGGTTTTCAAGGCTTGCATACACCATAGAGCCTGTGGGGTTTATAAAGATGGGCATCAACTTATTTTAGCCATATAAAGTAAACCTCTCCACTTACACCTCAATATGAACAAGTAATGAATGGGTCAGTTAGCCCTAAGTTTCTGTCTGAGGTTTTCTTGGCTCCAAGATAGTGGTATTGGGGGGGGGGGGGGATTGCTGCCACAGTTGAACTGGCTCGCCAAAGCTATAGATCCTATGGTGGGCCTAGGCTTTGACATAAAAGTGGGTCTTAATGGTGCAACAAAGATTATGTTGCAATTACAGGTGGTTGTGTACCTGTTCTGTATAGATTGGAAGTGACCCCTCAGAGTCATGTCCTCCAATAGACTCAAGAAAGCCCAGCCAGACAGCTATATTATTATTACAGGGGGTAATTCTTAAAATTTTGAGCTTTTTACAATTCCCTAAACTAAATGTTCAATATATAAAGGTAGAACGAGTCGTAATGTTTACTCCATCTCAACCAACCAGCTTTTGGTTGAAGAGCAGTCAGTTCAGGGTAAGGTAATATCAGATTTGTTGGCATACCATTGTGATTACTTGTACCACTTGATTAATTCAATAATGATTCAGTTATTCCTTGTCATGACATTATTCAGTAATGCTCTCATATACCTAGCAATGCAGCAATGCAGACTGCGGATGTGAAATCTATTGTCACAACATGAATTAAACAGGAATTAATGAGACATCAGGATACAGGGAAGTATATTTCAATAACTATAGACAGCAGAGTAACAATGACTGTTCAGACAATTTCTATTATCGTTATATCCATAGGGGGGTAAAAAGTCTCCTATGGAACCAATTAGCATGACAATACATTGGAAGGGGATTGAAGCTGGTTGCATGGTCACATCTTAGGTCTTCATGTAAGAATATGGAAGGGTACTTTCTCAATGATGGATGCCTTGGATTTTCAAATGCAACAAGTCATACAATGCAATTGTGAATTGTCACTGTGAAGTGCAAGGCACAACCTCAGATTTCTGCTGGGGGCTCCACAGATGCATTTTTCCAATGTATATGAGTGAAAATGCCCTAAGCTGTGCAATACAGAGCTGCTCTCTCTGAATTCAGTTGAGGCTAGTTGGCATAAGAAGAGGAGTAGGGTACAATCTAAAAGAGGTCACCTTGCCATCGTAGATGGGCACAAATGATTTTGATCAAAATATATTTGCTAAGTTCCTCATATTCATATATAGTGTATCTAGCATTAGTTAATATATTCTATGTTTGCAGAGTCTATGTTTAGAGTTGTGTCTGCCTCCATGTTGGTCTTGCACTCCTAACAAACCCATCTTTAGAGCAGTATATAGGCATATAGCTGGGATCTACTCTCCTTGAATTCATTTGAGGCTAGTCGGCATAAGAACAGGAGACATTGTAGAGTCCCATCTAAAAGAGCTCACCTTGAAATGGTAGATGGGCTCGAATGATTTTGATCTAAATATTTTTGCTAAGTACCTATTATTCATTCATTTAGTGAATACAGTATTAGTTCATATACTCAATGTTTGCAGAGTGCTGTTGTAGAGACTAAAAGAAATGTGTCATATGGAAATGACCATTGTTTAAATCCTATTTCTATGTTAAACCTATTTCTAAATACTTTTTGGTGGTTATTTTTAATTTTACACATCAATATCTATTTAAAAAAATCCTGCAGTTTTTGCACTGGCCACCAGGCCTAAAATAGTTGACACTTCTTGGTCAGTACAGATCACTTTTCTGCAGTCATCTCCTTATCATCACAGGCAGGATTACAATGACAGATATGATCTATATTTATATAATACAGGATCCACCACTGAAAATAGGTGATATCGGTTTATTTCCAACCCCCTAACCTCTGAACAAGTAACAGAGTATGCCTAAAAACTCTCCCATAGAAGTTAATGAGGTCCGATGCTGTCCATCGTATCTATAGCCCATGATAGCTGCTGTAAATCTTATCTCTAAATGCTTTCAATAATAGCTCAGGAAAGATGGCTGCCTCCTTAATCATGTTCAGGAAATAGAATTGAAAAGTCTGCAGTCAGAAAATTAAAACATATTAGAAAAAGGATATGTTTTGCTATCCATTTTCGGTGACGCATTCCCTTTAGGCCTCATGCACACGACAGTTGATTTTTTGCGTCCGCTAAAAAAAACTGATGCGGCATCCGTTTTTTTTGGAGGATCCATTTTTTTCCACAGATCCCTTGCAATAAATGCCTATCCTTGTCTGCAAATGTGAAAAAAGTAGGACATGCACTATCAGCATTTTTTTGCTGACCCATTGAAATGAATGGGTCCCCATCCTATCTGCAAAAAAACGGAACAGAGGTCGAGCAATACAACTGTTGTGTGCATGAGGCCTTAATGTCTGAATCCCTAGTGGCAGTGAAAGAGTCATGTAGATTGTAGATATATCTCATGGTCTATGGCACTGGAAGGTGTTAGAGGCAGCAATCCTGGTGATCTATGGCAGTAAAAAGTTTAAAGACAATATTTTTGGTGGCCTAGGGCAGTAAAGAGGTTAATATCAGTATACCTAGTGGTCTAGGACTGTGAGGGGGAGGGTTAATTTAAGAATCCTTAGTGGTTCTGGCCATGGCCAGTTTGCAGACATACAGCAGGGCAAAACGGGTGAGAAATGAGATACAAATGACACAATGCGCTCAATAGGCCTTGTCCTAAAAGTTTTTTAAAGTGGACCTGTCAGGCGGTCACCACTCCTGACTCTTCAGTTTTAGTAAATAATTGGATTCCACATTAAATGACCATTCTGGAGCATCTATTGTTATGACTCTATGTTGTATCATTTCTCTACTCTTCCCACTAGAAGTTTTTGAATAAATTACCAACTGGGTGTTACCAGTGTCCCTGCACAGTCTAATACTGTTCAATCAGTGCTGGCGTTGATAGACTGTGCAGGGACACACCCATTTGATAAAGTGAATGCCAACATCCAGCAATAAATGAATTTATAAATTTATAGTAGCAGTAATAGAGGAATGGAACAACATAGAGTCATAACAATAGATTCTACAGAATCATTATCATATGGGGAATGCAAGTAGTTACCAAAGCCGACATGTCAGGAGAGTCTACTTTTTCTTGCAGACCCTTCTAATTTAACTCAGTAAGATCAACTAGTATTTTGTATTAAATTTAGAAAGACTATGTTCCCTAAGAAGTTACCAAGGTTTTGTGTAGGAATCATACTAGTACAATCAAATACTGGTGAAGAACTCCTTCGATACTGATAATTTCTTGAAAACAATCCACAGACATGAGCCTGACAAAAAGAACTATTGATTTTGAGCCTGTGGATCGCGCATTTCATGTACAATGCAGTAGAATTCTACAAGAATCACAAAAAGATAGTAGAATCATCTTAGCACTGCAAACTGAATGCGGATCTGCAAACCGCCCAACATAAACCACTTAGAACAACTCCCAAGCACTCTTCACCAAAACTATTAGTGTTGACACAAAAAGGTACTGCAGAATGCAAATTCTTTTCATCCCGGGTGCCCAATCATCACCTTTCAATCAAGTGGCAGTTAATTAGCCGGCTGCTTAAATTGCTTATCCCTTATAGGCTTTTAATGTTCCTAGCACAAGGGATGGCATCCTAGGGAGAAATAGGCCATATATTGTACTCAGCTCTTCACTAAGTGCATCCATATAGTAAATAAATTGCCATTCTTACAGATGTAGCAGGAGAGAGTTTTGTCAATGCAGAATTTCCATTTTTAATTCAGCTCTCCTATATCTGTATACATAATTTATGCTAAAGTCAAATTTATTTTTCAAAGTTTTTGTCTGATTTAGAAAGATGCTACTAGGGAGATCTGGCTTAACCCATTTCTGCTTGTGACATTGTTTCAAAATGTGAATTCAAAAGATTTGAGCATGAATAAGCTTATGCAGGCTAAGTGAATAAATATATTTACGCAATGTGATTAAATATAAGATAAAATAGCTAAATCACATACTTCAGCAATAATAAAAAGCAAATACATCACTTGCCAAAATATGCACTATTATAGGGGGGGGGGACTCCGTCGAACATGCTATAAGACATGGCTGTCAACCACATTATAACACGCCCCAGGGTGTACAAGAAATAGGGCAAATAAATACTAATATCCTACAGAGGATGAAGTTCCAGGTGGAGTCCCCTGAATACATGTGTGTCACAGAGTTTAAACTTTTTAGCCCCTTCTCCAGTGTGCAGCACGCATGTCTCTGAGATCACTCAGGAATGTGATAATAAAAGGGAACAGAATTAAAGCGACAGAACCAATCAGTACTTAAATAAAACCTTCATAATACAGACATAATGTTACATCAAAGAGAACTGGTACTTAAAGGGGTTGTATCACCTCAAGCATTGGTGGCATATCGCTAGGATATGCCACCAATGTCAGTTATCTGTGGGTCCTGCCTCTGGGAGCTGCAGCTAAGGTATCTCTAAAACAGAGGCCACAAAGTGAAGAAGATTGGACTGAACATGTGCAACCGCCCTCGATTCATTTCTATGGGAGGGTGGAAAATAGCCAAGCGGCGTGCTCAGCTATTTTTGGAAGTCAAATGAAAATGAATGGGAAGAGCACCATGCAAGCACGCCCATCGTTCCATTCATTTCTATCTAGCTGATGAAACTAGCCGAGACAGCGCACAGTTATTTTTGGCAGCCCCATAGAAATGAATGGATATCGGCCGCGCATAAGTTGTCTGCTCTACTTCACCTTCATGATTCCTCTGGGTCCCGCACCTATTAGACATTGGTGGCAAATCTTAGTGATATGCCATCAAAGCTTGAGAGGACACAACCCCTTTAACACTGTGTGCCATAATAGTACATCACATTGATGGTACAGGCTCAAGAGCTTGGCAAGCACCGGCACCTGACTCTCACTGCTGGGATAGTAGATAACTCAGTTCCTCACAGTTTAACCCCTCAGATATCATGGTCACTAGCAACTGCAGCATCTAAGTGGTGAAAAGAGAGAGGGGGCTCCTGCTGTCCTCTGAATGGCTATAATGTTCGTGGGCCATCGAGTATGGCAGCCCAGTTTTTTTTTTAAGGGCCTCAGAGCTTACATGTCCCAGTTTCTCGCAGGTTGTTTTGGCCTGTCTATCAAAATGACTATGCACTGTTATAGTATTACAGTCCATAGTGCAAGGGATAAAAATATAAAATTTTCAAGTCCCCTAAGGGAACAAAAAAAAAAATTGAAAAAAAAATAAATAGGTATTTTAAAAACATATTAGAAATTCAAACTTTTCCATATATTTATTATAGACAATTGGTAAGGCCTCATCCGAGACAACCCAGTCTATTAAAATATCCATTATTTGACCAGCATGGTGAATGCCTTAAAAAAAAGTCTCCAATGCCAAAATTAACGTCTTTTTTTAGTAGCATCGACTTCCCAAAAAAATAATCCAAAGCTCCTTTGTATATTCTGTAAACTATAGCTTGCCCACCATAATGTGTGCCCTTACACAGCTCTGCTGGCAAAATAATTTAAAAGTTATGGTCGTCAGAATGTTTTTTTAAGAGCATTTGATTTTTTTAAAATGGGAAAACATCTGATCCACAGAATAAAATTATCATGTCATTAACACAGTGAACACTGTAAAAGGTAAAAAAGGAAAAACAAAAGCAAATAGTATATAAAATATAAATAAAATATATATTACATTAAGTGATAAGTGCAGTGCCACAATTTCTAAACTAACAAAAAAAAATAATAATACTAATATATATATGGTTTCTTCTATACATATTTAAATTGGATCAAGTCCGTGGTCTGCTCCAAGGAATTGCACCCATTGAAAGAGAAGTGTGTGTGCTGCTCATCTACTTTTTTGTTTCATATATATATATATATATATATATATATATATATATATATATACAGTACAGACCAAAAGTTTTGACACACCATCTCATTCAAAAAGTTTTCTTTATTTTCATGACTATGAAAATTGTAGATTCACACTGAAGGCATCAAAACTATGAATTAACACATGTGGAATTATATACATAACAAGCAAGTGTGAAACAACTGAAAATAAGTCATATTCTAGGTTCTTCAAAGTAGCCACCTTTTGCTTTGATTACTGCTTTGCACACTCTTGGAATTCTCTTGATGAGCTTCAAGAGGTAGTCCCCTGAAATGGTTTTTACTTCACAGGTGTGCCCTGTCAGGTTTAATAAGTGGAATTTCTTGCCTTATAAATGGGGTTGGGACCATCAGTGGCGTTGAGGAGAAGTCAGGTGGATACACAGCTGATAGTCCTACTGAATAGACTGTTAGAATTTGTATTATGGCAAGAAAAAAGCAGCTAAGTAAAGAAAAACGAGTGGCCATCATTACTTTAAGAAATGAAGGTCAGTCAGTCAGCCGAAAAATTGGGAAAACTTTGAAAGTAAGGGCTATTTGACCATGAAGGAGAGTGATGGGGTGCTGCGCCAGATGACCTGGCCTCCACAGTCACCGGACCTGAACACAATCGAGATGGTTTGGGGTGAGCTGGACCGCAGAGTGAAGGCAAAAGGGCCAACAAGTGCTAAGCATCTCTGGGAACTCCTTCAAGACTGTTGGAAGAACATTTCAGGGGACTACCTCTTGAAGCTCATCAAGAGAATGTCAAGAGTGTGCAAAGCAGTAATCAAAGCAAAAGGTGGCTACTTTGAAGAACCTAGAATATGACATATTTTCAGTTGTTTCACACTTGTTTGTTATGTATATAATTCCACATGTGTTAATTCATAGTTTTGATGCCTTCATAGTCATGAGAATAAAGAAAACTCTTTGAATGAGAAGGTGTGTCCAAACTTTTGGTCTGTACTGTATATATATATATATATATATATATATATATATATAGTACAGTGCATCAAAAAACAAAAAAGGAAATAAATGCATACATACCCAACTAATATATTCCAAATTTATGACTATTATACATAAATATAATACCAAAAAGTCAAAAAGCATAATAAAATACAAATAGTATGTGCATAACAATGAATAAAAATAAAAATATTCAAAATCATAGTGAATCACAGTTCAAGTGTATACCCCCTAATGAAGCATATTACAAATTAATAATATAAAAAAAGGGAAAAGAAAAAAGTAAAGAAAAAGAAAATAAAAATAAAAAAATGACCAAACCCTACCCCTCTCCTTTTATTTCTCAAATTTGATGAACCTTGATCCCATAGTTTCAGGTTTGCTCTTCATCCTCACTTGTTTTGCATATTCTTCAGACTGTCATCTTTCCTTTCCAAATAAAACCAGCCAATATAAAGTACACCTTCATTTAATCTTCCATAGGATTAAAATCCTCAAAGGGACCTGACCTTGTTGCTTCGATGCTGCAGCGAAATGCATTTTCTGTAATTGCACGGTATCTTGAAGTAATACAACGTGTTACTGAAATGCTCTGAATTATCAAATTACAAACAGTAGATGCATTGAAGAAACTAGTTTTTAGGGGAAAAAAAGGGGCAATTGCTCAGCTTTTGTAGCAGAATGTACGTTATTGATGCTGGAGGTGATGGCAATAAGCTGTAGAAACTGTAGAAACTTGAGTCCCCCCCCCACCACAAATAAAAGGTTGGCTGGCTGTACATTTACAGTAAAAAATTGGGTTGTTGTAGATTTTGTAATGCAGAACTTTACAGCAGTTGTATGAAACTATGAAACACACAACTTTGAGTGACCAGCCACTCACTTTCCCTGTTAAACCCCTAAGGCCCCTTTCACACGGGCGAGAAATCCGCATGGGTACAATGCGTGAGATGAACCCGCACTGAATCCAGACCCATTCACTCCAATGGGGCTGTGCACATAAACGGTGATTTTCACGCATCACTTGTGCGTTGCGTGAAAATCGCAGCAAGCTCTATATTGTGCGGATGCGGTGTGATTTTCACGCATGGTTTCTAGGAGACGATCGGGATGGGGACCCAATCTTTATTATTTTCCCTTATAACATAGTTATAAGGAAAAATAATAGCATTCTTAATACAGAATGCTAAGTAAAGGGATGGAGGGGTTAAAACATTTTTTATTAAACTCACCTTATCCACTTGTTCACGAAGCCCGGCTCGTCTTCAATCTTCTTCTTTGAGGAACTGGGAGGAAAAGGATCTTTGGTGACGTCACTGCGCTCATCACATGGTCCATCACCATGGTGATGGACCATGTGATGAGCGCAGTGATGTCACCAAAGGTCCTTTTCCTCCCAGGTCCTCAAAGAAGAAGAATGAAGATGAGCCGGACTTCGCGAACAAGTGGATGAGGTGAGTTTAATTTTATTTATTTTTAACCCCTCCATCCCTAATTTACCATGTTATAAGGGAAAATATTAAAATCTACAGAATACCTAACCCAAAACCGAACTTCAATGAAGAAGTCTGGGTTTGGGTCTGGGTACCACATTCAGTTTTTTCTCACGCGCATGCAAAATGAATAGCACTCGCGCATAAAAAACTGAAGAACGCAATGCAATCGGATACAAAACTCACCCCACTCGCAGGCAAAATCGCACAATTTTCCGGCGACGCACCCGCATCCTATCCGGCCCTCACACGCGACGCCCGTGTAAAAGAGGCCTAAATCTACCTAAATCACAGTAAAATGGTGCTGGATGAGGAGCGAAGGAGCCAGGACCTAGTGGTGGGGTGAAGGTAAGTATGCCTCCCCTTTGCAGGTTTGGCCAGGAAGGGGGTTTGCCAAACCCACCCCCAAAAGGTGGACAACCCCTTAATTACTAAAATGAGAACAGGTGGGGGATTTTGGAATATCCCTTTAAGAAGTTTGTTTGAATAAGCCTATGCAGTTTTATGGAGCTGACACAGACGTAGACTCAGCTCTGTATCCGAAATACATTTGGCACGTCTTTCAAACACATGGCAGGAGCAGCGCCGGAATCGACAGTCTTTTATGTTACGTTTTTGAATTGAAATTGGGCAATGTTTATTCAGCTGCAAAATCTAAACAGAGAAGCGAAATTATATAAATGATAAAATCCCTCGTCTGATTGTCAGGCGGCACTGCGGTACATGCTTGTCCCGCCGCCATTGTGCAGGTGCCAAACGATTCCTTGTAGGGATTTAAATCTGCAGCACATCTTTCTGCTCAGTCGTCCAATGAGGTTGCTGCTGAAATGGAGGACAATGGAGCTCAGGGGCTTTTTATGGGAAGAACAGAAGTTAAAAATAATGATAAATATTGGTGGAGAGTCATATGGCTCATTGTTGTGTTGAATAACCGGAGAGAAATAGCATTATGGATGGCAAGCTATTGTCAGCACACATTAATCTGAAAATATGGTACACGGGCATTTTGTGTAGAAAATTACATATAAGTCAATTAGTGCATGCCGCAGAGTTTCCGTATGGAATAAAAATTTCAGATACAATTTAAAATGCAAGTTCCCTTTTGAATGCCATTCACAGTGTGTCATTTGCAGTTTATAGATAAACATGATCTACATAAAAAGTTGAATAACTTTGCATTAAATATTTTAAAATGAACCAAGAGCTGCATTCTCAGTTCTGCAGTTTATTATGGGAAACAGTCAACAAGCTTGTCGTTACAAGCATTTTAACAGCTGAGCTCCTAGAGTTAGTTTTTCCTACGTTACTGAATACAGAGCTGCTTTTAGAGAGTGGCAAAATGGACGATTGCCAAAGGACTGACCTCTTTCCACCCAGAAGCAACCTGTGAATGGAGAATGTAAACTTTCACTGACCTGGACCACCAGGGACTTTACTATTAAGACCTTCACTGCTCTAGACCACCAGGGACTTTACTATTAACACATTTACTGCCCAGAAGCACTGGGGACTTTACTATTAACACATTTACTGCCCAGAAGCACTGGGGATTTTACTATTAACACCTTCACTGCACTGGACCACCAGGGACATTACTATTGGTACCTTCACTGCCCTGGATCACCAGAGACTTTAATTTTAATACTACAACAGAGATGTTGCTACTAAAACTTTCATTGTCCTGGACCCCCAGGGACTTTACTATAAACACCCTCACTGCCCTGGACCACCAGAGACTTTACTATTAATACCTTCATTGCCCTGGACCACCAGGGACTTTACTATAAACACCCTCATTGCCCTGGACCACCAGAGACTTTACTAGTAATACCTTAATTGCCCTGGACCACCAGGCACTTTACTATTAGCATCTTTACTGCTCTTGACCACCAGTGACATTACTATAAACACCCTCACTGCCCCAGACCAGCAGAGACTTTACTATTAATACCCTCTTTGCTCTGGACCACCAGGTACTTTACTATAAACACCATTACTGTCCTGGACCACCATAGATAGACTATATTATTAATACCTTCAATGCCCTGGACCACCAGTGACTTTACTATAAACACCGTAATTGCCCTGAACCACCAGGAGTTTTACTATTAGCACTTTAACTGACCTCAACTATCAGAGGTTTTACTATAAATATTTTCACTGTCCTGGAACACTAGGGACTTTATTATTAACTTGTTAACTGCATTGGATTGCCAGAAACTTTAGCTAAAAGGATAGTAATTGGCTGCAGTGGTACATGTTGATGTGATATCACCTCTGCAACCAGGTAAATAGAGTCTGGCAGAGAGAACTGCAGTGGTGGCACTGGATCTTCCAGGTAAGTACTTATCAGTTCTTTATTGCAGGCTGATCCCAAGGGTTGCCAGGTTTCCTTCTTGAACTGGACAACCCCTTTAATGTGGAATTCCTACTATGAGTATATGAACATGGGTTTTCGAAACTGTGTGACACCTTTAATTATAGGGCTGATTTCTCTTCCTGATAACTGGAGAAACATCATGTATCACTTAGCCTGAAATACCTGAAATAAATGATAACGCTCTGCCTGCAGCCACCTCGATGGTGAGCTTAGGAGCCTACTGACTACGGCATCTAAATCCCACAAGTGGTGGTGGCAGCAATCATTTAAAGGAAATGTGTCACCAATCCTTTTTTTCTGCCAATTAAAACCTACTTTTTATCTAATCTGTTTTTATTTTCTGATTGCAGATGTTTTTATTTTATTTCCTGAACATAATTATGGGGGCGGCTATCTTCCCTGAGCTATTCTTTCCAGCATTTAGTGCAGTGTTCCTCAACTCAAGTCCTCAGGACCCACCTGCTGGTCATGTTTTGAGAGTATCCCACAGAATGAAAACCTCTGGTAAGTCCTGAGGCATTGACACCAATTATATCTCCTGCCCAATACTAAGGAAATCCTGAAAACATGACCGACAGATGGGCCCTGAGGACTGGAGTTGGGGAGCGCCGATTTAGAGTTATACTTTACAGCAGACACCATGGGCCACAGACACAATGGACAGAAGCTGACTCATTGACTTCTATGCAAGAATTTTCTAGGCATGCTCTCTGACCTGTGGAGAGGTCTGGAGGGAATAGACAAGCTTTAACAATATGAAGTCTGTATCTATCTTCTATCTATCTATCTATCTATCTATCTATCTATCTATCTATCTATCTATCTATCTATCTATCTATCTATCATCTATCTATCTATTATCTATCTATCTATCTATCTATCTATCTATCTATCTATCTATTATCTATCTATCTATCATCTATCTATCTATCTATTATCTATCTATCTATCTATCTATCTATCTATCATCTATCTATCTATTATCTATCTATCTATCTATCTATCTCATATCTATCTATCTATCTATCTATCTATTTATTATCTATCTATTATCTATCTATCATATATCTCATATCTATCTATCTATCTATCTATCTATCTATCTGTCTATCTAATATCTATCTATCTATCTATCTATCTATCTATCTATCTATCTATCTATCTATCTATTAACTATTCTTATCTATATTATATCTATCTATCTATCTATCTATCATATATCTCATATCTATCTATCTATTCTTATATATATATTATATCTAGCTAGGTGATATCTGTAATTCTAATCCTGCCTGTAAAGATAAGCAGATAACTGCAGCAACATGATCTGTACAGACCAAGAACTGGCATCTATTATTAGGCTTAGTGGCCAGTGTGAAAAATTGCAGGATTTAAGGATTTTTTTTTCTTTTTATATATATATATATATATATCAACATTGACATGGAAAATTAAAAAAATTAAAAAATTTAAAAAATTCATTAAAAAAAAATGTTAAATATGTTTAAACTAGGGATGCCCAACCTGCAGCCCTCCAGCTGTTGCAAAACTGCAACTCTTACAGCTATTAGTGCATGCTGGGAGTTGTCGTTTTGCAACAGCTGGAGGGCCGCAGGTTGGGCGTCTCTGGTTTAAACAATAGATGCTTTTCTGATGACACATTCCCTTTAACGCTATAAAGATACAGCATATTAAGAAAGGAATCAGTGCAAAACGTTTGACCTATTAAGATCTGTGGGATCTGTTGAAACCAAACAGCACAAATAATGAATTTCCCACAGAGGCACAACGAGGCACCCGAGGATGCGAAACATGGCTGCCATGCATCCTTTATCTCACAAAACAATTAGTATAGATTATTCATGAACTCCGTCCTTACTTTAGGTCTGCGGTAAGATATGACATGATGGCAGAGTCATACATATGAATTAAATTGATGTTCTAAATATGATGCAAGATGACATTCACAGTGCACATCTCCGTTCATTTAGTCACTTGTTCAATATGTGTTCAGACACTAAAAACATGAAGGGTTTTGAAATGAATACAAATATTTTATAGGAAGAAAATCTTTGTAAAGGAAGAGAATGTGGATAGAATAAAACTGCATTGTTTGGTTTTGGGAACCCAAAGCAGAGGGTTAGATTGGTAGTGGCTCTGACAATAGGATGTGTCACAGTGGTTTCCCTCAAGCAATTGCTACCTACGGCGGTAGGGCACATCCTTTCTTCCCTTGGGGCACTCCCTGTAGTTGGGACTCCTGACTGATGGTAGTTAGGGGTGCCCTTGGTGTTGCTGGTTGTATGGATGCCAGGCAGCGTTTGATGCAGTAAAATTAAGGAAACCCGGCCAGAAGAAACGTCTGGTTTTACTTGAGTGCAAAATAGGAATTGTAGTACATCTAATAATAATTTGTACACAGCGCAAATCCTTTTCCCAGATGGCGAGGTATAGTAGCTGATAAAGTGGCAAGTAATGGCACTCTTGGTATGCTATCTTAATGAAGTCTCTCTCAATAGAAGCAACTGTCATCTGGCAATTATGACTGTAGTGTCCTCTGCAGGGTACAGGTCTTTAGAGGAACATGTGGCCAGGTAACGAGTGTCTTAACCGTAATCCCTCACAAGCAGAAAAGTCTGGTTAGCTGTAGTCACAGGTTACTTAGCTGACTCCTATGCTCAACCATGTATATTCTAAGTCCGTCTTTCTTTCTCTTCCTGGCTATAGCAGAAGAAGTATCTTTCACAGAGATCAGTTAGTCTAAGAAGTAGGAGCACATAGACTTGCTTCCTCCCTTCTCACTCACTAGAACTCCCTCTAAAGGAAGTAGGGGCAGTCTACTCCTGCCAAGAAGGGAGGAACCAGGTGGTTAACTCTGTCCTTGCCAATCATACCAGGTCATGCAGGATGTACATAAACATATTGTAGCATTTGAGTATATAACATAACATTACATTACAATGGGGAAAAGAAAAAATACATTTGCAAATAGCCTGAAGAAGCAATACACGAAACGCGCCTTGTTGTGGGGACGTCGTTACTTTCATTTTCAAAGTTCAGGTATGTCACTTCTAAAGAGGTCCTAGCATTATGGTAATTGTATTTATTATCTCCACATTGTGTATTAGTTAGTACGGACGTATACGATAGGTGTGAGGGATACTTATTACGGAGATACTTTACCGCCTATATACATTTCACGATACATCCCGTCATGTAATAAATATGCAGAGTAAGAGGAACAGTGTTATTATTCTTCATAGGAATTTAACAGTTGCAGGAGATTTGCTATTACCATTAATCTTTCTATTACTAATGGACTTTTTTATGGACATGATTTAAATACAGAAAATGATATGTGACGTTATATATTTGCATCCCTACTGTAATTATGATATACTCTTTTTAATTATATTTAATAAAAAGTGAATTTTTCAAGGAATTTGATAGTACATATAACCTCATGTAGCTTTTTAAATCTGTACAACAAAGCTGTAGCGATATGTAATATGTACAATATCATTCAACATCAAATATTAAACACCTGATTATTTAAATTAGGGCAAAAGAGACCCAGTTATTTGAGTTAATTTGTACCTTCTCTCACTGGGGACCTTGTATACAGAATATCTCATAAATTAAAAAGAAAAATTGACTAAGCTGATGAGAAAAATGAGATGCAGCGGCTGGAGCACGGGGATGGGAGATATGCATAATGGATAGAGCTGTACATGCTTCACGGTAATGACACAACTGCCAAAAAGGAAAGATAAAATAGCAGATCTTGAATTTCCTGAGACCATAGCAGTTCTGACAACTGATTCTATGGAAGGCACCCAATTTGTGAGTTAGCAGCACCCATCATAGCCACTAGGTGAGAGCCATCCACCAATCCATTTGTTTAGATTCTATGGAAGGATCTGTCAGATTTCAGGAGGTTACCGCTACTTCATGATGTCAATTCAGCATCTTGTTGCTGACAGCTACTGTTGCTAGGACGCATCAAAAATAATAATTATATGTAAAAAATACATAAATAAATATTATAATAATAAAATAAAAAATAAAAAAATGCCTAAATTCTTAAAACACTTAAATTTTTTAAAAGAGTCACTAACTTTTCAAAAACTTTGAAACATAGACATATCAATAGTTTAGCTCAGTGGCGATCTGAGTGCTGAGACCCCCACCGATCCCTAGAATGAGGGGAGAGAAAAGAGTGCAATTTATGCGCTCTCATTCCTCGCTACTGAGGAATAATGATGGACGAACATCGGCCGGGACGGTTCGCAAACGCGATCAAATGTTCGCGAACCACAAGTTCACAGTTTTAATGGCAGGCGAACCTGAAAAACCTTCAGCTCATATTTGCAGCCAAGAAATACTTACTAGAAGTGCACAAATAGTCCCACAACATGGACAGTGACATACAAGAGAGGGATCATTGGCCAAAATTCCCACAAAAAATATGTACCTTAATCAGGGGACATTTTTATGCGTCTTAAAGGGAAATTCTCTGAAATGTGACCTGTTGGAGCCTAGAAAATTTTTATTTTAGGCCACGGGAGTACGAAATAAAAAAATTAGGTAACGCAGCTAAACCGCAAACAAATGCTGCACAATACAAATGCACTATATAGAAAGTATATTATTGGTATATAGCACCCCTGCTTCAATCAGTTTTTTTGGGGGTCAACTGGTAAATCACACCAGTAGAAATTATTTGTTCCAATAGCGTTTGTCCCTCTGTATAGCTGCAGTATCGCAGCAGAACCGCACACAACTGCTGCACAATACAAATGCACTATAATATATTTTCTATGTTAGAAAGTATATTATAAGTATATCGCACCCCTCTGTGTATCACACCTATCGATAGCACACCTATACCAGTCCTTAAAAAGACTTTTGTGGCCCTATTAGCTAGTGTTTGGTGTCCCTAACAGCCTGTCCCTGCTCCACACAGCAACCTCTCCCTACACTGGCAAAAGACTGAATGTAAAATGGCGGCCAGATCAGGTTTATTTATAAGGTAGGGGGTATGTCCATGTGCTGAAACATCTCAATTGGCTGTCCTGTCCCACCTGATGGATGTGTCATGGGTCAAAGTTCTTCACAATGTGAAAGAATATGGCGCCAGCGGATATCACCATATGTTGGCCCATTCAGCGAATCGCGAACGAGCAAAGTTCACCACGAAACGACCGCAGGGCGAACCATAAGGCCATCTCTAATGAGGACAGAATCGGGATGGCAAGGTAGAGCTGGCACAAGCAGGAGCGGCGCTGTGTGCTCCCGCCAGTACAACCCTAGCTGCGGGCCCATAGCGGAATCCGCGGAGTACGTGTGTACAGATTCTAAAGTGCTATAGACACCTGAACTTCAGATGTCTATTTTGTACGTGAAAAGGGAAAAAAAAACAAAGTATATTACAAAAAATAATGATACAGTATGTCATTTAGAATAGTTTTTAACAAACTGTTTCAAAAGGCTGGGTACAATGTAAGCCTCATGTGCAGAACGGTCGGCACATGGACTAAACACTGACACATTATAGTCAATGGGTTAATTCACTTGTCCGATTTCTCACATGGACCAACATTTGTGCAGAGAAAATTGTACCATGCAGCACTTTATCATTTTTCATAGGCTGTAAGCCATAATCATCCAAGTTATAACAAATAAAGGCTTGGAATATCTTGCTTTGCCTGTAATGAGTCTCATGTATTAGTTTCACCTTATAATGTTGCATTACTGAAATAAACGAACTTTGCACAATATTCTAATTTTTCGAGTTTCACCTGCATTTCAGTCAACACAAATTTAGAAGTAAGGAAACTAGGGGGAGATTTATCAAACATGTTGTAAAGGAAAACTTGTTTAGCTGTTTATATCAACCAATCGGATAGAAAGGTGGAATATGATGAGTTCCGGTTTTGATAAATCTCCCCTTAATCTTTCCCCACAGACGTCACCTCTCGGACCTATAGAGCATATACCGATTGTAAGGATTTCTGTTCTGTCCTCACGCCGTAGCGTTATATAGTGAAATAAGCTTTCCCTTTGTTCCCCATCTATCGGGGAGGTTTCTCTCGCTGACACTAATGTGTATGTTCTTCCAGACTGATTGAGCAGAAGCATCTAATAAGTAAATATTTCCGGGTGTTGTGACATAGATGTCTGAGGACGGCGCCTGCATTTCTATTACATTTCCCTTCATTATCACTTCCAAAATACACTCAGGGGGCTTTCAGTGCCTTCTAATTGTGTGTGGCCTAAATTTCATTAAACAGGAATTGATTGCAGACTAATTGTCATCCCGGACAGCGGGGGGTTGTAAATTTTCACTTAACTAGCCAGAATGCAAGCAAAAACAAACAGTTGTTATACAGTTAATGTATATGGGATCGGATCCAATTCTTAGCTGGATCCATCATTGGTGAGATGAGTTTTCTAGTGTCGATGTGTGCAGACCCTGTGCGGTGCATGGCGCCCCTGCCGATCTCTATTATAGACTCTTAGGCAGAGGCGTAAGATTTTGAGCCCAAGGGCAACTTTGCTAACAAGGCACCCACCTATCAAGTGCAATTACTAGTGTTTTCTTGTGTGTTAGAGGGGCTTTTGACTAAATGTGCCTGCTACCTCGTACCCATTTTAGCTAAGCCCCTGCTTGCAGGTACCTTCTGCAACGTCACTGAGCCAGATAGTCATAGAGGGTGTGAAGGAAATCATATAGACTCCATCTTGTCTCCTTCTTCTCCCCTCCCTTATTCCCATGTGCCCTTTATTTCGTGCTGATGCTTGCATTTTTACATAATCTCAAGATATACTAACTTCACCGAATATTTTGTCTTCACTTTTGTGAGAGTTTCACTGCTTTTTGATCTACAGCTATAATGATATGATGTCTGTAGATAGATAGATAGATAACCAGGGGTTCACCACCAATGAAACCAAGTGAGGCGATCACCTCAGGCAGCACCAGGTAGGGGCAAGGGGGGGAGGCAGCGGAAGGGCCATGGGCAATGAGCGCTTTCATTATGGCAAAGGGGTTAGGTTAAAAAATTGGCATTGGGGTGGGGGCGCTGTTTCATTTTTTGCAGCAGAAAGGCTAGGTGCAACCCTGTAGATATACACACACTTGCTGAAATAAAGTTGAATTCATTTTATGGAGAACACACCTTCTACTTCTCTGTGAGATAATCTTCCCAAGCCTCTCAATTTCACCCTTAATCTGGCCCCATCATCACATCAACAGTACATTTCGCTCCAAAAAGTGAAGTATGTTTATTGCGTGCTAATTTTGTACCAAATTTTTGCTACTGTTTTTAACATTTTTTATTACAAATTAATATTTTTTCTAAAACATTCTAAATGGGTAAGTTGAGTTACAACGGTGTAATCTCACACCCATATAGTTGGATAAACAGACACATTTGCACAAACTTTTATTAATCCCTTCCTGATACCTCAATTTTGTTTTTGGCATCAGAGGGGTTAAATGGCCAGGATCGGCATTATTGGCGATCGCAGACATTGGCCCAGGTGTCTGTTGTGTGAAACAGCAGGCACCCGGTGGCTATGGCGCTAATTCCATTCTGGAGCATTGGGAAGGGGTTAATGTAGATGATAAAGTTGTAAACAGGCAACAATCAATCACCAATATGTTTAAGACATCAAGTTTAGGGATGAGCGAATCGACTTCGGATGAAACATCCAAAGTCGATTGGTATAAAACTTTGTTCCAATACTGTACGAAACAGACGCTCCGTAAAGTATTAGAATGTATTGGCTCCGATGAGCCAAAGTTATTACTTCGTGAAGTTTCACGAGACTTTGGGTAATAACTTCTTAAATTAATTTGTACTGTAAAAAAACATGTCCCGAACTCGGGTTCGGTTCCAAGTGGAACCTGTCACATTGAAAGTGCAGTACAACACACTAAAGAGCAGGAGGAGCTGATCAGATTGATATATAGTTTTGTTGGAAAAGCTTCAGCATATTTTATTCATTTAATCTTGACTCATTCTGAGATTAGGAGTTTAGTGGGTGGTCCTATCACTGAGTGATTTTCCTGTATGATAGAACCGCCCACTGGATTCATAAGCTCATAATGAGGATAGATTTAAAATGAAAAAAATACAGGTTCATATAAATATTTTCTAACAAAACTATAGAGCAATCTGCCCAGCTCCTCTTGCTTTATAGCATGCTTCCTGCAAAATGGACAACTTTTTCAATGTCACATGCCCCCTTTAACCCCCTTAAAGAGAGATAAATCCACTGCCCTTAGAAAGACACATTATATTTTTAACATCTGCTCAGGTGGAGCAAATAAACCCTCTGGAAGACATGTCTTGAAATAGAGCTTTGTAATGGGAAATTCAGTTGAAAGAAATCCAGACAAAATTTTAAAGTAATTTGGTAAGTGGCTACTTACTACTGTGGTTATCAGAGCAGATGGTCATCATTAGTGATGAGTGAATGTCTATAGACTTGAATTGCTTGTGTCTAGTCATCATAGAGGGGAACCCAATTGGGGACTCCTGTTTATGAGTTAGATGAATAAAGAACAGTTCTTGCTCTGGCAGACTTGACTTGTTCATGTTTTACATAGTTGACCAGCTTGTTAGGACAGTGAGTACGGAACCACTGTGCCAACCAACAGATTTTACTTTGGGCTAAATGTAAGGGCATTATCATGGCAGTACTCTGGTATTCACACTTTAACCCCTATACAGGAATCTAGACTTTGCTGCAGGGAAACCACTAAGCGGCTACCTCCTGGAGTATTAAGCTGACCCATGGGGTCAAAACCACAGTTTCTAAGCACCAATGGATCAGGCTAAATCACAGTCAGAGACAGGCTGAGGTCAGGTAAGGCATTGAAAGGTCAATATGGTAATCAGGTACAGGTCATGTCAGAAAGCAGATAATCAGAGTCAGGAATCAGAAAGAAGTTGGTACACAGGCAGAGAAATGGAACAGCACACCTTCACATGAACAAACAATCTAGAATAAGCTATTTCTCATGCACCCTCTCTTAGGGAAAGTCGCCTTAAATACCCAGGGTTGACAAGCCATAGACTGAAGAAGAATTAGGGGCTTGTGGTGTCCCTTTAATAGCCAGAGGCAGTGCATGTTCTCTAGAGACAGTAAGGAGAGGAAAAGACAAGACAAAGCTGAAGCCTGCTAGGAAGAGGAACACAAGCTAGGAAGAGGAACACAGCTGGTCTCACTGCTGGAGGGCAAAGGAGGGCCAGTGGGCTAGGACTGCAGTAATGACAGAAGCCGCAAGGTGAGTGGGGTGGCTACGGTTCCTGCCCTGAATAAAAGGAAGGCGGCTGGCAGGAACCACTGACATAAAACAGTCATTTGAATGGTTGTCATGTAGTACTACATTTCCCTCACAGATTATTGATGGTTGGTGACAGGAGAAGCCATACCTACTGCAATCAGCATTTTTTTCGGCTGACTTCTATTTAGAAAGGGGTTCTCTTCGTAAGGCAACCCAGTTAGGCAGCCAATATGCGCACAAGACATGACCGATGACAAAAAATATTACATCTACATCATAGATATGCCATAATAGTAAATTTGAAGAGATTATTTTTGATTGCTGAATACTGTATTTCTATCTGTATAGTACTGGGTAAAATGGAAGCACATGTAAAGTAATTCAATAGACTTTTTAAATTAACTTAGATAAGTAGAATCTCCAAAGAAATCATTTGCCCCAAATAGTCTATAAAATGTGAAGATAACACTATAAAAATTGTATACACTTCCAATAAAGCCTATACTCATTACTTCCACTTATAGCCCTGGATTATGTATTGAGGTTAACATGCATAGTGTTATGAGAGAACATTTCAAAGAGGCATCAATCTTTTACTTTAATGTTTTTCTTCTGCCTGTTCGGCTGTAGCTACTTATCTTTATGTAACATTTTATATTATGTACATTACTGCAGCCAGGCTCTGTCCGTTATTGGATTATTGGCCGAAAAAAAAAATGTCGAACATCTCGTATAGTTATGTTACATGAAAATAAAAGTTCTTGAAACTTTAACAAATTTACATAAACAAAGAAGAAGGAATAAGACAGAAGAAAGTACATGACCCAATAAGATTTCTTGTACAACACTCAAGAAAAGAAAAAAAACAACAGAAGTAGCTATATTTGGGTAGCTCAGAAGAAAAAAAAAATTATTGTAGCTGGCCCCGGACGTGCAGCTGTGTTGCTAAATGTGTCTGGAGATCGCTTATCCCCGTTCCCACCTTAAAGTCAATGGACATCTTCTGGACATTTCTTTTCAATTTATTTATTTATGATCGCATTAAACTAATTTTAGGCTAAAATCATTTTTAAATGGATTTTTATTAAATATATTCAACCATTTCTGTTTCTGAGAAGCAGGAGTTAAAAATCAGTCTATTTGCAAGCTGTCCCTTTCTGTTTTCTTTGAATCCCGTCATCTGAAGGCTCATGTGTGTGTCTGATCTCCTGACACTCAACTGAGAAGAATATGGCTTAAATAAGTGTTTATAAGATCAAAAGATCAGAGATAAGAGCAACTTATGAGCCATCAGATGAAGGGGTTCAAAGAAAACAGAAAGTGACATCTTGCAAACAGAAGGATTTTTAACCTCTGTATATCAGAAACGGCTCAACATTTTTAATAAAGGCCAATTGAAATCTTTTTTGCCCAAAATTAATAAAATTCAATCATACAAAAATGCCTCAGAAGGTGTATATCCTGTTTATAGGGGATAACTATTAGGTAAATGGCCGATCTACCGCTGGGACCCACACTGATACCGAGAATGGGGATCACGTATTCTGTGGAGTCCCCTGAAATTAATAGAGCAGCTGGTCAGGCATGTAAACTGCTGTTCCATTCATTTCTATGGGAGTTCTGAAAATTGCGGAGCACTGTACTTGGCTTTCTCTGGAACTTGCATAGAAATGAATGGAGTGGCCTTGTACATGCCTGACTGGCCAATCTGTTCATTTCTGGGAGCTCCATGGGGTACAAGGCCCCTATTCTTATGATCAGTGGGGGTCCCAGCAAAAGGGTCTCCACCAATCTAATAGTTATAGGGGATTGGGGGGAAAAATTAAAATTTGCTAAAATGTTTTTTTCTTTTCATCACTATGTTGTGAGACACATATACTTCAATCTACAGAGCATGTGTGTATACATTTTTTTTGAGGTAAGCTTTAATTTTACTTTTAGTATTTTGGAGTACATATGACATCAATGAACTTTTATTCATTTTTTGGGGGAATTAATGTGACAGATCTGGACATTTTAACTTTTTATTATTGAGTTTTTGATAGTTTTGGTCTTTTTTATATTTAAAAAACATTTTTTTATTATAGCAGTCTAAGACAAAATTGATATTTTCCTATTAAGCCCTGCCTGAGGCAGAGTTTAATAGGAAATTTATGATGGCACGCCTGAAAGCCTTCACAAGCCCATAATAACTGAATGGCTCCCATGAACTCAATGCAGGGGGACATTTGGGCTCCCTGTAAATGACCGCTCAGATACCATGGTCACAATTGACCACTGAATTTCAGGGGTTCAATGTCCACCATAGGCATTGTCTCCAATTATAAATACTGCCCACAGGTACCTGGTCTATAGCACAGCAGTCACCTGCCCGGCTGTTCATGGTTGTGGACTCTGTAGCATTTGCTTCCAAGGTGGAGCCAGGACATAAATAACCAGTAGAAGCTCTGAGCCTCATGATCATTGAGTGCTGCTGATCCTATCTTTCAGGATCTAGTTCTTACTTTAAAGGGAGTCTGTCATCTCCAAAATCAGTTGCAAAGTAAACATACCACCATGTAGGTTGGTGATAAGACATATAACCATACTTGAGAAAAATCCAAAATCTCATCCAGAGATATGACTTTTTTTGTTCCTTTTATACAAATAAGGTTTTTGGTGAACTGTGGGCAGGTCCTATTTGTTTGTTGCAGCATCTCTCCACCCTAATGTTGCCCATTGCCTCCCACCTACCAACATGGTGGTATGTTTACTCTGAAATTGATTTCAGAGGTGACAGACTTCCTAGTATAATGGTGGCTCCAAGCTTGCCGATTATCAGAATTTCACTTGATTTCTTTTTTACATCCTCTTGTACTTGGTGTAATTAGAAAAATAAACATTGTACTAAGTATATAAAAAAAAGTATGACCTAAATTGGTGCCATTGCCTCCTCCTCTCTTCCTTGCCTTCTTTTTAATGTAAATCTTATATTTATTCTGATTTGAAATTGGCAAAACCCGTATTGAATCACGTAGGTAATATAAATGAAAGTGTCTTAGAAACGGTGATTGCCTTAAAATATATCCAAATAGTGCAGATTAGTTATCTAAAGCCCGAGATAAATCAGCAGCGCCTGGAAACAGAATAATTTTGCTCCTGCGTCTAGTGTTCATAAATAAATGATGCTTATAAAGGCTGATTTATGGCACGGAATAATGACTGATTAACTCAGTTGTAATTCGATTGTGTTAAAAGTGATGAAATTTATGCTGTCACTTCTAGCGAGAGCCTTGTTCCCCTCCATCAACCAAGTTGTAGCCAATCAGTCATCTACAACAAGATGTCTACACACAATGACTACAGGTGATTTGAAGGACAGGGAATTCTTACAACGTTTCGTGAAAAAAAAAAGAAGAGAACAATTTTAATCATAAAAGGAAAAAAAAAAAAGGCTTGATTATATTGTCCTTCTCCACCTGGAGGAAAACAGCAGGATAAAAATATCCAAGAAGCAATTTCCTGATACGTAACATCTTGATTGGTGATCACTTATATGGAAGGACGGGTGTAGACGTATACCATGATGTATTCACCTATGCAGATGGTTACTAAAATTAATACATGGTGAATCAGTTTTTAAAGGAATGTATAACCTGTATTTTTTACTAGTAAAAACCAGATAGTGAACCATATTAGTTGATTTTTTTTCTAATCTTCTTTTATTTTTTGATGGTGCTTTTTTTATTTTTTATTCTGATTTCTGTTCACGATTATGAGAATTATGACAATGAAGCAGCTGTAAAGGTTGACAGACTATGCTTCAAATTGACCTTGAAATCTAGAGTGTCTGGCCAGGATTGAGTTCAACTCCATTCAGATTCTGGGATTTTTAGACAGTAGCTCATCCTGATCTCCGAGTCTACTGAAGGTCATGCAAAAGTCCCGACAGCAAAAGTCCAAGTTGCTCTTTGGTTGATTACTCCAAAACCTACAACTGACATCAAGGGATCAAGATGGTCATCATTGAATTTACTTTCCTGACCACCAAAATAGGCACTTCATTGAACCTCCTCCAATAGCAGTACAAAACATGAGTTTCCTGAGTGTCATCTCCTGCATGGATGATCAAGATGATTATCACTGAATTTATTTGCCTGAGCAACAAAATAATCACTCCATTAGCCCTCCTCCATTAGCCAGCACAAAAGACGATCAACATGATCATCACTGAATTTATTTGCCTGGCCAGCAAAACTGTCACTTGCTTACCATATAGAGCCCCTAGTTTCTTTGCCAGAGCAAATGTCCTCAGTGTGATAGCCAAAGCAGATCTCCAGTGTGAGAGCCTTGACAACCATCAACATACGGTTCATGTTTTGAGTCTGGTTTTAACAGGGAATAACTATAACCAAGTTGAATTTTTCTGATTTTCTTTGGAACGTGGGATTTATAATTTTATAATACTACAAAAAGTAGTATTACATTAAAATAAAACTTTGGCAGTTTTCAGTTTAATCCATGGACAATGTAAAATTTCCATGATCCCTGCATCCCCTCTCTATTCTTTCATGCATGCAATTGAACAGGGTGATCTCAGCATCCTCCTCCATTAGCCAGTACAAACGAGGATTTTTCCTAAATGTCATCTCCTGTATGGACAAATAATGCTTTTCCATGCTGATCTCTTCCTAGAGAGTTTATCAATGGATGGTGACCTATGAGAAGCCACTGCTATACAGGCCTCCTGGATATACTGTACCTGTTATTTAGGAAGACCATCTTTATAAGAGAAGTTGAATTGATCTTCACGGGCCAACATCAATATGACGACCTAGAGGTCAATTTATAATTGTACATCATTTGCAATGAGGCTAGGGAGAGGCTGTGATGTCATTAATAGTGTTGAGCGCGAATATTCGAATTTCGAATTTTTTTCTCGAATATCGCAATTTCGAGATTTCGCGAATATTTAGAATATAGTTAAAATATTCGCGAAATCGAATATTCGTATTTTTTTTGGCGAAAAAAAAAAAAAACAAAAACGTACGATTATTTTAATCTTATGATTTTTTTTTTTTCCTATGACTATGGCTAGGCTAATATGTGTATTTTACGAAATTTCTTAATATTGCTCTAACTTCGTCTTTTAGAATATTCGTAATATTCTAAAAGACGGAGTTAGAGCAATATTCCGAATATTCTAAAAGACGAAGTTAGAGCAATATTAAGAAATTTCGTAAAATACACATATTAGCCTAGCCATAGTCATAGGAACATTGCCTTATACAGGGAAAAAAATAAATAAAAAATCGCACGATTATTTTAATCGCATATTATTCGCGAAAAATTGAATAATTACGAATATTCGATTTCAGCGAAAATAATAAGAATATTCATTCGAATATTCGCGAAATATCGCGAAATCGAATATGGCACCTCCCGCTCATCACTAGTCATTAAGAGGTTGATATCAGAAGAGCAGAGCCATCATATGTAGAGACATATATAGCAGCATCATATCCTGACACTAAGCTTATCAAAGAAGCATTCTTCCAAAACTTTCAAGAAAAGTGTTAACACTACAAAGTTTGACCAATACTGTAGTACAGACAGTTTGACAAAGGCAGATTGTATGCCGAAACGCGTCACTGGAATGTGACAATAAATCACAGCAAGATTATCTAAACAAGCGAGTGCTGGTCTCTTTTCTCCTTATCTACACGGGACGCCGGCCCTGAGACACATTCACCGCTACTCTACTTCCACAGTGCTGATTGATATATTGTATTACTATTACAATCCTATAGTACAGCATTACTTTCTCTTGGACAATATGCTAAGGAAATGTTTAAAGGAGTACACACAATAAAGAAAATTGGAGGTATCATTATACATGTGTTGTATAATGCATTGCAAAAGATCCTACGTAACTTGGCTGATAGGCTTGCATTATAAGTAGAGTTTATATTGTCTGAAGACCTAAAGCTGACCATCAATTTTTCTCCCAACCCTGGTAAATCATGAACCTAAATGGAGGGAGGGGACTAAATTGCTGCCAGATATTTCTCATCCTTTTTGCATCGATGATGGTTCATACAGACCACATTACCATTGCACCAAATCACTGGTCATAATAGCATAATGTCCTATCCTAACGGGACTGGGGATTGGCTGCACGCTGACCTGGTGTGTATGGGTGGCACTAGTGATGAGCAAAGTTTTCAAAAATTGTATTCGGCTGCTTCATTGTACTTCCTATTTGTTGCGAAGTGCCTGTCACAAATCGCATTCCACTGCATGTAGCGGGCGCATGCCCGTTCAACGCTATTGTGGCATCTGAGAGTCACATTGAGGCCTTTCAGGGGTTAATCAGGGGTTAAAAAAGACATACTCACCTTATCCATTTGATCGCGGAGAGGCCATTGCGGCCATTTTGAATGAAGAAAATTAGTACAATTTTGCGCATGCTGATGTGATGGCGTCACTACGTTGTCACGCTTGGGTGGTCACACGTCAGCACGCGCAAGATTTGGCACGTTTTCTTCAATCAAAATATCCGCTACATCCTCTCTGCGATCAAATGGATGAGGTGAGTATGATGAGGTGTATTTTTGTTTTTTATTGCCATTTCATGAAAAATGGATTCATTACCACGAAGCGCCAAGAAATTTGGATTCATGGCGAATCAAATTTTTCCTGAAACTCGGATCAAATTCCACTTCATTAACTTTGATTCTCTGAACACTAGGTGGGATGTCACTGCTCCAACTTTAGAGCGAGAACTCCACAGAGATTATTGTAAAGGTTATGGACACCTTTGGAACATCCTTTTTTGAGATGCAGCGTCAAAAATCTGTCTGTTTACAGAATATCACTTCCCAGTCCCGTCAGCTGAAGGCTCGTGTTAAGCCTTATCTTTGATCCCCTGACCCTATAAACACTAATTTAAGCCATATTCTTATCAGTTATCAGTAAGAGAAGTCAGGAGATCAGAAATAAGGCTTCACATCGACTCTACAAACTGATTTCTAACCCCTAAATCTTAAAAACGTCTGACATATTTTTTAAATAAAGACCAATTGAAAAAAAAAAATGTTTTTAACTCAAAATGAGTAAAATGCAATCACTCCAAAGATGTCCATATCCTTTATGCAATAAAAATAACCAGCCATTCGGTTGTTTCCGGCTCATATACTGTAAATGGGAGGGAGTGATAAACTCCACTGTTTCCAATGGACCCTTTAGATCTATAACCTGAATTACAGGGACAGGCCCTTAAGAGAAATACAGGCCTCTAGAATAATTCTATATGTCGAGCAGTCATCTGCACCAAGATGTCTACACACAATGACTATAGGTGACTTGAAGGATGGGGAATTCTTAGAACGTTACATAGGAAAACCAGAGGAGAACAATTTTAATCATGAAAGGAAACAAAACAGTTTGATTACATTGTCCTTCTGCACCGGGAGGAAAACAGCAAGATAAAAATATCCAAGAAGCAATTTCCTGATGGCATCTTGATATCTTGATTGGTGATCATTTTTATAGAAGGACAAGCATAGATGTACAGTATATGATAAACTACGGTATTCACATATGAAAATTGATATTAAAATAAAGAAAATGTGAAACAATTGTAAAAGGGAAAATATCACCTGTAATTTTTACAAATTAAAACCATATAGTTTTTATTTTCTGAAGGTAGATTTTATTTTAATTCTGTTTTCTGTAAGTAATTAAAGGGGTTGTCCCATGAAAAATATTCTGTAGTTTTTAAACCAGCACCTGGATCTGAATACATTTATAAATGCATATACAGTCCATAAATATTGGGACATGGACACAATTCTAACATTTTTGGCTCTATACACCACCACAATGGATTTGAAATGAAACGAACAAGATGTGCTTTAACTGCAGACTGTCAGCTTTAATTTGAGGGTATTTACATCCAAATCAGGAGAACGGTGCAGGAATTACAACAGTTTGCATATGTGCCTCCCACTTGTTAAGGGACCAAAAGTAATGGGACAGAATAATAGTCATAAATCAAACTTTCACTTTTTAATACTTGGTTGCTAATCCTTTGCAGTCAATTACAGCCTGAAGTCTGGAACGCATAGACATCACCAGACGCTGGGTTTCATCCCTGGTGATGCTCTGCCAGGCCTCTACTGCAACTGTCTTCAGTTCCTGCTTGTTCTTAGGGCATTTTCCTTTCAGTTTTGTCTTCAGCAAGTGAAATGCATGCTCGATCGGATTCAGGTCCGGTGATTGACTTGGCCATTGCAGAACATTCCACTTATTTCCCTTAAAAAACTCTTTGGTTGCTTTTGCAGTATGCTTTGGGTCAGTGTCTATTTGCACTGTGAAGCGCCGTCCAATGAGTTCTGAAGCATTTGGGTAAATATGAGCAGATAATATTGCCCGAAACACTTCAGAATTCATCCTGTTGCTTTTGTCAGCAGTCACATCATCAATAAATACAAGAGAACCAGTTCCATTGGCAGCCATACATGTCCAACCCATGACACTACCACCACCATGCTTCACTGATGAGGTGGTATGCTCAGGATCATGAGCAGTTCCTTTCCTTCTCCATACTCTTCTCTTCCCATCACTCTGGTACAAGTTGATCTTGGTCTCATCTGTCCATAGGATGTTGTTCCAGAACTGTGAAGGCTTTTTTAGATGTCGTTTGGCAAACTCTAATCTGGCCTTCCTGTTTTTGAGGCTTACCAATGGTTTACATCTTGTGGTGAACCCTCTGTATTCACTCTGGTGAAGTCTTCTCCTGATTGTTGACTTTGACACACATACACCTACCTCCTGCAGAGTGTTCTTGATCTGGCCAACTGTTGTGAATGATGTTTTCTTCACCAGGGAAAGAATTCTTCGGTCATCCACCACAGTTGTTTTCCGTGGTCTTCCGGGTCTTTTGGTGTTGCTGAGCTCACCGGTGCGTTCCGGGTCTTTTTAAGAATGTTCCAAACAGTTGTTTTGGCCACGCCTAATGTTTTTGCTATCTCTCTGATGGGTTTGTTGTGTTTTTTCAGCCTAATGATGGCTTGCTTCACTGATAGTGACAGCTCTTTGGATCTCATCTTGAGAGTTGACAGCAACAGATTCCAAATGAAAATAGCAGATTTGGAATTAACTCTGGACCTTTTATCTGCTCATTGTAATTGGGATAATGAGGGAATAACACACACCTGGCCATGGAACAGCTGAGAAACCAATTGTCCCATTACTTTTTGTCCCTTAACAAGTGGGAGGCACATATGCAAACTGTTGTAATTCCTGCACCGTTCACCTGATTTGGATGTAAATACTCTCAAATTAAAGCTGACATTCTGGAGTTAAAGCACATCTTGTTTGTTTCATTTCAAATCCATTGTGGTGGTGTATGGAGCCAAAAATTTTAGAATTGTGTCAATGTCCCAATATTTATAGACCTGACTGTAATTAAAAATTGAGCATAGCCACTGAGTTATTCAATAAAATGTATCTGTATAGCGCCGCCAGCTGTTTATTCTTCTTTTTTTCAGTCCACCTCGCTGAGGTGGATGCACATGCTCAGTTCTATCACTCAACCTCCCTCCTGGGCTGTGATAGAGAGAGAACTTAAGAGGAAAGAACAGGCCCCCTCAGCTGTGATAGAAAGAGAGCTGCAGCCAAAAGGACACACCTTCTGAGCTGTGATAGTGATAGAGCTGCAACAGAAAGTACACACCCATGTGCTGTGATAGAAAGAGAGAGGCAGCAGAAAGGACACCCATTGAACTTTGATAGAAAGAGAGCTGCAGTAGAAAGGACACACACCCCTGAGCTTTGATAGAAAGAGAGCTGCAGGATAAAGAACACACCCCCTGAGCTGCGATAGGGAGAGAGATGCTGAAGAAAGGACACACACCCTGAGCTGTTATAGGGAGAGAGATGCAGAAGAAGGACACACCCCCTGAGCTGTGATAGGGAGAGAGATGCTGAAGAAAGGACACACACCCTGAGCTGTGATAGGGAGAGAGATGCAGAAGAAAGGACACACACCCTGAGCTGTTATAGGGAGAGAGATGCAGAAGAAGGACACACCCCCTGAGCTGTGATAGGGAGAGAGATGCAGAAGAAAGGACACACATCATGAGCTTTGATAGAAAGAGAGCTGCAGGATAAAGAACACTCCCCTGAGCTGCGATAGGGAGAGAGATGCTGAAGAAAGGACACACACCCTGAGCTGTGATAGGGAGAGAGATGCAGAAGAAAGGACACACACCCTGAGCTGTTATAGGGAGAGAGATGCAGAAGAAGGACACACCCCCTGAGCTGTGATAGGGAGAGAGATGCAGAAGAAAGGACACACATCATGAGCTTTGATAGGGAGAGATATGCAGAAGAAAGGAAACATCCCCTCAGCTGCCAGCTTGATATAAATCTAGCAGAGCAACTGGAGCAATGAATGAGGAGATCTCTGAATCAGTGGCATAAATACCGGGGAAGCGTCTGCTTCGGGGCCCGGGCTGACAAGGGGCCCAGCCCCGGCGCCCGGCAACAGCATGTCAGTCAACTTACTCAACTTATTTTACAGCTGCCCTACGTTTAAGTTCGTTTTTCAGGTCAGACAGGCGGCAGGCCCCTTCACAGTGCGGCGCCGGCGACATTGGGGGCCTGGCCTGTGTGACCTGATTGTTGTCCATCAATCATATCATCCAATCCCTCCCGGGCCCCTCCCACTCCATTCTAGTTATGCCCACAGTCACACACAGACAGTCTGGCACGCCCATCGACTCCTGACCAGAGTAAGCAGCAGGCGGGCGGGAGAAAAGCTGAGTGACAAGAGGAGCAAGACAAGCTAGCAACACACAGGAGCGGCACATCAGTGAGTGGAGACAGTGACTGACGACTCACTGGGCTTTTCAGGTAGTATGTGTGTGTGCCGGGTGCCCACTTCCTGTCTGCCCCCAGGGCCGTAGCTATAGGGGAAGCAGGGGAAGCGGCTGCTTTGGGACCCTGACCCAGAAGGGGCCCATCCAGGAGGAGGAGGACTAAAAGATTTTGTCAGGGCCCCCTCAACAGTATTACACAATGAAATTATATACAGTGGCAGTATAGACAGTGTAGGAAACGGATGGAACAGCTGCCGGGCCTTGTCTAAGAGAGAGCGATCTTTACTACCCACTGGAATGGGGGCGGCATGAAAGGAAGGGGTCGCTAAAAAATTACTGAAAAAATCATTTCCCCCAAGATAACCTGCAAAATGATTTTGACCCATTTCCATAGGTTTTCCACGTACAAATAGAATTCCATTTGTCATCGCTACATGATTGTGAGATTCAATTCTCCTTAAAATCTAGCGCTCCTTTGATGCCTTTGTGTCACAGCCGTATTTCAATTTGAGGCTATTATGTGTTCTGGAGCCATTACATTACTGTATTTGCATGTGATTTAAAGTAGCACTTCTATCAATACAAATGTCATCAATCTTTATGTCAGATTACTTTGAGCAAATAAAAATGTCAACATACTAGTTTTCTTGTTGCTTGCCATTTTATTTCCCAAGAGAGTGAATTGCTTAAAGTTCTAAAAGCCTTTGCTGTATATTAGGTCCTGCTGTGATAAGTGAATTGCAATTCTGTTAGAAGATTTCTTTAGAAAGTGAAGCTGGCATCTTTCTAATAAATCCAATGTATGAAAAAATAGACTTCAACACGAACCGGACATCCACAAGGGATGGGATGGGGAAAAAAATAAAATAAATAGCGTGTTATTGGTTTGCCGCTCAATAACTTTACTTAGTCCGTCCACTGGTTTAACCCACGTAGCGTTCAGACAATGGAGAGCAGAGCACAATGGGAAGTGAAAAAGATGAACTCGTCTCCACTCCGGAGCTAATGCACTGCCTGGGCCGCTTTATAAAGAAGCATATGTTACATTGTATCTGCATGACGGCCCCGTGCCTTTCCAGAAAATGGACAATCGGTTATATTTAGAGGATGGCGCGGTCATTGAGGCTGTGCCATCAGCAGCAGATGCCTACTGTATTATTTAGCAGATAGAACGATAAATAAAAGGGTAAAGTTTAAAAAAAAATATTCACTGCTAAAAACAAGTAAATAAATAAAAAATATAAACAAAAAATTCCCCATAAATAGTGATTTTATTTTGTGAAATTGTTTATGGACACACAGGGGTGCACCACCAATGAGGACAGGTGAGGCGATCGCCTCAGGCAGCGCCAAGTAGGGGCAAGAGGGAGGGCAGCAGAAGGGCCATGGGCAATGAGCGCTTTCATTGTGGAAACGCTCATCTCTACATATTCAACTGCATCGCTATACTCAGGACAGCAAATGAATGCTGCCACCATCTCCTCTAAAAGGCTACAGGAACTAAGACTAAGGCCCCTTTCACACGGGCGAGTCTTCCGCGCGGATGCGATGCGTGAGTTGAACGCATTGCACCCGCGCTGAATCCCGACCCATTCCTTTCTACGGGGCTGTGCACATGAGCAGTGATTTTCACGCATCACTTGTGCGTTGCGTGAAAATCGCAGCATGCTAAATTTTGTGCTTTTTTCACGTAACACAGGCCCCATAGAAGTTAATGGGGCTGCGTGAAAATCGCAAGCATCCGCAAGCAAGTGCGGATGCGGTGCGATTTTCACGCGCGGTTGCTAGGAGGCGATCGGGATGGAGACCCGGTCATTATTATTTTCCCTTATTACATGGTTATAAGGGAAAATAATAGCATTCTGAATACAGAATGCTTAGTACAATAGGGATGGAAGGGTTAAAAAAATAAAATAAATAATTTAACTCACCTTAATCCACTTGATCGCGCAGCCGGCATCTCCTTCTGTCTTCATCTGTGCTGTGTGCAGGAAAAGAACCTGTGGTGACGTCACTCCGGTCGTCACATGGTCCGTCACATGATCCATCACCATGGTAAAAGATCATGTGATGGATCATGTGATGACCGGAGTGACGTCACCACAGGTCCTGTTCCTGCACACAGCAAAGAAAGAAGACAGAAGGAGATGCCGGCTGCGCGATCAAGTGGATTAAGGTGAGTTAAATTATTTTATTTTATTTTTTAACCCCTCCAGCGCTATTTTACTTTGCATTCTGTATTCAGAATGCTATTATTTTCCCTTATAACCATGTTATAAGGGAAAATAATACAATCTACAGAACACTGCTTCAAAGCCCGAACTTCTGTGAAGAAGTTCGGGTTTGGGTACCAAACATGCCGATTTTTCTCACGCGAGTGCAAAACGCATTACAATGTTTTGCACTCGTGTGGAAAAATCGTGCATGTTCCCGCAACGCACCCGCACATTTTCCCGCAACGCCCGTGTGAAAAAGGCCTAAGGCCTCCTGCACACGAACTTGGCCGTGCTGCGACCCGCAAATTGCGAGCCGCACTGCACAAACACCGACCGTGGGGCAGCTGCAGCGGACCCATTCACTTTAACAGGACAGGTTCTATCTTTTTGCGGAACGGACGTACGGGACGAAACCCCACGGAAGCACTTCGTAAGTGCTTCCGTAGGGTTCCGTTCCGTGCTTCTGTTCTGCACCATTCCGTATCTCCGGATTTGCGGACCCATTGAAGTGAATGGGTTCGCATCCATGATGCGGAATGCCCGCGGAACGGCGCCCGTGTATTGCGGATCTGAAAATGCGGTCCGCAATACGGAAACGGGCAGCACACGTTCGGGTGCAGGAGGCCTAAAGCCTATCAGAGGCTGGTGTCATCATTATCGTGCTGCCAGAGCCAGGCGTTTCAGTTTTTGCCCCAGGCTGCAGAAAGGCTAGGCGCAGCCCTGCACACACATACATGAGTAGATATATATATACAGTATATATATATGTGTGTGTATGGTATCGGCGACATTGCAATGATTTGCATAATGAATGTAAACCAAGGATGCCCAACCTGTGGCCCTCCGGCAGTTGTAAAACTACAACTCCCAACATGCCTGATAGCTGTAGGCTGATGGAAGTTGTATTTCTGCAACTACTTGAAGGACGTAGGATGGGCATCCCTGATTTAGAAGTAGAAATTGTAAATTATCCAGCTCACCCGTTTCATCCTGTGACTCGGAGCGCGGAGCAGACCCAAGCCAGTCCAAACATCATGACGTGTAGAAACATGGAGGCTCCAGCACTCGTGGTAAATTTTTGTCAATCCCGGTCTTTATTGCACCAAATTGTTTATACAATTTGGTGCAATAAAGACTGGGATTGAAAAAAATTTACCACGAGTGCTGGAGCCTCCATTTTTCTACACATCCCTGATTTAAACATTTTATAAAGAAGACCCGTCCCCTCTCCTGACATGTCTGTTTTAGTGACTACTTGCATTCCCCATGTGATAACAATTCCGGAGCATCTATTCTTATAGCTGTATGCTGTGCCATTCCTTTATTATTCCTACTAGTTTATGAATAATGTACATCTGGGTGTTGCCAGTTCAGGGTGTGTCTTTGTACAGCCTATGCCATATTCACACGTCAGTGTTCGGTCAGTGATTTCCATCAGTGATTTTGAGCCAAAACCAGGTGCGGCTCTAAACAAAGAACAGGTGAAGATCTTTCACTTATACCTTACGTCTGTGGAGGCTCCAATCCTGGTTTTGGTTCACAATCACTGATGGAAATCGCTGACCAAACACTGACGTGTGAATGAGGCATAACACTGGCAGCATTGATTAGATAGTGTCAGACTGTGCAGGTAACTCCCCACCCCACCTCCCCCGACTGGCAATTAGCTGCCAATTTATTTATAAACTTCTAGTAGGTATAATAGAGGAATAGTACAACATGGAGTCATAAGGATGGATGTTTCAGAGTTGTTGTTTAATGTGGACAATAATTATTTACTAAAACACTCGTCAGGAGAGGTCATAGGTCCTTCTTACAGTGGCACTGAGCTTTCATCAAACTTTGCATTAAAGTGGTTGTCTCTCTTCAAAGGTTCGAATCCGACCAAGGACAACATCTGCATGGAGTTTGTATGTTCTCCTTGGGTTTCCTCCGGGTTCTCCGGTTTTCTCCCACACTCTAAAGACTGATATACTGATACTGATAGGGAACTTAGATTGTGAGCCCCTATTGGGGACAGTTGGATGCTAATGTCTGTAAAGCGCTATATAAGTGCGTAAAATAAATAAATACATATTGTTATTATCCAAATTGCTTCCTTTTCTGGCTTCATTCATCTTTCCGTCACATTATACACTGCTTTTTTCTAGGGAGGTCGTAAACCCTGGATACCAGCAGTGTATAATATGATGGAAAAATGAATACAGCCAGCAAAGGAAGCAATATGGACAATCACAATACATTAGTAAGTGCCTTGTATTAACTTTCTCTACATTTGCTGAAGTGAGACAACCCCTATAAACAATAGTACAGAGCATGTACATGAAGAATAACACCATTTCTGGCCACTATATGACTTGTATATGGCATTTTTATCAGCTTTTCTCTGTGATTAGTGAATGTCCAGTTTGCAGCTCTCTCAGACATGGTGGGTGGAGACCAGCTCCTATCAAGTGCACACAGAAAGTAGAGGAGAATGAGCTTCCGAACTGTCTCACAGCCCATAGTGGACGACAGTATAGAGCACTGAGTAAGCCTTGTAACCTTTCTATGTAGCTATAAAGTCTATCTTTGCCTGTGCCTGTCTCCTTAGTTTCTGCTCATTCCTCCTCCCTCTTCTGTCCATAGACTTGCATTGACATGTGTAATATGATCCTCCTGCCCAGATGATCTCTCTCAGACTGGAAAAAAATAAAAAATAATTTAAAGTGAAAAGCAGACATATTTTTCCAACCTTGAACAACCCCTTTAAATAAAAACTATATTTTCAATCAGCGTTGCTATAAATGGGAATAATTTCTGCAGAACAGCAGTCTTTTGGGTTAAATAAACTCATATTTCACTGAGCAGACATTGTTCTACATTTTGTGTAATGTGATTTTTTTATATTATTTATGGAGCCGAAGAATTAATTTTCAATTAAAAATCCTATCCATTGATTTATTCGGGGCATCTTACATCTTGTGAGGAGCATAATAGGTTTATATTATTAGATGTGCATTCTCTGGCCAATTCCAAGGATTTTCCTTCTCAGTTAATCTTTAGAAATCACAGTTCGCCCTGCCAAGAGCTAACGTTAGCCATTACACGGTAACAAAACCAAAGCTAAAAATAAAAATGGAAGCTAAATAACACAAAACACATACATAATTATATCAATTACAAGGTATTGAAAAAAAAAATGATTATGATTTTATTATGCACGAAAACTGTGATAATTTTGCATTGATTTCTTAAGAGGCATCTATCGTTCTAGGTTAGGGCGGGTTCACATCAATGTTATGGATTCCGTTATTGCTTTCATGGTTATAACAGAAAATAACAGAATTCATAAGATGGAATCCTGTCGACAGGACTTTATTTTCCGTCCTGCATAACGGGAATCAGACGGATCCTTTATGCTTTCCCATAGACTTCTATTATGACGGATCAAAACGGACTGCCTCTAAAGGTTTCCGTTTTGAATTCCGTCTCATGAATTGTGTTGTTCCCAATAATGGAATTCGTAACACTCATGTGAACCCGCCCTTCTAAGTCTGATTAATAAAATGGCCATCTCTGGGAGACAGACCATTAGTTAGGGTAGAGCAGCTTTATTTATCAATCACTCGAAAGCTGCTCCAAAGTGAATATTAGTCCTGGTTCGGACATTTTGCCCTCTAGGCCCTTCTTCGGATGCGATGCAACTGTTATCCAGCACCTTAAAAGGGCTTCTACGGGATGATTAAAAATGTCTGCCAGCAACCTGTCCTCGAATGTGGTTCCCTGGTTGTCTCCACTTGCAGAACTGCCTAGGGTGGGGTCTCACTACACACTATGCTCTGGCTCTTGCATATACTACACATTAATGAGCGTTCCTGCCAGGCTGCTCAACAGGGAAGATGACGGTGTAGGCCAGGGATCAGCAACCTTCGGCCCTCCAGCTGCTGTGAAACTACAATTCCCAGCATGCATACTTACTCTGCTATTCTTGTAACTCCCATAGAATTGAAAGGAGGATTCTAAGAGTTGCCGTTTCAGAATAGCTGGAGTGATGGAGGTTGCTGAGCCTAGTGTAGACTTACATGGCCCCAGACAGGGCACTGACTGGCTGGCTTACCCAAAATGCATTGCAAATACTCTGCTGACTTATCCCCCACCTATGCTTTTCCAACAGTGTCCGGGTCCATGCTGAGCACCAGTTCCAGCTCCTGTCCCCACATGGCAGGAAGTGGCTGTGAATGGGGCTCAGTCAATTATTGGCTAAGGTGGGTCATCTCTGCAGGACAGGAAGTGGAGTTCAACAGGAACCTTAGCAATGTCGGAACAGAAGTGGCAAGGGATTGGTGAGTATAAGTTCTGTTACATTTTTACAATATAAGCAGCCCCCAAACCTTTGCTTTTTCCCCTGGAATACCCCTTTAAGACCAAAATTTATAACCTTAAAGGGATAATTTACTGCGTCACATTGTGAACCCTGAATACGAGAAAGCCATATAAAGCAATTAAAATGTAGCCAATGATTAATATCTCGTAGCTTTCAATTCCACGGGTGAATGTCAGATAAAATCAAATATTTGTGAAGGTTCTTTCCCATAAAAAGTCGTGGACGTGTAATACTCCACTGACTGTTTGATATCATTCTAAGCTGGCTTCTATCGATTTCTCTTCTCATCCTCAAAGAATCTATGCTGCTTCCCCTCTATGAGGAATTGACCACACTGCACTTTTAGAGAAAAATCTATGTGAGGACACGCCACTACATTTGTATACATAAATCCGCACTTCACGAGATCCTTTTAAACGACATGTGAGAGTTGAAGTTTCATTCCATCAGCATATGTGGAGGGCCCTAACTGATTACCTGGCATTCATAAAAACAAAATCAATAAAAATAAAAAAAATCTCGGGTAACTGCTGAGACTATGCCGTGTATCGGTACAGAAATAACCATATTTTTTAGTTAATTTAATAATTACTACATTACGGAAGATAGAGTGGAACATTCACATTGATTGATAGCATTCATTTTTATTTATCATTTTTTTATAACAGTTTTTTTTTTCTCCGGGTGTTGGTAAATTTTTCCGCTGTGGATCTCACCGCAAGTCTGTGGCAAGTCCTATACATTGCAGGGGTGAAATCCATGGTGAAAATCCGCAGTATGCTCATTTTTCCAAATGTATTTTGAAAACCCTCTTTACATGTGTAATACTATAAGTTACAGTAGATTTGTGGGGCTGAATCGGCGCTGTTTATCAGCAGCAATTCCACAGTGTGGGAATGAAACCTTATGGTTGGAAAACACATATCAGATATTCATATCACTAAGGCTACTTTCACACTTGCGTTCGGGGTTCCGCTTGTGAGTTCCATTTGAAGGCTCTCACAAGCGGCCCCGAACTGATCCGTACAGCCCCAATGCATTCTGAATGGATGCGGATCCACTCAGAATGCATCAGTTTGGCACCGTTTGGCCTCCGTTCCGCTCAGCAGGCGGACACCCGAACGCAGCTTGCAGCGTTTTGGTGTCCGCCTGGCCGTGCAGAGCCAAACGGATCCGTCCAGACTTACAATGCAAGTCAATAGGGACGGATCCGTTTGACGTTGACACAATATGGTGCAATTGCAAACGGATCCATCCCCCATTGACTTTCTATGTAAAGTCAGGAGTCCCTATTAATATACCATCAGATCGGAGTTTTCTCCAATCCGATGGTATATTTTAACTTGAAGCGTCCCCATCACCATGGGAACGCCTCTATGTTAGAATATACCATCGGATTTGAGTTAGATCGTGAAACTCAGATCCGACAGTATATTCTAACACAGAGGCGTTCCCATGGTGATGGGGCTGCTTCAAGTTAGAATATACGGTACTAAAAGAACTGTGTACATGACTGCCCCCTGCTGCCTGGCAGGTGCTGCCAGGCAGCAGGGGGCAGACCCCCCCATCCCTCCCTCCCCTGTATTTAACTCATTGGTGGCCAGTGCAGCCCCCCTCCCTCCATCCCCTGTATTTAACTCATTGGTGGCCAGTGCGGCCCCCATTGGTGGCCAGTGCGGCCCCCTAATTAAAATGACCGACCCCCCATCATTGGTGGCAGCGGAGAGTTCCGATCGGAGTCCCAGTTTAATCGCTGGGACTCCGATCGGTAACCATGGCAACCAGGACGCTACTGCAGTCCTGGCTGCCATGGTTTTTTAGCAATTTTAGAAGCATTATACTTACCTGCGATGTCTGTGACTGGCCGGGTGCTCCTCCTACTGGTAAGTGAAAGGTCTGTGCGGCGCATTGCTTATAGCACAGACCTTTCACTTACCAGTAGGAGGAGCGGCCCGGCCGGTCACAGAAATCGCAGGTAAGTATAATGCTTCTAAAATTGCTAAGTAACCATGGCAGCCAGGACTGCAGTAGCGTCCTGGATGCCATGGTTACCGATCGGAGTCCCAGTGATTAAACTGGGACTCCGATCGGAACTCTCCGATGCCACCAATGATGGGGGTCGGTCATTTTAATTAGGGGGGGAGGGAGGCGGGGCCGGCCGCACTGGCCACCAATGAGTTAAATACAGGGGGGGAGGGAGGGGGGCCGGCCGCACTGGCCACCAATGAGTTAAATACAGGGGAGGGAGGGGGGGCCGGCCGCACTGGCCACCAATGAGTTAAATACAAGGGAGGGAGGGGGGCCGGCCGCACTGGCCACCAATGAGTTAAATACAGGGGAGGGAGGGGGGCCGGCCGCACTGGCCACCAATGAGTTAAATACAGGGGAGGGAGGGGGGGTCTGCCCCCTGCTGCCTGGCATCAGGAGGCAGTCATGTACACAGTTCTTTTAGTATATTCTAACTTGAAGCGTCCCCATCACCATGGGAACGCCTCTGTGTTAGAATATACTGTCGGATCTGAGTTTTCACGAAGTGAAAAATCAGATCTGAAAAAAAAACTGTTATGCAGACGGATCCGTTCTGAACGGATGCAAGTGTTTGCATTATAGGAGCGGATCTGTCTGTACAGACACCAGACGGATCCGCTCCGAACGCAAGTGTGAAAGTAGCCTAAGGGTCTGCCTCAGCTGCAAATTTGTTCTGTGTTTTTTTAGTGTTTTCCTTAGTAAAATTTGTTATGCAAATTACAATAAAAGCAATTATTTAAAAAAATGTGGAAACAAATGCAAAAATATTATTTGTAAGACCCTGTGCACATAGCAGGTCTAAAACAAAGCCTTTTAAACTATGCATGGTGCCGCACAAGTTACATCAGACCCATATGGGTAGACTAGAGATAATCTCACCGGAAACCATTCTCCTAGGCAGAAATGCCTCTGTAATATGGCATGTTATGGAACATGCCAAAAGTTTAATGGTCACAGACGAAACTTTAACACAACTTTCCATAAATCAGTAGTACAGGAGAATAGTGGACACTTTGTAATGTAGCTTATCAGAGAAAAATGCTTTCTTTGAGTTTGCAGCTGTTTTCTTCCTCTTTTCTAAACTAACTTTTGCTCTGAACTTTGCAGGAAATACTTCTGTGAGACTAAAATGGGCTGCCTGCTCACTAAAGGATCAGATTACCTCATCACATTGAAGTCTATAGAGGGGAGGAATAAGGAACTTCTGGGAGAAGCAGAGAGCTCAGACAGCACAGACATGATTCAGCATTTGATAGTGTTATACCTCCCCCATACGAAGCCTTTTAACCTTTGCATGGTGCCGCATAAATTACATTGGATCCATATGTACAGACTAGAGACAGTCTCACCAGAAACAATTCTTCTAGGCAGGAATGCCTCTGTAATATGGCATGTTAAAGAACATGCCGAAAGTTTAATGGTCACGGATGTTACTTTAACACAACTTTCAATAAATAAATAGTACAGGAGAAAATGGGACACTTTATAATATAGCTTATCAGAGAAAAATTATTTAAGACTTTGCAGCTGTTTTCTTCCTCTCCTCATTTCAAAAATAACTTTTGCTCTGAACTTTGCAGGAAATATTTCTGTGAGACTAAAATGGGCTGCCTGCTCACTGAAGGATCAGATTACCTCATCCCATTGAAGTCTATAGAGGGGAGGAATAAGGAACTGCTGAGAGAAGCAGAGAGATCAGACGGCACAGATATTATTCAGCAACTGATATTATGTCTCCTCCCAAGTGCTTTATTCACATACTGTTCAGTAGTCCAATAAAATGCCATATACAGTGCATTTGTGTGATTCTGTATGAGTGACAGCCAATTAGGAAAAGGAATCTGCTGCCTCCATGTGTATGTAGTCTATGGGAAGCAACTAGTCTCCACCCAGCAGCTCTGAAGCAACTGAGAATTAGAAATGAGGCATGCAAAGGAGAAATCTAATAAAATGTAACAAAGTCATGCAATAGTTCAGCATAGCGCTATAACTCATATACACATACAGCAGCTTATTCTTAAAGGCTTTCTAAAATGACAGGTACAATTTAAAAGGGTTTTCCAAGACTTTAGAACTGATGATCTATTCTCAGGATAGGTCATCAGTATCTGATCAGTGGGGTCTCAACACCCAAGACCACCGTCGATCAGTTGTTTGATAAGGCACTGGTGCTCCTGTGAGTGCCATGGCCTTCTCTCAGCTCACCAAGCACAACGCCGTACATTGTATAGTGCCTGTGCTTGGTACTGCAGATCAGCCCCATTCACTTGAAAGGGGCTGAGCGGCTACTAGGTCACGTGATTTATGAACGTGTCGTCACTGGCCTAGGAAAATCTGCGAGAAGTCTGCGGCACTAATGAGAGTGCCGGTGTCTTCTCAAACACCTCATCGACGTGGGTCACGAGTGTCAGACCCCCACCAATCAGATACTGATGACCTATCCTCTGCCTTCGCCTTGTGCTTCCACTGTGCCCCCGCTGTCAGGTGGGAATGCCACCAGCAGCGCGTCTACCAGCGTGCGCTTGTACTCGCGCATCTTACGATCACGCTCCAGTGACGGAATTAAGCACGGTACGTTGGCCTTGTAATGGGGATCCAGCAGCGTAACCACCCAGTAATCAGCACAAGTTAGAATGTGGGCAACTCGGCGGTCGTTGCGGAGACACTGCAGCATGTAATCGCTCATATGTGCCAGGCTGCCCAGAGGCAACGAAAAGCTGTCCTCTGTGGGAGGTGTATCGTCTGTGTCCTCTGTATCCCCCCATCCACGCACCAGTGATGGTCATGAGCTGGTCTGGGTGCCACCTTGCTGTGAACATGGTTCCTTCTCCTCCATCTCCTCATCCTCCACCTCGTCATCCTCCTGAACTGTGCCCTGGCTGGACAATTGTGTACCTTGGGTTTGTGGGTGCAGGAACCCACTCTCAGAGCCACTTGGGAATGACAGGCCGGAAACACTATGAAATGATCCCTCTTCCTCCTCCTCCTCCTGTGCCACATCCTCTTCCATCATCGGCAGGAGCGTTTTTTCAAGGGGGCATTGAAGTGGGATAGTAACGCTGAGAACGGCATTATCCACTGGCCATGTTGGTGGAGTACTCGAAACAGCGCAACAAGGAACACAGGTCTTGCATTGAGGCCCAGTCATTGGTGGTGAAGTGGTGCTGTTCCGCCGAGCGACTCACCCGTGCGTGCTGCAGCTGAAACTCCACTATCGCCTGCTGCTGCTCGCACAGTCTGGCCAGCATGTGCAAGGTCGAGTTCCACCTTGTGGGCACGTCGCATATGAGGCGGTGAGCGGGAAGGCCGAAGTTACGCTGCAGCGCTGACAGGCGATCAGCAGTAGGGTGAGAACGCCGAAAGCGCGCACAGACGGCCCGCACTTTATGAAGCAGCTCTGACATATCGGGGTAATTTTTAAGGAATCTCTGCACCACCAAATTCAGCACATGCGCCAGGCAAGGGATGTGCGTCAAACCGGCTAGTCCCAGAGCTGCTACGAGATTTCGCCCATTATTGCACACCACCAGGCCGGGCTTGAGGCTGACTGGCACAAACCACTCACCGGTCTGTTGTTCAAGGCCTGTCCACAGCTCCTGCGCGGTGTGGGGTTTGTCCCCCAAACAGATACGTTTTAAAGCTGCCTGCTGTCGTTTACCCCTGGCTGTGCTGAAGTTGGTGGTGAACGTGTTACGCTGACCGGATGAGGAGCTGGTAGAGGATGAGGAAGCAGAGTAGGAGGAGGAAGCAACAGGAGGCAAACTGAAGGGCCCTGCAATCCTCGGTGGTGGAAGGACATGCGCCAAACTGCTATCCACCTCAGGCCCAGCCGCCTCTGCATTTACCCAGTGTGCTGTTATGGATATATAACAGCCCTGACCGTGCTTACTGGTCCACGTATCCGTAGTCAGGTGCACCTTGCCACAGATGGCGTTGCGCAGTGCGCACCTGATTTTGTCCCCTACTTGGTTGTGCAGGGAAGGTTTGGCTCGCCTTGAAAAGTAGTGGCGGCTAGGCACGACGTACTGGGGGACAGCCACCGCCATAATGCCTTTAAAACTATCCGTCTCCACCAGACGGAATGTCAGCATTTCAAAGGCCAGCAATTTAGAAATGCTGGCATTCAGGGCTAGGGATCGCGGGTGAGTAGGGGGGTACTTCCTCTTCCTCTCCAGCGTTTGGGATATGGAGAGCTGAACGCTTTCGTGGGACATTGTTGAGATGCTTGGTGACCCAGGTGTTGGTGTTGCTGGCAGATCCTCTGTTTGCGGGGTGCCAGGTGGCACTGTCACTCCAGAGTTGGATGAAGAGGCCGCGACTGCAGCAGAAGAGGAATCAGGAGGAGCCAGAGACCATTCTTGGTTTTTGAGGTGTCTACTCCACTGCAGCTCGTGCTTTGTACTTAAATGCCTGGTCATGCAGGTTGTGCTCAGGTTAAGAAGGTTTATGCCTCGCTTCAGGCTCTGATTGCACAGCGTGCAAACCACTCGTGTCTTGTCGTCAGCACATTGTCTGAAGAACTGCCACGCCAGGGAACTCCTTGGAGCTGGCTTTGGTGTGCTCGGTCCCTTGCTGCGGTGGGCAGTAGGAGGCGTACTGTCTAGAGGATGGCCACTCCGCTTTTGCACCCTGCTCCCTCTTCTGCTGTGCTGGTGGCTCTGTGTGACCACCGCCTCTTCCTCCGAACTACATCGGTCACTCGCATGACCTTGATTCCATGTGATGTCGAGGACCTCATCGTCCTCCACATCATCTTCCACCCAGTCTTCACCCCTGCCTTCCTTGTCGGTCTGCACACTTTCGAAAGCCCCAGCAGTTGGCACCTGTGTTTCGTCATCATCCGAGACGTGCTGCGATGGTCCTCCCATGTACTCATCTTGAAAGATAAGTGGTTGAGCATCGGTGCACTCAATCTCTTCCACTTCTGGGGCAGGGCTAGGTGGATGGCCCTGGGAAACCCTAGTAACAGAGTCATCAAAAAGCAGAAGAGACTGCTGCATGACTTGGGGCTCAGACTGCTTGGCTGATTTGCAAGAAGGTGAGGTGAAAGACTGATGGACATCGGCTGTAGGTGCCAACTGTGGTCTTTCAGCAGGAGACTGGGTGGGAGACAATGTGAAGGAACTGGGAAACAATGAAGGAAAGGCTGCGCTCTCATGGAGAGTGGCCTTCTCTTCAACCAGACTTCTACTATAGATAACTTTGATACCTAGTGTACATCCATACACATGACAGCTGCCCCAACACACCCAGCTCTGATACATCCATAGTATGGATGTATACTAGGTATCAAAGCTATCTACAGTAGAAGTCTTAAATATATATATATATATATATATATATATATACTGTATATATTTATTATTATAATATTTTTTTTTAAAGCAACGGGCTATACTGCTCTCATTGCTGTGTGGGTGGGTGCTTTGCCTCTGATGTGAAAGGTCACGAGTTCAAATCCCAGGAGAAATTTTTCTGAAAGACATGCTAAATGAGATTTAAATACACCAGGGTCTCATAGCTCACAGTGTGTCTGCATAGACCAACCAATTGAAGTGGGCAAGGGACAACTCTGATTAGTCCCTTGACGTCACTGGACTGGAGGGGGTGGAGCTTAGCGGGATCTCGGCCAGGTTAGTTACCGCCCCTCCAACACTTTTGCATAGTTAGCTAGGCTGGCAGTGACGTCACCGGGCTCCCTGAACAGCGGAAGAGGAAGCTTTCCTCCTCTGCAAGGGACCTGGTACGTCACTGAGTGAAAGAAAACCTTCACTTCCGGCAGAGAATTTATTGGAGCAAAAGGGGGCATTAGAAGTAAGTTCATCAGGTAGGACATGGGTGTTGTTGATGTGTGTGACACTGCAGTACTATAGGACAAAGGTCCCAAATCCCGGACAACCCCTTTAAGTAAAGAATGGCAAGAAAATGTTAACTAACTTTTCAATGGATTTCAATGGCTTTTGTCACGAGATAACCAAGATAACACTGTGACGTGTTATCAGAGTCAATTTTAGCTCGGCTCCATCTGTATGTATCAGCAGTATTGAAAACAATTGTTATGCTTTGTAAGATCTAAGAAAGAAGTATAATATTTAACTATGAGGAAGGCAATTCCTTCAAAAACTATTGAGTAAGGCCTCCTGCACATGACCGTTGTGTGCACCCGTGGCCGTTGTGCCGTTTTCCGTTTTTTTTTTCGCGGACCCATTGACTTTCAATGGGTCCGTGGAAAAATCGGAAAATGCACTGTTTTGCAGCCGCATCCGTGATCCGTGTTTCCTGGCCGTCAAAAAAATATGACCTGTCCTATTTTTTTGCCGGACAACGGTTCACGGACCCATTCAAGTCAATGGGTCCGTGAAAGAACACGGATGCACACAAGATTGGCATCCGCGTCCATGATCCGTGGCCGTAGGTTACTTTCATACAGACAGATCCGAAGATCCGTCTGCATAAAAGCTTTTTCAGAGCTGAGTTTTCACTTCGTGAAAACTCAGAACCGACAGTATATTCTAACACAGAGGCGTTCCCATAGTGATGGGGACGCTTCTAGTTAGAATATACTACGAACTGTGTACATGACTGCCCCCTGCTGCCTGGCAGCACCTGATCTGTTACAGGGGGCAGTGATCCGCACAATTAACCCCTCAGGTGCGGCACCTGAGGGGTTAATTGTGCATATCATAGCCCCCTATAAGAGATCAGGGGCTGCCAGGCAGGAGGGGGCAGACCCCCCTCCCTCCCCGGTTTTAATTTCATTAGTGGCCAGTGCGGCCCCCCGGCCCCCCCTCCCTCCCTCTATTGTATTATTTTCATTGGTGAACAGTGTTGCCATGGTTACTTAGCAATATTACAATATTAGAAGCATCATACTTACCTGTTGCGCTGTCTGTGACCGGCCGGGAGCTCCTCCTACTGGTAAGTGACAGATCATTAAGCAATGCGCCGCACAGACCTGTCACTTACCAGTAGGAGGAGCTCCCGGTCGGACACAGACAGCGCAGCAGGTAAGTATGATGCTTCTAATATTGTAATATTGCTAAGTAACCATGGCAACCAGGCCTGCAGTAGCGTCCTGGTTGCCATGGTTACCGATCGGAACCCCAGCGATTAAACTGGGACTCCGATCGGAACTCTCCGCTGCCACCAATGATCGGGGGGGGGGGAGAGGGGAGGCCGCACACTGTCCACCAATGATAATACAATAGAGGGGGGGCCGGGGAGGCTGCACACTGTCCACCAATGATAATACAATAGAGGGGGGCCCGGGAGCCGCACACTGGCCACCAATAATAATACAATAGAGGGGGGGAGGGGGGGGGGGGGCGGGGAGGCCGCACACTGGCTACCAATGATAATATAATAGAGGGAGGGAGGGGGGCCAGGGGTGGGGCCGCACACTGGCCACCAATGAAATTTTTAAACTGGGGAGGGAGGGGGGTCTGGCACAATTAACCCCTTCAGGTGCGGCACCTATTAACTCCTGACTTTACATTTGAAAGTCAATGGGGGACGGATCCGTTTGCAATTGCACCATATTGTGTCAACGTCAAACTGATCCGTCCCCATTGACTTGCATTGTAAGTCAGGACGAATTCGTTTGGCTCCGCACGGCCAGGCGAACACCAAAACGACTTTTTTTTCATGTCCGTGGATAATCCAAAAATCAAGGAAGACCCACGGACGAAAAAACGGTCATGGATCACGGACCTACGGACCCCGTTTTTGCGGACCTTAAAAAAAAACGGTCGTGTACAGGAGGCCTAAAACAAAAGTCTTTACTCAACGAAACATGCTGAAATGATGTGATATTATTCAAAACTATCATTCTTTCGTGAATAGGAGTGGAACAGGTGCAAACAAATAGCAACAGTATTTTGTAGAACAATTAAGGGAAATGTCAATGGATTTTGGACTTTTTTTCCATACGTTAGTAGTAACAGCATGTGGCACTTTTCATCTTCTTAAAAATAAATGTGATGAAACAGGTGCAAACGGCTAATAAAATGAGCACTTTGTCTTTATCAAGCAATTAATGTGACAGATGATTGGATTTGTTTTTTAGATTTTTTGCCCACTTTTTAATACAATTAAATTTTTTAGGTAAAAAAAAAATCAGTTGTAATGCTGTAATGTCTTTGTAGCAGTCGAATGTTTATGCACCAATGCATGGTGCCAATACAAAAGTGGCTACTGTCCTCATTGTCTGGGACTTTGCCCAAGTAGGAATCCCAACCATTGCACGCCTCTTACAGTTCATTCACAAGGCCATAGTGTTTTTCGGATCCGCAAATTGTGGATCTGCGAAACACGGATGCCGCAACTATAATAGAAAATGCCTATTCTTATCCGCGATTGTGGAACAGAACAACGGATGCGGACAGCACACGGTATGCTGTCTGTGTCTTTTGCAGCCCCATTAAAATGAATGGGTTCGCATCCATTACGCAAAATTACTGTCATCATAAAAATGTCACCATTTGCTATAACGAAATGAGTCCTGTTACTAACTCTAAAGTGCCGATGAGTCCTTCCTTATTTTTCATCTTGGCTCAATACTGTATCCCGAGTAATGTTAGGGCTCTTTCACACCTGCGTTATTGTCTTCCGGCATAGAGTTCCGTCGTCGGGGCTCTATGCCGGAAGAATCCTGATCAGGATTATCCTAATGCATTCTGAATGGAGAGAAATCCGTTCAGGATGCATCAGGATGTCTTCAGTTCCGGAACGGAAAGTTTTTTGGCCGGAGAAAATACCGCAGCATGCTGCGCTTTTTGCTCCGGCCAAAAATCCGGAACACTTGCCGCAAGGCCGGATCCGGAATTAATGCCCATTGAAAGGCATTGATCCGGATCCGGCCTTAAGCTAAACGTCGTTTCGGCGCATTGCCGCATCCGACATTTAGCCATTCTGGAGCGCCCGGGGAGCCGCACGGACTGTAAGTATACCGCTCCCCCGCTCCCCACTACTACTATGGCAACCAGGACTTTAATAGCGTCCTGGGTGCCATAGTAACACTGAACGCATTTGGAAGACGGTTCCGTCTTCAAATGCTTTCAGTACACTTGCGTTTTTCCGGATCCGGAGTGTAATTCCGGCAAGTGGAGTACACGCCGGATCCGGACAACGCAAGTGTGAAAGAGGCCTTAGATGACAAGCCTTGAAAAATGAAACATGAATTTGTGATACTTTGTCAAGAGGTATCTATGCTATAAGTGCACTATGTGGCCACCCGGAGAGTGTGGTGCAAGTTGTGTACGAAGTGGAGTGGGGGGCACACTACAATAGTACAGGGGAGTGCAATGGCGGTTTAAAACAGCTATATAAACAAATACTGGCCGCATGGCCCAAAGAAACTCCCAAAAGAATGCACATCAACTAAGTGTAAAAGCAATACAAGAATTTTATTAGGCTACAAAAGACACACAAACATGATTAAAAATTGTATACAATAGTACAAGTGCTGGTACGCAATAAGACCAAACACCTAGCCAGCTCCCACCACAAATATGGGTAAAATGTAAGTAGTCCCAAATAGCAGCCTCAAATGACATACAACAATCATTTACTAACGATTCCACAAAGGATGCAAAATACACAATAATATGGCATCAAAGATTTGCGCTGTGCTTCTAGCGTTATGAAACAGAGAGCGCTGTGATAAGGGATCACGTGTAGTGGGTGCCCCCACAAGCAAGGAGGTAGGCGCGCATATTCGCGGCAAGGAATCCCGCAATATTTGTAAAATAAGGCCAGCCGTTTCGCGATCTCGAAAAGCGCTTTGCTTTCTACTCCGCGTGCAATGGTGATGTTTAAAAACATCAACATAGGCATACATTGAACAATAATGAGAACAAATAACATGATTAATATGGAAAAGTATAGACCGGCACTCAGATATAAGGATTAAGCAGGAATTTATTGATGCTAAAAACAGTGGTAATTAACCAACAAGAACCAATGCGGCATGCTAGATGAGCATAAAAGATCGATAGAATTGAGGTAGAGGTGATTTTGGTATAAATATAAAAAATGAAAAAAAAAAAATAAATTGTAAATAATGAATATAAAAAATGAATGCTGATAAAAATAGACAATAAATTGATGGTAGATTCCTGGGAGTGCTGGGTGGGAGAGTAGCAGCTCTGTGATAAGTAGCACTGGGCGGTTTTGTCTTGTTACACTATGTTGTCATATATGTAGCAATCAAGTGGGATTGGATACACTGTGGATGAGGTGATTATAGTGAGATAACGGTGTGTGGTGAATACTTGCGATGTCAATGGGTATGTGGATACAATGGTCAGCCACTTCTGGGTGCTCGGTTACTATGTCCTGTATTAGCCAGAGGCTAGTCCCGGTGAGTTCACTCTGCAAGTAATATGCAATTTGGTCACAGATGCTTCAGTCTATGGAGAAGTTTTAGCCGATGGCAAATATAATGGAAAGGACAGACCACATGCGGTATGATGAATAGTATTAGCAGGCCAGTGTCGGGTGGCGTCCCACTCAATGTGTGTAAACTGGCCTGTGTTACCTTATTCTTTATCCACTCTGTGTCTTGTGGATACCGGTCTGCTTTCTCCTTGTTGATCTGTGGCCGATGCTGAAGAAAATAATCCTGTACTTGCTGTTGAGTCGGACGGGTGTTCTTTTGGTCGGCGTCCCATGTGTGTAGCACTGGATGCGCACTGGTATTGCGCGGGCTTCTGGCGTTCTACACACGTGGGACACCGACCAAAAGAACACCCGCCCGACTTAACAGCAAGTACAGGATTATTTTCTTCAGCATCGGCCACAGATCAACAAGGAGAAAGCAGACCGGTATCCACAAGACACAGAGTGGATAGGAATCTACCATCAATTTATTATCTATTTTTATCACCATTAATTTTTTATATTCATTATTTACTATTTTTATTTTTTATTTTTATTTTTTATTTTTTTATTTTTTATATTTATACCAAAATCACCTCTACCTCAATTCTATAGATTTTTTTATGCTCATCTAGCATGCCGCATTGGTTCTGGTTGGTTAATTACCACAGATTTTTGTATTGTTTTTAGCATTGTTTTTAGCATCAATAAATTCCTGCTTAATCCTTATATCTGAGTGCCGGTCTATACTTTTCCATATCAATCCTTTCCTTCTGACTGGGTGAGTCAGTCCAGACCTAGAGCACCTCTCATATTGCCACACCGGGTGAGCCACCTCTTCCCCTCAAATAACATGATTACACATAAAAAAGTAACATTCATTTATGAAGGGGATTAATAGACACTAGTGATGAGCGGCAGGGTCAATATTCAAATTTGTGATATTTCGTGAATATTTGGGCGAATATTCATCATAAATTCTCAAATTCGAGAATTTGCGATTATTTTCTTGATTGCGAAATGCGCGCGCAATAAAAGCGTGTTTCACTTTTGCTACATTTTTTTAAGCTGCTAGAAGTTTCCTGAGACTGGAGAAAATTGGTTGGCACGGCAGAACATTACAATAGCTTTATATGCAGATAGAGTGCTCGAATATATTCGGAATTGCGCTAATCAGCACTAATAATACGAATATTTTGGCGCAATACGTGAAACTTCACATTTTAGCAGGTCTGACTGCATATTACTGATTGGTGCACTAAGTATTGTTGTGACATCCCAGCACTATGTCTGTAGCATGTATGTATGGACAGCAGAGCCTATCAGCTACACTATATCAGGATCTAACCTACACTGACTATCTCCCACTAACTATCTGTATTATATATATAAGCTATCTATCTAATGTAATGACACAGGAAAGCACAGAGCACAACAATGTCACCGCTCTCTCTCTCAGAACTCCATAAAACTGTAGAAAATGGCTGCTGGGGAGGTTCTTATATAGTAAGGGGTAGGCAACTTTCCTATTGGTTGCTAGGGATGTTGCTAAGCTCAGACAAATATATCACAGCCTTCTCATTGGCCCACAAGCAAGAAGGGAGGTTACTGATGAAAAAAAATCTTGAATTTTCGAGATTACGAATATACAGCACTATATTCTACATCTTAGCGAATTCTCAAAGTGGCGATATTCGTGATTAAAATTCGCAATTCGAATATTCGCGATCAACACTAATAGACACATGATTAATTTACCATGATACTAAAATGAAAATCAATGACATGATCAAAAACTATATATGTAACCACCATTAATTAAATAATATGAATGTAAAGTACATAATAATAAGATGATTGATATGTAGCCACCCATAACAAATAAAAAATTAAAATTAAAAATTAAATAAGTGAACCCATAATCACAGAATCAATAAAATACATCATTTAGTGCACATAATACATATACAGTATACCAAGTGATTTATAGGCCAATAAATACCATAAAAAAATAAGATCAAAATTCATAAAAATCTATTGAATTAATGTTAAAGTGTCTGTCACAAAAGAACCAAGAAATCCCAATTTAAATAAATGAATAATGAGCGCCAACAGACGCATATAAAACATGACATTTAATGACGCCAGAAGCACAGAAAAAAAAAACATATAAAAGATCCCAAATCCCCCCCCCCACCCCATTTTTTTATATTTATTTTTGTTGACGAATTATGTCTTGTATATTGGTGTATAGAGTATGAGAATGCACCAGGAAATTCTCGATAGTGATAGACGAACATCTTCCGGGACGGTTAGCGAACGCGATCGAATGTTTGCGAACCGCAAGTTTGCGGCGGGTCCCATTCATTTTAATGGCAGGCGAACCTGAAAAGCCTTCAGCTCATATTTGCAGCCAAGAAATACTTACTAGAAGTGCACAAATAGTCCCACAACATGGAGAGTGACCGACCAGATGTATTATTCGAATTTGCGATCTCCATTCATTATTTTTTTCAATGTGAAATATCGGCAATATAATTTTTGCGTATGAGCATGCGCACACCAGTTATAATTATTTTTTCCAATACCGTTTGTCACTGTGTGTAGCAGAGGGAACACAGCAAAACAGCAAACAAATGCTGCACTACCTAAATGCACTATATAGAAAGTATATTATTGGTATATAGCACCCTGTTTCTATCCGTTTTTTGGGGGGGCAACTGGTATATCACACCAGTTATAATAATTTTTTATAATTGCGGTTGTCACTGTGTATAGCTGCAGAACCGCTCACCACTGCTGCACAATACAAATCCACTATAATATGCTTTCTATGTTAGAAAGTATATTATAAGTATAACACACCCCTCTGTACTGCACACCTATCAATAGCACACCTATACCAGTCCTTAAACTTACTTTTGTGGCCCTATTAGCTAGTGTTTGGTGTCCCTAACAGTCTGTCCCTGCTCCACACAGCAACCTCTCCCTACACTGGCAAAAGACTGAATGTAAAATGGCGGCCAGATCAGGTTTATTTATAAGGTAGGGGGTATGTCCATGTGCTGAAACTTTTCAATTGGCTGTCCTGTACCACCTGATGGATGTGTCATGGGTCAAATAATATGGCGGGCCATCACTATTCTCGAGCAACCTAAAAAAAAAAACATTGTGACAAGAAAATCATCCATATGTGTTGATAAGGTTTAAGTCCAGTTGATGTAGATGAAAAAATCCTATGAAGAAATTCCTTTGCGTAAATAATAAGGGTCATTTACGCAAAGGAATACCAAGCTAATCGCTTTTCAAACACAGAACAGTGAATAATAAGGTGCAACTGGTTACTCGGTTTAACAACCAATGGAAGGATTTGTACAAATTATTCAAGACACATTGGTACCTTCTAGTCTCTGATGCTAAACTCCGGAACCACATTGAGGCACAACCAAAGACCATGGCGATGGTGAGTACAATAAAGGAATTCAAGAGGGGCCTGGATGTATTTCTGGAGTGTAATAATATTACAGGATATAGCTACTAAAGATGAGCCGCAGGGGCAATATTCGAATTCGTGATATTTTGCGAATATTTGGGCGAATATTCGCCATATATTCGAGAATTCGCGAATTCATGATCTCCAGGCATTATTTTCTTGATTGCGAAAATTCTAATAAAATTCGCCTAAAACATTCGCATAAAAATTTGTTAGAATGGGTGCCGAGGGGGGCGTGGCTTCGGCATGGCGGCGTGAAGACGTGAGTTAGGAGAGCTCCGTGACCAGCCTCAGGAGAACCTACAAAGACCGCTTCCCTACCTGCCTTTCCTGGCCATGACTAAAGGGAGACGATCGAAGAGCTAGTCAGCGGTCCCTCCTGAACAATCTATCGGCCGCTTCCTCCGCTCCAACCAACAAGGTGGCGATGACTCACCCGCAATGGCCGCAGCTCCAGCGTCTCTGCGCCCAACAGCACAGCCGTTCTCAATGGCGCCAGCAGCGGAGTCTACCCGCACACAGGATCGGCACCTCGGCGGTGCAACTACCTATTACAAGGCTCCTACCTTGATGATTCCGGATGCCTGTCCGAATCCTACATGGCGACAAGCTGCATCGCTCCAGCCGGATTTCGCAGGTACCGTCACTCAGGCTAATTTGGGGCCTACTGAAAATGAAGGCCTGCGGGCTGTTGCCGCCTCTCCATGTGCGACAGGTCGAAATACTGCTGAACCTAGGCAGCCTCTGGAAAGGGACTCTGCTCTTATGAACTCCCCTGATACAAGCTCCCCAAGGGGTTTTATGGGGGATAAGGTGCCACCCTCGGTTTCCACTACCCACACTCAGAGTCACATGGGGCCCGTTCCAGCTTCCCAATCCCCCAGCCAGAGTTTACCGGTCATATTTTCTGCGCTGACGCAGCATGCAGAAGAGCCACAGGGGTCCCCCTTACCCCCATCCTCCATTGACCGCACGCTGGCGGAACTATGGGAAATGATAAGGGCACTACCGACGAAATCTGATCTGGAGGCACAGTTGGACCGTATTGAGAACAAACAGGCTCAGGCCATACAAGCTGTCCGAGATGACGTTCATCAACTAGATGACCGCCTATCCTCGCTAGAAAATCGCTATGCAACTACTGCCTCTGTGGTTCATTCCCACTCAGAGATACTGTCTGCACATACTTCTCAAATACAGGACTTCTCTCTACACCTCGACGACGTGGAAAATAGAGGCCGCCGGAATAATATTAAGCTCCGTAACATCCCAGAATTTATTCCCAATGACCAGCTATACTCCACCGTGGTTGGCATTTTTAACTCTGTCCTGGACAATCCTCCTCAAACCAAGATTGAGCTTGACAGAGTTCACAGAACCGCAGGACCCAGAAACCGTGATGTGGAGAGACCACGAGATGTCATATGTCGGGTTCATTTTTACACAGTCAAAGAACGTATCCTACGCAAAGCTTGGGAAAAGAAGGAGCTCTACTTTGAAGACACACCGATTACTATCCTGCCTGATGTATCCCGTCTAACCTTATCGATGCGAAGAATGGTCAGGCCCCTGTTAGAAGCAATTAAAGACGCAGGAGCATCCTACCGCTGGGGTCATCCATTTCATATTATTGTCCGGTACCCTAACGGCCAATCAATGCAGGTCCGTTCTCCGGCTGACCTACAGGAACTGTTCAGATTCCTCGACGTTCGTCCCTTCACAGTTCCTGATTGGACATTGCCTCCTTTTCTACAAGGTCTGCCACAAGATCCAGATTTCCCGCAAAGAACGTCATCCACCTCCCCGAGGCGGGCATCTCCAGGCCGTTCCAGCTCTCTCCGCGACCACCTTTCCAGATCACAATACCAACCTCCACGACGCCTTCCTCCACCTCCTCGCTGATCCTCAGTTTTTGGCCTCTACTGCTGAGACTCTTTGTTTGTATTATTGAAGGTGGCTCGGTTGATTCGTTCTCCATGCCCCTTCATTTGTCTTAAGATAGTCTTAATATCTCCTCTCAAGTGCCTTTTGTCTTTCCCCTGTACTAACTCCTTAACCTCTCTTTCGGGAGCTCATACTCCTATCACTACCCTCCTCTATCCTCCCCAGTCAAAATGCCACAATCTCAGGGGAAGGGGTCTTTGAGATGCAATAGTGTTCATACTTTCTTGTTTCTGGTCACGGATGACTTTCCGTGTGATATGGTTTCATTTTTCTTTAGAAGACGCCATCTGTTCCTCCTCCCCCACTAGGGCACTGCAAATTCCTGTCTTTGTAAACTCTACTAGACGGGATACTCGCAGTTACTTATACCTTGATAGGTGTTTGTCCCTCGACTGAGGGCTAGATTTCCACCTTCCCTCCCTCCCACTTTCCTCATACCCTACCCTCGCCTCCTCCTATCCCGGCTGTCAGCACCCCTCACTCTCACTGAGATATTTTGTTTATATTTGCTCTCTGATTGTTGAAACATGTCTGATGTTTTATTGGTCTCCCTTAATGTACAGGGGTTGAACTTACCGGAAAAAAGATCGTCTCTACTGCGTCTCCTCTGGAAGAAACGTGCACATGTAGCGTTCATCCAGGAAACGCATTTCCGTTCCTCGTCTACTCCGAAGCTCTCGGACAGGCGTTTTCCACATGCCTACCATAGCACTGATCCTGATACTAAGACGAAAGGGGTCTCTATTCTCGTCTCCAACACTATCTCGTGGAACCTAATCGACTCTCGCACTGATGGGGCAGGCAGGTATCTATTCTTAAAGGGTAACTTAGCCGGTTATAAGGTTACATTGGCATCAGTCTATGCCCCCAACAATGGTCAGGTGGGTTTTTTATCTAAGACCCTCAGGGCCTTGGAGGAGTTCACGGAGGGTCTTTTGATTCTGGGAGGAGATTTTAATATTGTCCTGAATCCTCGCGTGGACTCCTCCAAGGGCCAAGTTTCCTTTCCTCTTTCTGCCATTACCAAACTCAAGGAGCTCTTGTTTTCTCACCAACTTGCTGATGCCTGGCGTATCCTCTATCCAACATCTCGAGACTACACATTCTTTTCCCACCCCCACAATTCCTACTCCAGATTAGATTACTTCCTCCAGAACCATGCAAGCCTAGACCTTCTTTCTAAAGCAGAGATTGATCCTATTACCTTCTCGGACCATGCTCTAATCTCCATATCCATCTCCTTCCCGACCCACCAACCCAGAGCCTGGCACTAGCAGTTAAATGACTCACTTCTCCAAGACCTCCAGGTCATCTCTGAAGTCCGGAGAGACCTGACCGAGTATTTTGTGAATAATGTGACTCCTGATAGCGACCCCCTTACCATTTGGGAAGCCTATAAATGTTTTATCAGAGGCTCTTTTATTAAACTAGGGTCCCGTTTGAAAAAGGAAAGAGCAGCAAAGATATCTACTCTTCTATCGCGCATTCACGAGATAGAAAAGCAGCATAAGCGGACTCTGGACTTGCAGCTGGGAGCGGAACTCACTCAGCTGAGAGATCAGGTTCGCTCTTTATGTCTTTCAAAAGCCAAAGCGACATTAACTAAGTGCCGTAGGCATTACTATGAACATGGCAACAAACCAGGTAGAACCCTTGCACGGGCTCTGCAAAAGACCAAACTATGCTCCTTTGTCCCCCATGTGTCACTCACCTCTGGTAGAAAGACTTCTCTCCCGAAGGAAATAACAGAAGCATTCAGATCATATTATGACACTCTGTACAATCTAGACGACTCTCATCAATCCGTTAGCCCTGAATCCAAGCCCTCAGTGAAAGCTTATCTTGAATCTGCGGGCTTACCATCTCTCCCCTCAGAAGCGATTTCTGATTTGGAGTCACCCATATCATTATCTGAGTTACAGGCAGCTATTAAAAACTCCCAAACAGGGAAAGCTCCTGGTCCGGACGGACTCACGCTCTCCTACTATAAGCAGTTTAAGGACATTTTGCCTGATCATTTTATTGCTGTCTTTAACTCGTTAGATGGGGTCCGCACTCTTCCAAATGACACTCTTAGAGCTCACATCACAGTAGTCCCCAAGCAAGGGAAAGATCCCTCTCATTGCCAAAACTACCGTCCCATTTCCCTGATCAATGTAGACTTAAAGTTATTTTCTAAAATTCTTGCCACTCGCCTTCTACCACATTTCCAAAAACGAATCCATCTAGACCAAACAGGTTTTTTACCCCTTAGAGAAGCCCGTGATAGTACTACAAGAGCAATTAACATGATCTACCAAGCCGTCACTTCTAAGACCCCAACTTTATTCCTATCTACTGATGCCGAAAAGGCGTTCGATAGGGTTAATTGGGAATTTATGTTTGAAACCTTACGATGTGTGGGAATGGGGGATAAAATGATGGCGCGGATTACTAATCTTTACTCCAACCCCACGGCAGTGGTTAAGGTGAATGGCCAGTTCTCCATACCTTTGTCCATTCGCAACGGAACAAGGCAGGGCTGTCCCCTTTCCCCTTTAATTTTCGTGATTTGTCTAGAGCCGCTTCTGTGTCATATAAGGGGGAACCCCGATATTTCAGGGCTACGGATTCATGAGACATCGCACAAGGTTGCAGCTTACGCTGATGATCTTCTGTTCTTTCTCACCAACCCCAGGGTTACCCTCCCCAACCTCTTGCAGGAACTAAAAATATATGCTTACCTCTCGAACTTCAAGATTAATTATCAAAAATCCGAAGCTTTAAACATAACTCTTCCCTGTTCCATGGTCCAATCTATTTCAGAGAACTTTCCATTTAAATGGGCTCGTTCATCTCTAAAATATCTAGGGATTTTACTGACCCCTACACTCTCGGAACTCTATCAGGTCAACTACCCGCCTCTTCTCCGGACTATAAAAACAGATCTAGACAGATGGAATATTGGTACGTTCTCTTGGTTTGGAAGGATATCTATTTTTAAAATGAATGTCTTGCCAAAAATTCTATTTTTCTTCCAAGCCCTACCGATCCACATCCCCAGACTCTTTTTCCATACTCTTCTGAAAATGTTGACCCATTTCATATGGGCAGGTAAACCATCCATGATAGCTAGATCAATACTCTTCCGTCCCAAACTTGAGGGCGGTCTTGGGCTTCCGGACTTCCTCTCATACCATAGGGCTTCACATCTTCTTAGGATAGTAGATTGGTGTCGTCACCAAGCCTATAAACAATGGGTTTCAGTTGAGCAATCCTTTCTGATTGCTCCATTGTCAGCCATTCCTTGGTTGTCCACCCAGACCCCATTTGAAGCACGCCTACACCCGACTATAGGCCCCTCCTTGAAAGCTTTTGCCAGCATTCAAAATCACCCGGGTATCTCTCCATCCCCCTCTCCTATGTTTCCTATTCTGGGCAATCCTCAATTCCCTCCAGGATTAGAGCGTGGTCCCTTTAGGGAATTAATAAGATGTAACAAATTTAGGGCACATCATCTGACTGCCTCAAACCAATGGCTTACCCCTCAACAGATCTTAGAGTCATCTGGAACGTCTACTCTCAATCCATGGCAGTCTAGACAACTCACACATTTCATGTCTACACTTCCTCCTGCGACTACGTACGTTCGTGATAAGACGGACTTTGAGTTCATTTGCGAGCAGTCTGGAGTGACTAAACGTACCCTTTCTCGCGCATATGGCTTACTAATATCTCCCCCAGACCAACCTCCTCCCAACTTTGTCTCTCAGTGGGAAGCTGACTTAGATATCGCACTCTCTTCGGACCAACGGTTAAGACTATACACATGCATTCACAAAACATCGATGGCCAGCAATATTCAAGAGTCGGGCTTCAAACTCATGTCCCGCTGGTATAGGGTCCCAACTAGACTTAACTCCATATTCCCATCTACCTCACCCCTATGCTGGCGATGCGGCTCTGAGAGAGGTACAATACTACATATTTTATGGTCTTGTCCCCTTCTATCGGCATTTTGGAACTCTGTATGGGAGATTACGTCTAAGTTCACTACATATACCCTCCCTAAGACACCTGCTTTTTTCCTGCTCCATCAGTGCGAGATTCCTCTGTCATCCTACAACAAGTCTGTGGTAAGGCACTTGGTAAATGCTGCAAGAGCTTGCATCCCATGCCTATGGAGGCAATCATCTGCTCCCTCCATATCAATGTGGATCAATAGAGTTCAGGAGATTATGAGAATGGAAGATCTCACGTCGTCAATGAGACATACTGAAAAAAGTTTCACCAAGACCTGGAGTCACTGGTTGAATTTCTTTGATTCCGCTGAAGGTAAAACTCTTCTAGCGTCTGAGTGAGAGTGTAGGTTCGTGTATGATGTCCCCCTATCCCTTTTCCTTCCCTCCCCTTTTGTCCTTTCCTTCTCTGTTCCATCCTTTCCTTGTCTGCTTTATTTCACGACATTGGTTTTGGATTCAATTTGCCTTTTAATGATCCACATGTTATTGTGGTATTCCCGAGTAGGGCTTTATAACTTTTTATGACTTGTCATTTGTCATTTATTGTACTCATACCTATTACTGAGTTGTATTCACTATCGGTCCCATTATCCATCATGCTTTGGGTTGTTAAAATTTTTGAAAAATCTTAAATAAAGAATATACAAAAAAAAAGAATGGGTGCCGACCCATTCATTTTCAATGGGGCCGGAATGTGCTGTCCGCATCCGCATTTGCGGATCCGCACTTCCGCATCTGTGCTTCAGTTTCCACAAAAAAATAGAACAATTGCAGACAAGATTAGGCATTTTCTATTATAGTGCCGGCGATGTGCGGTCCACAAATTGCAGAATGCACATTGCCGGTGTCCGTGTTTTGCAGATCCGCAAAACACTTACGGCCATGTGAATGGTAAAATTATTAAAGGTTACGTTTTATCTTTATGTATATTCTAATGGATTGCCTTCCATGTACAATGTTACAATATTCTTTCTATGTTAGAAAGTATATTATAGTGCATTTGTATTGTGCGGCAGTTGTGTGCGGTTCTGCTGCGATACTGCAGGTATATAGAGGGACGAGCGTTATTGGAACAAATAATTTCTACTAGTGTGATATACCAGTCGCCCCCCAAAAAAACTGATTGAAGCGGGGTGTTATATACCAATATACTTTCTTTATAGTGCATTTGGGTACTGTATAGTGCATTTGCGCATGCGCGTACGCGAAAAATATATTGCTGATATTTAAATTTTTTTTCTATGGAGATCGCAAATTCGAATAACACATCTGGTATGTCACTGTCCATCTTGTGGGACTATTTGTGCACTTCTAGTTATTATTTCTTGGCTGCAAATATGAGCTGAAGGTTTTTCAGGTTCGCCTGCCATTAAAACAAATGGGACCCGCCGCGAACTTGCGGTTCGCGAACATTTGATCGCGTTCGCGCGATCGCGTTCGCGAACCGTCCCGGCAGATGTTCGTCTATCACTAGTCATTATATTGTTGCAACACATCTCCTGAGTAAGAAAACAAAAAGCAGAAGGACTGGTTCTGCAGCAACCCCTCCCACCTGGAGAAGTTTGGAGTGGTAGCGGTCCTGATGAAGTGTTGAATTCTGGTGTACTCCTTCATGCCATTGCTCGCTGGGCATCGGTCCAGTGGAATTAGAGTACTGAAGGAGGAGGCCAGGGGTAAACATAACAAAATCTTCTTTACTAAGTGTAACACAGAACTTTAAATACATACAGTAGCAGAAGGCTTTGAATTCTTCTCTGGCACCAACAAGGAATCTGAAGGGTGATTGAATGGCTGAAATTCTGCACTTAGATGCTTCTAACCTAGTGGTTGCTTGGTGATGGGTGGCTTGGCTGTATTCCCTCACCCTACAGCAGTGTCTGCAGATGCAGATGTAGCAGTCCATGCTTCTGCCTGGAATCTCAAGGCTTTACTTGAGGACAAATGGAGAAGTTCTCTCTGGAAAATGTTGTAACAGGAGCAGGAGCACCGCAGATTGTTTCCTCTCCTCTCTTTCTCTGGACAGGAACAGGACCAGCCCACTCCTACCAAGAGGGAAGCAACAGGGTGGTTAACCCTGTTCCGGCCAACCTTCACTATTCTTTCCTTGCTGGTAGCTATGGCCAGAAGCTAACAATAACATACATCATACTTAACAATAAACAATTTGAAGATTTTCCAGGTCTACAGTTCCAAGATGCTCTGGACATACCAAAGGCTGGTCAATGCTTCCTCCACAAATACCAGACATGATTGGTCATGGTAGCTTATGGCGCTCCACACCATGACTCCTGGTGTTGGTCCTGCGTGTCTCCGCACTATGCATGATGGCAGTGGGCGCTTTCCATCCCTCCTTTGAACTCTGATGATGCCATCATTATTACCAAGGCAGAACCTGCTTTCATCATTGAGCACTATTCAGAATTGACAGGAGACATGGAGGTCACCTACTGCCATCGTTAACAGTGCGGTGATGACTTCTGAGAAGTCACCTCCACAGAACAGGAAGCTGCAGCCTGTGGTGAGGCTCAGTGATCAGAGTGAAAACTGCATGACTTCAAGATTATTTCTAATATATGGAGTGACTTGGAAAAATGAAAAAGAAAACATTTTTCAAAAATACGGTTCACATAAAAACCTAGACCATTTTGTAAACAATAAATTCCCTCCTCCGAACCAGTGGAGGAAGAAGAGCCCTTTATAGAGCCTTCAGAGGTCAAAAGCATTTTTCCTTGGACTGCCATCAAACTGGCTGTTACATTTCATGGGCAATAATGCTCTCCTTACATGTGTGACTTTGTTAAATTGCATGTGGGGAAAAGTAAATGATCACAGGCGCTGGGAGTGAGAACTAATTGCCTCATGTAATGTATTTGGGAGCCGTGTTCTTCTGCATTAACCTTCACTAAATGACATGCTTAGTTAGAAATGGTGTCAGTCTTTGCGGCGACATTAAACAACCATCTTTAACAGTTCAGAAAATACCTAAAATGCTACCGCTCGCAGGGTAGTGGTGACCTAAAATGCTGCCATTTGCAGCTGTGTGCTGAGCCATGGCTAGCCACCTACAGGTTTGTTCGGAGCTGAATTGATCGTCCCTGCAGTGCTGTAACTAAAGAGCTTTCGGCACAGTAGTAGCCTGAGTTAAGAGCCTGCAATGGCAGAAAAATATACAGTCGCATAAGCATAGCAAGAGCAAATGGCTTGAAATAGTCACTTTCAATATTTAAAATGCTAGTGGTCCGAAAGTATAAAGTCTACCTCATGGCTTATGATATCATGCATATGGATTAGAAGGGAAGAAATAGGGATGTTTCCGTTCCTGATTGCTTACTCCAGATAATGAATTGCCTACTGTAACTAACACCATATATTACAAGCTTCTGTAATTAATTGGAAAGCCACAAATAAGCTCGGTGTATTATCCCGTAATGCTGTAATTTGTGTTTTCTGTCTCCGTTTCCCAGGATAATGTAACTTACAGGGAGATTATTACCAAAGGTCTCCATTAGACATGAGCGCAGTTTTGGAATATGCGATTCAGCTACTTTGCTAAATTTTACAAAAATATTTGATTGGTAACAATTTGCTTTTGTCACGAAGCACATTTTTCTGTAAGTAGCGGGTGCAATGACAGGGAGCTGCGATAGCGCCACTCCCCATCATTGTATCCCTCAGATGCAACGTCTGGGAGTAAAATGAACAGAAAAAAAATATAATCATACTTACCGCCTCCATTTGCTCGCGAGAGTGGCTGGCTGCTGCCATCTTGCTTAAAGATGTGGCGTGAAGTCTCGCGTGGCCCAAGATGACGTCATCATGCTGGCCGGCATGGTGACATCATACTTAACCACGCAAGGGATTTCGGCCGTGATGTTCAATCAAGATGGCGGAGGCCGGCCCGTCATAAGCAAATGGAGGCGGTAAGTATAATTTTTTTTTGTTTTTTTTACCCTATTTCATGTTAGCGTATCAAATTTATCCTGAAATTCGAAACAAATTCCACTTCGTTGTTTTCAGTTTGCTCATCTCTAGTCTCCATACACAACATCCTCCTCTCTGGCCTCCCTTCTAACAATGCTGCACCTCCCACCATGCATATCTGCTCTAATCTCTCTATATCTCCTTGAACATAATCTCCGGTCCACAACCTGTCTACTCCATTGTTGTGGAAAATTATTGTTCGCCGTATGGTCGCCATCTATCCTATGGAGATGTGCAGATTTGTTTGCGTTCGCATCATGCAGAAACTTTCGCACGATGGTCTGGTCGTCCCGACCTGTAGCTGATTTGTGCCCGGCCTGGTATTACTGGAGGATACCAGTGTCATGGCGCCGGCTAAGGCGGGAGGGATGGGGACCGTCGAACAAAGGTTTCTTCATCCGCGAGGATAAGTGCAGCAACGAAAAGGGCGCGAATAAGTGTGCGAACATAAGTTTGCGCGATCATTCACATCTTCGCCAGCCAATCACTTCATACCATAACCTGTCTCCCCATTGGTCATGATTGTAAGACCGCCTTCAAGCCAATCACCTGTCTCCCTATTGGTCATGATTGTAAGACCGCCTTCCATCTTCTGGTATAAATAAACCTCGCCTAGCTGTTGGAAGCAGGCACATTATTGGATACTACTTGAGGACATCTCTGTGACGTTATTTTGGAGGAATTGCGCACACATCGACGCACACTACACCAAGGATTTCCCGATTGTACTTCTGGTGGTCGTTTTCAGTTTTGAGAACGAGACAAAGGAGCAAACTGTGATATTATCCATGCTTCTCCAACCCACGTGTTCCCTTCATACATCTCTGTTATAATCTCCAGAACCCCCATACATCTCTGCACAAATCTTTCTGTATTTCCTCACACATAATCTTTGGTCCACAACCTGTTCCCTCTATAAATCTCTGTTGTAATCTCCCAATACCTTCCAAGACAAACCTTCTGATACACAACCTGTCCCCTCCATACTGTACATCTCTGTTCAAATTGTACACTTCCTTACACATAACCTCCGATCTACATCATGCCCCTTCCATACATCTCTGCTCTAACTTCCAGAGACTTTTCCAGTGACTTTTCCTTTGCTCTCTTCTTGTCCAACCCGTGCATCATCATGTGCAAGACTTCTCCCAGTTTAACTTTTCTTTGGCAGAACATCCAGGTTTAGGGTACTTTCACACTTGCATTGTGACGATCCGGCAGGCAGTTTCGTCACCGGAACTGCCTACCGGATCCGGCAATCTGTATGCAAACGGATACCATTTGTAGACGGATTCGGATGTGTCTCACAAATGCATTGCAATAACGGATCCGTCTCCCCTGTTGTCATCCGGAAAAACAGATCCGGTATTTATCTTTTTCACATTTATAAAGGTCTGTGCATGCGAAGACCGCAAAACCAGATACGTTTTACGGAACACTAGGTGCCAGATCTGGCATTAATGCATTTCAATGGAAAATAATGGCATTCCGGTAAGTGCTCCGGAATTTTGGACGGAGAAAACCGTACAGTGACTGAACTTAAGACATCCTGATGCATACTGTACGGATTGCTCTCCATTCAGAATGCATTAGGATAAAACTGATCGTTTTTTTCCCGGTATTGAGCCCCTAGGACGGAACTCAATACAGGAAAAGTTTAACTCAAGTGTGAAAGTACCCTTACACAGGGAGATGTGCTACCAACAAAGGAAGATTTTGCTGCTGAGGAACGGATGAGTGTCACTACCAGAGCTTTGAGACGTTCTCACAGCTCTGTTTCTGCACCCCTGTGATGATGTCACTACTAGAGCTTGGAGGAGTTCTCACTGCTCTGTTTCTCCGCCCCTGTGATGAGGTCTTTACTCCCAGCTGTTCTTCCTGCGTTTGATTTCCCTGCCTTTAAATCACCCCTCCTCCTATTGTAGGGCGTGGATTATATTTCTCATTTCAGTTGTTGCTCTTGCTTGAGTATCTTCTCTTGTAAGCTATCAGTTCACTGGACCTGTGTTCTGCTGCATCAAGCACTCCGGATATTGCCAGCTGTCCTTGGATCCGTCTTCTCTGCGGCTGCAGCCCCTTCAGCTAAGTGTGCAGACATTGTTGTGTACCTGGTTATTTTCTGACTGGATCTGAGGTGGCCACGGTTCCCTCCATATACTGAGCAGGGCACCGGTGGCCGTGCCCCTTCCACTATTGTAGGGGTTTCAGTGGTCCAGTTCCACCTTTTGGATCCGGGCATGTGCTTAGCAGCATAGGGAGAGCTTTGAGGGTCTGACAGGGGTCACCCTTTATCCTCCCTAGTTTGGGTCCGGTCAGTAGCTCTTTTACTGTGTATGCTCTTGTTGCTCACAAACAGCCGTGACAATGAGATCATCAGACATACTGTATGAGCTTTTGCTCATTTGTCCGGTGAATGGCCAATCATTGGGAACAAATGTTGCTGTTAATTGTCCAGATCCTCAGTCTATATAAAAGAACCTTTAGGAGATCAAATGACCTATTATTATGTTTTTTGTTTTTTTCTTGCTTGGGAGAAAATTGGAGCATGTAAAGATGTGGAGGACATACAACCATTATGTAGATATTGTCCTGTTCCAACCTGAGTTAAAGTCTGCAGAAATACTAGTCAACAGCTTCTCGTTCCAACATATACATGCATCCTTGGCTTGAGGAGAATGAAAAAAGCAGCTGGGAGACAGTCTTGTCAGTGGATTACCTCTCTTGAGGAAAAAAAAGGATGAAGCATGTTGAAATCCAATAGCTCAATGTTTGTTTTTTTCCCACTGGGGAAGAGTTGGGACAATCCCATACACATTAGATTGTCACTCAGTACTACCACAATCTAATGTGTATGACTACTGGGCTGTAACATGGTTTAATCCATTGGCCCTCGGTTTGGAGAACCTGGCAAATCCATGTAATGTAGAGACAGTCCAAGGATGGGAAGTTAGCTATGCTTAATTTTCTCCTTGGTGATTCCACCCACTGCCACAGATAATGCTAGTCACCGTAGACTTTAAAAATGGGACAACGTGATCAAATCGAAAATATTGTAGGGATTAGGATATACATGCATACTTGTAAGATTAGAGTGCATGTTATTTCAATGGGGAAAGCCACTTCCAGACACCTATGACGACAGACAGATCATTCCTCTTGAGTACACAGGGTTGATCATGTTAAAATTGAAAATGCCCAATAATTTTTCCCAAGCATTGCATACTCATTAGATGTCAACAGGGTCGGGCTGGCCCAACAAAGTACCAGAGGATCCTCTGGTGGGTCCAAGCTTTGGCAATAATGGACCCTAATAAAATTGGGGCCTTAAAGCTCTATATACACAGAGTGTGGGCCCTCAGAATTATTTCCTCTGGTGGGCCTACGGGACTTCAGTCTGGGGCTGGATGTCAACCAATCCAACATCAACAGGTTCAGCCAACTTCAGCCTAATGTACACAGCCACTTTAACTTATTGTAATATCAGTGTCTTTCACTAGGACTGAAGTTATCGAATATTGTGTTAATATAAATCAAATACTGTTCAGAGCTCACAATAGGAACAGCACAATGAACAATCCAACTCGGCTACCTCTGCATCGTAAAGATGCAGGAGAAGGGCAGCTACTGTATTGTAACCTTTTTGGTATACAGAGCAGATGGAAATTTGTGCTCTACATATGTAATTTCATTTCTTTGCACAGCATCCTTGGCTCCAAATCAGTAATGTTAATTACGCAACTGTTACGATTTCTAATTATAACCCAAATTCTGGAACTAGTAGGCTCTCAAACAAAGACTTGGAACAGGCTCCGCTGGATTTACCTTGTACAACTTTTTTTTTTTCACTGTTGAACACTTAAGTCTTACAGGATTTTTTGCGTTCCTACGAATCTGAAGAACTGTATCAGAACTCTTGATTACAGTCTATATTTAGTAGTTTCTAATGAGCTAAACGGGCTAGTTATGTAGCACTCATTGTAGCCATGTTTATTGAGAAAACATCCAAGCCCTTTACAACTCCTGCTATCTCCAACTCAAAAATACCTCTCTCATCCGCACATTCATCGACCAGGCATCTGCAAAAATATTTGTACATGCCCTTATCATCTCCCGCCTGGAATACTGTAACATCCTCCTATGTAGCCTCCCTTCTAGCACTCTCGCATCCAATCTATCCTCAACTCTGCTTCCCGACTAACCCACCTTTCCCTTATTACTCCTCGGTCTCTTCTCTCTCTCATTCTCTTCACTGGCTCCCCATTAGCAAGAGAATCCAGTACAACACACTAACTATAACACACAAGGCCCTTCACAACCTGTTCTCCCGTGCATCCACCATTGTCTGGAACTTTCTACCCCAACACATAAGACTATCGCCTACAGTGGAAACCTTCAAAAGAAACCTGAAAACCCACCTCTTCAGACAAGTCTACAACCTACAGTAACCCTGCTGCCACTATAATGCCATATGTGCAGCTTCTACCCTCACCTACTGTATTGTTCCCCCATCCCTTGTAGATTGTAAGCCCTCATAGGCAGGGTCTTCTCTCCTTCTGTACCAGTTTGTAACTTGCCTTGTTCATGCTTATTGTACTTGTTTTAAGTATGTGCATCCCTTTTCAAATGTACAGTGCCATAGAATAAATGGCACTATAATAATACATACTATTATAGTAATAAATACTATTATAATAATAACATTAAAACACATTATAGAAATGAGCAAATTTCATAAAATTCATTTTGGGTGCCATTTGTTTGAATCGTCCAAGAAATTCAGGGGTACATTCATTAAGACCGGAGTCTAAAGTAAAGGCCCATAGCCGGTGGTGGATCCGCCTAAGTAATTGTAAGACAGTAAGACTGGTATATTTCAGATTAGTAAATGACTCCCTCAATTTGGGTTCAAAACAATTCTACCCAAATCGTAAGTACTTTAAACGCCTGGAAAAGTTAATCTCTCTCTCCCTCTCTTTCTCTCTCTCTCTCTCTCTGGAAGAATCCTCTCAAATTTTAAGCATATTTTAAATATATTTTATTAAATTTCCATCATTAATACAAAACATCACAATAAATATTAGTATCCAAATATATATATAGATATCATCATTAAGCAATTGTATCCAAACATAATTATATAACTTCTTCAAAATCCCCAGAATGTCTGGTAGGAGCTTGACCAGAAAAAAAAAAGATAGGAAAAAAAGAACCTACTTCTTAAAGCCAATAAAGTCATCCGTACTCAACCCTTCGTACAAGTCAGAATTTTTTGAAAATATTTGGGTCAAATTTCTATTCTAATAAATCATTTAGCTCATTTCTAATAAATTACATTATAGCCGTGATAATTATTGACTTCAAGAGCACTTCATGCCAACTCACTGACACACAAATGAGGAAGCCATTTAGATAGTATACTAAACTTTCTGTTGGCTAAAACCAGATCATCAATGACAGAAAAGAAACAGGGTCATTAGTACCCAAAAATGAAGCCACTGAATAACAGTCTGTTAGTAGACAACTTGAGCCTCACACGAGAAGCTTTGAGATTTTGGAGTTCTACAGAGGCTGCTAATGGAGACCACCTTCTATAAGCAATAAAAGTTCCTCAGTGCTATGCAGACAACTTGATCTCCTCTTGCTAACACTTAGAGGTATGCAAGCTATACAGACAAAGTGAGGTGGGACCACCAGCTGTTCCCAAAATAAAATGTCCCTGGTTGCTACATAGACTATTTGAAACATAGAAACATAGAATGTGTCAGCAGATAAGAACCATTTGGCCCATCTAGTCTGCCCAATATACTGAATACTTTGAATAGCCCCTGGCCCTATCTTATCTGAAGGATGGCCTTATGCCTATCCCATGCATGCTTAAACTCCTTCACTGTATTTGCAGCTACCACTTCTGCAGGAAGGCTATTCCATGCATCCACTACTCTCTCAGTAAAGTATTACTTCCTGATATTACTTTTAAACCTTTGCCCCTCTAATTTAAAACTATGTCCTCTTGTAGCAGTTTTTCTTCTATTAAATATTCTCTCCTCTTTTACCTTGTTGATTCCCTTTATGTATTTAAAAGTTTCTATCATATCCCCTCTGTCTCGTCTTTCTTCCAAGCTATACATGTTAAGGTCCTTTAATCTTTCCTGGTAAGTTTTATCCTGCAATCCATGTACCAGTTTAGTAGCTCTTCTCTGAACTCTCTCCAAAGTATCAATATCCTTCTGGAGATATGGTCTCCAGTACTGAGCACAATACTCCAAATGAGGTCTCACTAGTGCTCTGTAGAGCGGCATGAGCACCCCCCTCTGTCTACTGGTAATGCCTTTCCCTATACACCCAAGCATTCTGCTAGCATTTCCTGCTGCTCTATGACATTGTCTGCCTACCTTTAAGTCTTCTGAAATAATGACCCCTAAATCCCTTTCCTCAGATACTGAGGTTAGGACTGTATCACTGATTTTATATTCTGCTCTTGGGTTTTTACGCTCCATGTGCATTATCTTGCACTTATCAACATTAAATTTTAGTTGCCAGATTTTTGACCATTCCTCTAGTTTTCCTAAATCCTTTTCCATTTGGTGTATCCCTCCAGGAACATCAACCCTGTTACAAATCTTTGTGTCATCAGCAAACTCCGCTTGAGATACTCAGAGGTTTGGCAGCCCTACAGACGCGGCAAATGGGGACCACCAACTATTCTCAGAATGAAAAGGTTTCTATATGCTGTATGTAGACAACGTGATCTCTGCTTAGTAACTTTTAGAGGAACAGGATGGGATCTATAGAGAAAGATTGAGGCGGGACCACCGCCTATTCCCAAAATAAAAAAAATCACTCAGTGCATTATTTGAGATTCTTAGAGGTTTGGAAGCTCTTCTATTCTCAAGATTAAAGGGTTCTTCAATGCTACAGTATGTAAACAACTTGATCTTTGCTTGGAACCAGGAGGTTTGCAAGCTATACAGCTGCAGTTGACAACACCACCTATTCCAAAAACAAAAGTTCCCTCAGTGCTACTTGATGTCTGCTTAAAACTTGGAAGCTCTAAAGATACTTTTATGTGGACCACCACTTATTCCAAAGACTGAACTATTCCTCAGTGCTATGCAGACAATGCTATGGAAGCTCTATAGATGCAGTAAGGTAGGACCACTATTAATTCAAAAATATAAAAAGGTTATTCGGTGTTATGTGGACCACTTGGACTCCAGGTGAGATACTCAAAAGATAGGGAGTTCTATAGATGCTCTGAGTGGGATTCATCACCCTACTGTACTGCCTAAACAAAATGTTACATAGTGCTATGGAGACCACTCTTTCAGCAATGCTTAGAAGTTTGGAAACTCTACAGATGCCTGGTTACTTTTTTGGGATTTCTCCTATTACCTTGTTTGAAAACCTATTCAACTCAAACCTTCTGAAAGCTCCCAGTGACAGAGAGATGGTTGAACACCGTCTTTACATGATTCTTTCAGAATATGATTATGCCATTGAGATCTGATAAAAGATACCAATTATAAAGCCAAATCCCCAGAGAACATTTTGTTTAATAAGGCAAAAAAAACGAATGCCCGTCATTAGAAGAAATCTGCATTCTAGGATCATAGTGTGTATTTGCTTTATCTCTGTTCTCAAGCAGTTGGGTCACTTTGTATAATGACCTCTTCTATTTACAGTCTTTCCATTTCCATATGTCATTGAGTTACAATTATCCTGTCATCATGTACAAGGGCAGCAAACAAACCAGGATTAAACATCAAACTTGCAAGGGTATGCAAAACACAATCAATACATCTCTTCAAAGGCCTAAATGTAGTGGAATGATGGTGATAATGTAACAAAGGCTTCAATTGTTTAACATGGTTATCATGTCTGTGCACTGAGACAAAGCCAGGCAGCAGATATCGGGCGACCTTTGTCTGCTGTTCAGATGATATCTGCTTGTTGACTTTGTATAATTATTCGTTGATTTTGTACAAATTGAATTAACAGTTGCTTGTTGTGAACATAATAATGAATTCATGATCCTTAAGGGGACCAAACACATTAGAATATAGTCAGTCAAATCCAATTTCAAAGAGAGAGGCCATAGACCTTACAGGGAAATTTCCTGGAGGGCCGCCTGGGCCCAACTCATGGCCGGCCAGTGGAATTTTTGGGGTGGGTGTTTTGTGCTGCTGGCAGTATTTTGTGATAGACCCTTGGTATTGTGCTCTGTCAAGGTGGTATAATGTGCCACAATATGGTATTGCCTTCCATCAATTTGGACCCAACTACAAAATTGGGCCACTTTTAATATTTTTTCCAGGGCCACTGGATGGCATGTTGTCATGCCCAATTGTTGAAGATACGGTAGGACCCATTAATACAGGCCGATGCACAGGAAAACGATAAGGGAATGAACTGGTCGTTTCTTTTCATTGCCAATCGCTCAACATTTTATTTTATTTACATGCAGCAATAATCCCCTCAGCATAGGGATGAACGATCGCTAATGTGATCATTCATTCCCATGCAGATTCAATGTTTGTCGGTAGCACAGGGTACACAGGGCGATGTGTTGCCAACAAACGACCAGGTGTTTCTTGAAATACATGATCACTCAAAGAATGACGGTTTGATCATTCGTAGGGTGATCGAAGGTACCATTAAAAGGGGCAATTATTGGGAAAAAGTATTTGTAGGAAAGTTCATCCTTGACAATTATCCAGATGTGAAAAAGCTTCCTTATTCTTCTCTTACCACTGAGAATAAAAGCACACTTGGATGACTGAAATGTGAATGTTTATGGTGGAGTAGGGAAGAATAGCTTTCGACCAACAGCGAATGGAAACCTTAAGACAAGTCCTAGTCAACAAACTTGATTATGGGTGGAAGCCAATCACAAGCTCAGCAGAAACAAATAGGTAAAGAGAAGGTTACAAGAATGGCTAAAGTGGATGAGGGAAGGAATTTTCTAAGTGTTTTTTTTTTCTTTTCTGTGAGATAAGAAATAAAGATTGCATTTTTCCAGACATACTGTAGTGCCACTCATGGGCAGTGTCTGATATTGCAGTCCTCCCAGAGCTGCAATACTGGACATAGCCTATATGTCTAGTGATAGGATGCGGTATGTAGAAAAAAGCAGGCCTTTTTCTTATCTGACTTCATAGACGTTGTGGACCATTTTCTTACAGTTCCTATACAATTTGGACAGAGAACTTGTTCTCCTGAAAGAGACCAGCGCTAAGTGGAGACTTACTGGAAGCACTCCATGGTATGGAGGCCTATTGAAGTGCTCGGTGGGAAAACAATATCCAAGAAAGAGAACCATCTGGCCAGTTCCACCTTTTGGAAGTGGCTTCATATAAGTCACAACCCAACTTTTTAACAAGCCAGATATCCATCCGTAGAGCTGCACTCAAGGCTTCGCACTGAGCAAGCCAGAATCCTAATCCGTACTGATGAGGGCCAAGCTGCCCGAAAAAGATGTCTAAGAATGGAGATCTGGCCGTGCTATTTTTCCTTGTCACGTCCCAAAGCTTGTTGAAATGTCAGACTGTGACTTATGAGGAGCCACTATCTCTCAGGAGATACCCTGAATTTGGAAAACTGTCAGAGTTTGACAAAGATCTGGTCTAAGATGTTCATTCAGAACATGTGCTCCAACCTGTGACTCTACAACTGTTGGAAAACTACAGCTCCCAGCATGGACTGACAGCCTGTGGGTGTCCGAGCATGCCGGGAGTTGTAGTTTTTCAGCAACTGGAAAGGCATCAGTCAAAAACAAGTATAATAAAGCCAAAAAAATATAACATCGGGACATGTAAATATGAGAGGAATATCACGGCTTTCTGTCCAACATAAAAGATAAGCAAAAGTAGCAAAATATCTGCAATGTGAATCAATGATGGAAACCTCCAGGATCAATGCTGGTTGCCTTCATTTTCCAGCCTGCAAGGTTGAGAGATGTTAATTACTGGGAAATCTTCTTGAGATGTAACATATAGTATATTCATCAGAAATGATGTTGACTGAAATTGGGCAGGAATATCTCATTTGCATAGGTGGAAGGTGGACGGCAACCTGCATTCTACTCCGTCACATTAATTAATGCAATATCAGATCCCATTAGACGCTGATAACATTGCACTTGTCAGAATCAATGCGCCTCCAGGTACAAGACAGGCATACAGTATTCCCGAGAAAGATTAACCCTTCCAACACTCAAGAGGCTCAAAGTAATCCAACTTAAAGGGGGGCACTAAGCCCTAAGCATTGCATTTACAGATATTTATTACAGATAGAACAATCTTTATTACACAGAAGCCACTCATTGTAGACGTGATTCCACCAAGATGTGCAGGAGATAAATACCCAACCACGTACTACTCAGTTATAATATTGTGTAACAACGTACGGTATTCATAGCCAAACGACTCCTTGGACCTGCAGAGCCGCTATTAGAAAATCATTGACAACCACAGTATTCTCTAAATGTCCCAGAAAAAGGCAGTGCACCCAACAAACAGCACACCGTATCTAAGCTTCTCACCGCCATGTGGGGGCGACAATTGAAAAGTGTAACCACTACCAAGAGGTTTGAGATTGTTAATTGAATTTAAAGGAGGTTTTCTGGGACCTTAACAGTGATAGTAGGGAGATAGATAGATAGATAGATAATAGATAGATAGATATGAGATAGATGATAGATAGATAGATAGATAGATAGATAATAGATAGATAGATAGATAGATAGATAGATAATAGATAGATAGATAGATAGATAGATAGATAGATAGATAGAATATAGATAAGAATAGATAGATAGATAGATAGATAGATAGATAGATAGATATTAGATAGATAGATAGATAGATAGATAGATAGATAGATAATAGATGGATGGATAGATAGATAGATAGATAGATAGATGATAGATAGATAGATAGATAGATAGATAGATGATAGATAGATAGATAGATAGATAGATAGATATTAGATAGATAGATAGATAGATAGATAGATAGATAGATAGATAGATATTAGATAGATCCATAGATAGATAGATAGATATTAGATAGACAGATAGATAGATAGATAGATAGATATTAGATAGACAGATAGATAGATAGATAGATAGATAGATAATAGATAGATCCATAGATAGATAAATAGATAGATAGATTGATAGTAGGAGATAGATAGATAGATAGATAGATATTAGATAGATAGGAGATAGACGATGATAGATAGATAGATAGATAGATAGATAGATAGATAGATAGATAGATAGATAGATATGAGATAGATAATAGATAGATCCATAGATAGATAAATAGATAGATAGATAGATAGATAGATAGATAGATAGATAGATAGATAGATTGATAGTAGGAGATAGACAGATAGATAGATAGATTGATAGTAGGAGATAGACAGATAGATAATTACATAGATCAGGGGTCAACAACCTTTCAGCACTCCAGTTGGTGTCAAACTACAATTCCCAGCATGCTCCATTTATTTCTATAAGAGTTCTGAGAAAAGCAAAGCAAGTATGCATGCTGGGAGTTGTAGTTTCACAACAGCTGGAGTCCCGGAGCTTGCTTACCCCTGAGATAGATATTAGATAGATGATAGATGTTAATATGTTCAAAATGTCATTTAATGAAGAAGACAATATTGAGTAGATTTATCAAAACTGGTGGAAATCAATACTGGCTTAGGCTACTTTCACACTCGCGTTTTGGGCGGATCCGTCATGGATCTGGAAAAAACGCTTCAGTTACCATAATACAACCGTATGCATCCGTGATGAACGGATTGTATTATGTCTTATATAGCCAAGAAGGATCCGTCATGAACTCCATTGAAAGTCAATGGAGGACAGATCCGTTTTCTATTTTGCCAGATTGCGTCAGATAAAACGGATCCGTCCTGGCACACAATGTAGGTCAATGGGTTATCTGACACAATCTGGCAGGCAGCGTTTTGGTGTCTGCCTCCAGAGCGGAATGGAGACTGATTGGAGGCAAACTGATGCCTTCTGAGCGGATCCTTTTCCATTCAGAATGCATTAGGGCAAAACTGATCCGTTTTGGAACCGCTTGTGAGAGCCCTGAACGGATCTCACAAACGGAAACCAAAACGCCAGTGTGAAAGTAGCCTTAGTTCCCCATAGCAACCAATCAGATTCCACCTTTCATTTTTCAGAGCTCCATTGGAAAATGAAAGGTGAAGTCTGATTGGTTGCTAGCGGCAACTAAGCCAGTGCTGCTTTACACTAGTTTGATAAATCTGCCCCAATGAGAAGCAATTATCAATGTTCACTAGTTTTCCACATTCATTTAGGACCAGAAATCCTCCTTAAACATCCTGCACAACATAAGTAAAGTCTTAGCCTTTATTTATCACTTTAAAACAAAGTTTACAGGCCTGTGTTTACCTGAAAGACACCCCGCAATGAGTGACAGCAGCAGATACAGTTTCCATGGCGACGCCATCCTCGGTCACTAGGGTCTGGAGTCCCTGTTTATGTGACTGTTAGCAGTTTTGACGTTCCTTCATTAAAGCTCAGCCTGTTGAGACACAAGACAGGTCTCTGTTAGAGAGAGAGAGAGCGAGAATGAGAAGACGCACATCTGGCAATAATATGATAGGCAAATCAAAGGACGGAGCAAGGCCCTAAAGCAATTAAACGTCTGATACCATAAGCACTCCATGCAAAATGCGAACTGACAATTGGAAATAAGAGAAGTGATTAAAGAGCAAGAAAAAACATTGGAGTTATTACCTGAGAAGAGTTGTAGACCATATTAATATAGTGAGATCTCCCCCCCCCCCCCCCCGTACAACGGGAGAGGACGCCGCAAATGGCTTCCTTTTAATTTTCTGAACCTTTACAACATTACCCGTCACACAGTAGAAATTACACAAAGAAGCATTAAATTATGTCACGTTCCCAGCGATTCCTATACTAAGGCTATGTTCAGACATCTAAATAGACTGCGATGGTAGCAGGGGGCATTAAAGGGACCGCCACTGTCCCGTGTCTCATTGCTTTAGGTATAGGCGCTTAAAGACTCAAAATGTCTTTGATAGCTGATTCGATGAAATGACACACACGTAGGATTGCCACCTGGCCAGTATCTCACCAGCCAAGCCGGTGTTTTGGTGCCCCTGCCGCTGCCGGTATTATTTTCTACTGGCAATAATACTTGCCAGTATTTTCCTATAAGGACCGTTACTAATGAGCGCTACCAATGTGGAGTGCATCCTTTAAATCCCCCCCCACCCCCACCCCCACTTACAGTTGCAAGAAAAAGTATGTGAACCCTTTGGAATGATATGGATTTCTGCACAAATTGGTCATAAAATGTGATCTGATCTTCATCTAAGTCACAACAATAGACAATCACAGTCTGCTTAAACTAATAACACACAAAGAATTAAATGTTACCATGTTTTTATTGAACACACCATGTAAACATTCACAGTGCAGGTGGAAAAAGTATGTGAACCCCTAGACTAATGACATCTCCAAGAGCTAATTGGAGTGAGGTGTCCAACTGGAGTCCAATCAATGACATGAGATTAGAGGTGTTGGTTACAGCTGCCCTGCCCTATAAAAAACACACACCAGTTCTGGGTTTGCTTTTCACAATAAGCATTGCCTGATGTAAATGATGCCTCGCACAAAAGAGCTCTCAGAAGACCTATGATTAAGAATTGTTGACTTGCATAAAGCTGGAAAGGGTTATAAAAGTATCTCCAAAAGCCTTGCTGTTCATCAGTCCATGGTAAGACAAATTGTCTATAAATGGAGAAAGTTCAGCACTGCTGCTACTCTCCCTAGGAATGGCCGTCCTGTAAAGATGACTGCAAGAGCACAGCACAGAAATCCATATGATTCCAAAGGGTTCACATACTTGCAACTGTATGTTAAAAAGAAAAAAAAAAGAAAGAAAAGAACTCACCTTCTCCATTTGATGGCACTGCGAGGAACACTCGCTGCAGACTGGAAGCTCAGAATAGGACCTGCGAAACGTCATCACTCTGGAGCGCAGATCCAGTCCTGAGCTTCCAGTGAGCAGCGAGTGTTCACAGTGGCGCAAGCAAATGGATGAGGTGAGTGCTTTTTATTTTTCTGCACAGAAAAGAGAAGAGGGCATTACTATTACTAGGAGGCACTACTGGAGGCACTAACGGGGGCATTAATATTACTGGAAGGCTCTAATGGGGGCACTATTCATTCTGGAGGTGCTAATGGGGGCATAATTAATTCTGGGGGACACTAATGGGGGCATTAATATTATTGGGGGCACTAATAGGGGCAGTATTAATATTGAGGGCACTAATGGGTCATTATTATTACTAGGGGAACTAATGGGGCCACTATTAATTCTGGGGGGCGCTAATGAGGGCATTATTAATTATAGGGTACACTAATTGGGGCATTAATATTTCTGAGGGGTACTAATGGGGGCACTATTAATTCTGGGGTACACTAATGAAGGCATTACTATTTCTGGGTGTGCTAATGGATGCATTATTATTTCTGGTGGATGCTAATAAGGGCCATATTCATTCTGGAGGACACTAATGAGGGAATTATTAATTCTGTGGTACACTAATTGGGACATTAATATTCCTGGGGGCACTAATGGGAGCACTATTAATTCGTAGGAGAACTAATAGAGGCATTACTATTTCTGGGGGCAGTAATGGGGACATTATTAAGTCTAAGGGGCGCTAACAAGGGGATTTAATAATTCTGGGGGGCACTAATTGGGGCATTAATATCCCTGGGGGCACTAATGGGAGCCTTATTTATTCTGAGGAGAACTAATAGAGGCATTTCTATTTCTTGGGCACTAATGGGGACATTATTAATTCTGGAGGGCACTAATGAGGGCATTATTAATTCTGGGGGGTGCTAATTAGGGAATTAATATTACTGGGGGCACTAATGGAGGCATTAATATTACTGGGGGCACTAATGGGAGCATTATTAATTCTGGGGGCACTAATTGGGGCATTAATATTACTGGGGGCACTAATAGGGGCATTATTAATTCTGGGGGGGCACTAATTTGGGCATTAATATTACTGGGGACACTAATGGAGGCATTACTATTACTGGGGGCACTAATGGGGACATTATTAATTATGTGGGGCACTAATGGTGGTATTACTATCACTGGGGGCACTAACGCGGGCATTATTAATTCTGGGGGGCACTAATGGGGGCATTAATATTACTGGGGGGCACTAATGGGGGCAGCATTAATAATGGGAGCCACATTATGACATAGCGACTTAACACCCCATGTTAAGCCATGCCCCACAACCACATCCCCTTCGGGGTGTGCCTTTACGTGGATGGTATTTTTTGTTGAGAAAGGTGTCAACCCTACATAAACCACTTTGACAATTGAGTACAACTGCAAAAAAAAAGGGGATCAGTCAGCAAATCCCAATGTGCAGGTGCTAATGCTACGCTTATTTAGAAAATTTGAGATTCTTGGCAAATACATTTTGTACAAAATTATTTGGGCCCATCTGCCAAACGTCAAGGCGATCTCATCCATTTGAGTACATCTTTAGACTCATCTCTGGCATCCAAGCACACACTCAGTGCTGTGCAATGAAAAAGAGGGCATGGTTTACTAAAAAGAAGAATGTCTATGTCCAGATAAAATCCAAGCATCATCCCTTAACTACAGTAAGAAGGTACCTGGAATCATCGTGGATGGAAGGTATGTGTCACTGACATTCCTGGCCTCGGTGAAGTAAGAGCCGGTATTTCATGTGTCAGCAGCAGCTATTGCTAATTGACACCTAAAGATTTAGCATGGCTGTCATAACTGATCCGGGACGGCTCTTACTGGGAGTAGTCAAAGTGCTGGGTGGTGTGACTATTTCCCATGTTTCGGGTTTTGCCAGGCATAAAAACCAGCCAGCACTGCCAGGTGTGTGGATTTACCTCCCTCTGACAGTGGAGCTCAGAAGTCTGTGTGCTGTGAACTGAGGGCTGTGCTGGGATTTGAGGTTTGAGCCGGGCTGGAGGACTCAGGCCCCTCTAAAGGCGAAGAGGCCGCCTATGGACTTGATGAGGCTGAATGACTAACAGGGTGTGAATTAACACCCAGGAGAAAAGGTGACTTTTGTTATTTATGGACTTTCCTTGTGTGTGAACAAACACCAAGCCACCTGCGTTTGGTGATACACTTTATCTGCATTTTGTTATACACCAATGTGTGAATAAACACCGCTGTTTGATTCAAGAACTGTGTACTTTGCCTCCATACTGCATCCGCTAGTCCTAACTACCAGAGCGAATCCCCACACTACATCGTTAAAAACAAGAGCAAGTGCAAACCAAATACAGTACACATATTCAACCTAATGACTACAGACCTGGTGACAAAATGATGATTGAGAGCCATTAGTGGCATGATGCAGCACGTACATTTATGCTGCTTAAAGAAATTTAAACCCGCTCCAAATGTTTTTTTACATTTCAACTGTGTGGAAAGTGAATACATGTAAACAGACGATTCAGACATTAGTGGCATGAGACAGGCTGCAGCATGCAGCCGTACAGAATGTGATGGTAGGCAGACAGACAGACAACAGTAGCAAAATGGGGCACCACCGGCAAGGTAAGTTCTTTTCATCCGGAATCAGCCTGAGTTGTGAGAAAAGGCCGGTATTGATGCAGTAATCATGTATATAGGCAGCTTAATTAAATTGAACCACAAAAAAAAAAAAGAAGTTACATTGCAATCATGTGGAAACTGTCGATTGAGGCTTGACACTAAATTTCACCCTTTCACACTGGTAGATTACTGCTACACCTTGTGTATTGATGCAGTAATCACGTATATATGCAGCTTATCATTTTTTTCACTCTATAAGACGCACTGGCCCATAAGACACACCTAGGTTTTAGAGGAGGACAATAAGAAAAAAATAGGCAATCAGAGATCCAATATTAATCAGATCTCAGCTCACAGCCCAAGTCAGATCCCCAATGTTAATAAGATCTCAGATCACACCTCAGCTCAGACCCCAATATGAATGACCCCCAATCATACCTCAGATCAGAGCTCAATATAAAGAAGACCCCCAATCAGACCTCAGATGAGACCCCCATGCCTCATATCAGCCCCCAGCCATATGTAATCATCCCCCAGCCATATGTGATCAGCCCCCAGCCATATGTGATCAGCCCCCAGCCATATGTAATCAGCCCCCAGCCATATGTATTCATCCCCCAGTCATATAATCAGCCCCCAGCCAAATGTACTCAGCCCCACAGCCATATGTACTCAGCCCCCAGCTATATGTACTCAGCCCCCAGCCATATGTACTTGGCCCCCATCCATATGTAATCAGCCCCCAGTCATATAATCATCCCCCAACCATATGTACTCAGCCCCCAGCCATATGTACTCAACCCCCAGCCATATGTACTCAGCCCCCAGCCATAATTCAGCAGCCCCCAGCAATATGTGATCAGCCCCAGCCATAATTAAACACCGCCCAGCCTCAGATCACAAAATAAATAAAAAAACACTTACCACTCCTGCTCCTGGATGCCGCCGCTCCTCACCACCCGCGATCTTCTTCCTCCTGCTGTCGGCTGTGCTGTGAACCGGCGCGCACAGCGGGAGGTCACAGAGCGCCCTCACGCTGTGCGCAGCCACTGCACTGCCGACAGCCGAGGACCAGGAAGCGGTGAGTACAGAGCCTTCACCGCTTCCCGGTCCTCCAGTACTAATTAGCGCTTCCATAATGGAAGAAGCTCATTAGTATTCACCCCATAAGACGCAGGTACATTTCCCCCCCCCCCACTTTGGGGGGCGTCTTATGGGGCGAAAAATACGGTAATTAAATTGCAGCCCCTACAAAAAAATATAATTACGGAACGTGTGGAAACTGAATATATGTAAAAGGATGACTGAGGCTTGACACTAAATTTCACCTTAATACACGCTGGTAGATTGCTGCCACACCGTGGTCATTGCTGCAGTAATTATATATATATATATATATATATATATATATGTATATATGTATATGTATATGTATATGTATATGTTTATGTATATGTATATAAGTATATACAGCTTAATTAAACTGAACCGCATAAAAAAAAGGATTTCTGTGAAAATGAGGGGAGGGGGGAATAAAAGTATTCGCTTGCAGGTAGCTGCTTTTGAGGAGCACGTGCAACTTCCTAGTTTTCCTGGCAGACACTGTACCACCCAACCACCGTCCTTCACAGCCCAGCACAGAATGGCATTCTGATAGGGCACTTTTCTGCCTGCTACAGCATTGATTGGCTCATCCAGGCTGTCTGTCAGCCTGTGAGACAATCTGTGCAAGCCCTCCCCCTGATTTCCTCCATAGTGCTTTTTTTTCCGCTAACATGTGCACTAAAATGGCGCTACATGTTTTAGTGGATTCGTCCAAAACTAACCTTAAAATATTGGTGTTTGCCTGCCATCCGAAAAATAGCAACGTTTGGACCGAACTTTGTTCGGTCAGAATAGGTTCGCTCATCCTTAATACTATAGTTACTTTCCCTACTCAACGAGGGTCTTTTCTGCTTTGCTATCCTAACATATCTGTTTTATTTCGGATGGCTCATCCTATGGGAACCCGGTGTATTCACATACTTATTAGAAATCCACATTTCATTTCTGCCCTATTAAGGTCAAGATAATAAAAATTCAATGGCAAAAAGATACGAGAAAATCCACCTTCTAACATAATAGCCTTTAGTTAATCAGTTTTATGATTAATATCTCACCTCAATAATAATCAGCCTCGGGGGCAGCTTTTATCAACAATGGTAAACTAGAGGTCGACTAATAGGAGATGAATTGCACCAGAAGTTATTAGTGAAGGCGCCAGGATTTATCATATAGACTGCTCATTGTATTAAGCACCAGTCCGGTTATTTGCTTCAAACGGCGGTCTATAAATAATAGGGAGCAGTTTGCTTATCTCAGGGATTTAATTGAACTACTGTCCCAGTTGTGTAGTCGGGAAATCGAAACTCTGCATAAAATTGTGGAGATAAACAGATTGAAGCCAAGGAGAGTGGACGTGTCCTGCAGTGCTTTTGTGCGTATGATTTATGGTGTTGTGACAACCTTTTAGGATAAAAAAAAATAACATTTTGGCACAATTGGAACACGGCACATATGTTTATTGCTATATATTGCAGTTTTATAGTGGAGGGATAACTTTGAAGGGATTGGAAGTCATTACATTCTGACCACAGGACAATAAAATCTATCAAGAGCAACACACACAGGATATCTGCAAAAGGTTGCCTTTCATGATCATTAAAGGGGACGTCCAGTCTAGAAAACTTATTTTCATGTATCATATTAAATTTAGGATTTTTATACCAATGGCTTATCCTCAGGATCAGCCACATTCGACACCCCGAACCCCTGACAATTCATTATTTGGTTGTACGGTAGCTACAGAAGTTGACACTGGAACTCCACAAATCTATTGTGTAATGGATGGAGCTGGTTACATTAAGTTACCAGCTCCAACCACTTCACAAAGGAGGGCGCTGTGTAGTTCCGGCACCGAAGCTACAACTAAACAGCTGATCGACTGGGATTCAGGGTACCGACCCCACCAATCTAATAATAATGGCCCCTCCTGGGGCTAGGCCATCCATGTCAAAATCCTTGACAACCTGTGGGTTAACATAGTGGGTTTCTCTATTAAGGAATCTTAGTGGACATCAGTTAAAAAATAAATGCATCTACCATCTTTTTCTGGAGGACCCATCCTGTCCTGCATTAGACAGACAACCCACTGATTTGAATGGGCAGTGTGTAATGCTCAATTTCCCCTGTGGTAGCGCTGCAGGTAAATGAAAAAAGTCTCCTATTTATATAGACTGTCCAGAAATGTACCAGGGCAACCCTGGTTTTAATCTGTTACAAGGACACTCATCTATCTAGAATCCCAATACCTTTCATTTTCTCGATGACTATTGAACTGAGCTGAGTCTCCATAATAGAAAGCTATTAAGAAATCTGATGTCTGAAATCTTAGTTTTCAATTTCACCCCCATGTTTGCCAATGCTACATATTTTCTTAAGAGAATCTACTACGAACTCAACATCTGACAAACACCGGCTTTTTTTTATGTCATTTAACCGGTGCATGAATCCATCGGTATATTATAAACTAATAAATGTCACTGCTGTGTAATTATCTGCAGTCTGGTTAGTCATCCCTTAAACGACTTATGACATTTTAAAAGGACAACCATGCCTCTAGACAAATCTTATTAAAACATATGTTGTGCAGATGGAGCAGCGTCGGAGTACTATACTACACTACTATGTGGGGGGGGGGGGGGAAAGATTATTCCAATTCACCTTTCTCTGCATAATTCTCCACTGTATACATTAAATTACATGTACGAAATGTGAAAAGGAGAACGTTTTGACCCAGTTCGAGGTGACAGAGGAGCTATATATTGTAAATTGCTCATATTTACTGCAGCGCCTCAACAGGAAAGACAAAGTATTACATGACGACCTGCACTGCTTTGTGCCCATTGCTTTCATAATATTCCTGAGGTCCTCCAGAGCTGAGAAGTATAGAATTGTAATATAAACCCTTCGTTTTTCCTTACAGTATCTCTTGGTTCAATATTTCCCAAAGCGTGTGAGCTTTGATGTAAGAGTTATCTGTCCTTAGTACCTTAGCGTCAGCACCTGGATCTGAATACTTTTGTAATTGCAAATAATTTAATTTTAGTATAGCCACTGAGTTATTTAACACAATGTATCTATATAGCGCCACCTGCTGTTTGTTCTTTTCCTCATTTCTCCGTCCACCTCAGCTACATCCCTGAGGTGGACGAGCATGCTCAGTTTAATCTCTCAACTGCCACCAACTACTGCTAGAACTGTTACAGGGAGAAAGCTTCAGCGGAACGACACACCCTAGGAAAGGACACACCCTCAGAGCTGTGATAGGGAGAGATCAGTGAGTGCTGCAATAAAATCTATCAGTATAGCGCCACTTTATGTTTCTTCTTTTCCTTATTTCTCTGCCCACCTCAGTAACATTCTTCTGGTTCTCACACATGATCAGCTCCCTCCTTCGACTGAAAAATCACAGAAAATAGATGCAAAGATTATATATGGCCTAAGCCCTCATTCTGATATGATAAAATCTGAGACTCTCAGCCAATATGTTTTGATCAAAATACATGTGTGCCCGCCTACCAGCGCCAAGGTGATTCCAGTCAGGCAGGTCCTACGCTAAACCTACCTATGCCGTTGGGCATCTATATTCAGGAGAACAGACCCTGCACATATAGTGTGCTGCTCCGAGTTACCTCTGTGTGCATCAAGCAACCGATGAGAGGAGGAGCGCACACAGCTTTATGTACCACCTTTCGTTGGAAGCTGTGACAGGGAGAGAGCTGCAGCAGAGATTACATGCCCCCTGAGAGTGAAAGTGCCCAATGAGCTGCGATAGGGAGAGAGCTGCTGCAGAAAGGACACACCCCATGTGAAAGGACACATTCCTTGAGCAGCCAGCTGAAAAATTTAGCAGATCAGTTGGAACAACGAGAGAGAGAGAGAGAGGGACAGAGAAACTAGAATGTCAGGCACAGCTTTTCATGGAGATTTTGTTTTGTGTAGAATTGATTCGGGTCCGAATCCAATCACACGACCAGTTTGGACGAATCAGACCTGAAACTTAATTTCAGAAATTTACTCATTACTACCTTAAAGTTCTGGATTCAGAATGTAAAATGTATTTTTGATGGGAGGGTCACCCCCCTCCCCCCGGACCCTTACAGCAATGCCATTTCTTCCTCTAGGGTACTATACTGGCATGAGTTCACAGTAAACCTAACACAATGCACTGCACAATTAGGATACTACATCCCCTCAAGAATTCTGCTATAAAAACATATTTCTTTAGTAAAAATAAGATAATTGGACGGCAAAAAACAAAACAAAAAAAAAAACATAATTCCCACAGCACAAAGTCTCATAGAAGGAAATCAAGATATCTACCGCCATTGTACTTTTAATTCTAAGAAGAAATAATTATCTGAGAATATGACATTTATTCCACTGTTCTCTTATCAACATATCACTGAAAAAGTAATTACAAAGAAGCTCTCCCTCCCGAAAATTATTTTGAAAAATTTGCATAGAAAAGCAGACAAAGAAAACGACAAAGTAAAGATTACGATATTTACAGCAAACAAGAGGCAGCTGTGAATTGTATTCGTCTGTCATATTCTTCATTCATTTAGTGATTTGTAGCGTTCACCGGGAGGAAGCGTGTCCTTTACCAGCAAACAGGGGCGCACCACCAATGAGGCCAGGTGAGGCGATCGCACAGGCAGCACCAGGCAGGGACAAGAGGGGGGCACCCGATGAACCATGGGCTGAAGGGAAGGGGTTAGATTAAAGGGACTCTGTCACCACTTTCTAACCCCCCCTTTTAAAAGTATTGTTCTCTCCATGGCGCCCTTGTGATTACAAAGGTGTTGTTATAACATAAATTCGCCGTCTCGTTTTGATAAAAATACCTTTTATCTAACCTGTCAATCTTGTGGATAAGGTGCCCAGGGCGTTTCTGAAGGTCTGAAGCTGCCGCCCGCCGCCGCCGCCGTTGGTGCCCAGCTCCTCCCCTGATCCTTTCAGCGCCGCCTGAATGTAAAGAAATCCGCCTCCGACTCTCGCTCAGTGCCCCCTCCTCCTTTTCAAAGATCCCGCGCGTGCGCACAGGCCTGTGCCTGATGCGCCCGTGCGGACATTTAGAATCAGCCTCATTGAGCGAAGTGCGCATGCGCGCACTTCGCTCAACCTCCTCATAAGACGAGCACTGCAGCCAGCCACTCAGAGCCTGCGGCTCCATACAGCGCTTGGCAGGCTCTGAGTGGCTGGCTGCAGTGCTCGTCTTATGAGGAGGTTGAGCGAAGTGCGCGCATGCGCACTTCGCTCAATGAGGCTGATTCTAAATGTCCGCACGGGCGCATCAGGCACAGGCCTGTGCGCACGCGCGGGATCTTTGAAAAGGAGGAGGGGGCACTGAGCGAGAGCCGGAGGCGGATTTCTTTACATTCAGGCGGCGCTGAAAAGATCAGGGGAGGAGCTGGGCACCAACGGCGGCGGCGGCGGGCGGCAGCTTCAGACCTTCAGAAACGCCCTGGGCACCTTATCCACAAGATTGACAGGTTAGATAAAAGGTATTTTTATCAAAACGAGACGGCGAATTTATGTTATAACAACACCTTTGTAATCACAAGGGCGCCATGGAGAGAACAATACTTTTAAAAGGGGGGGTTAGAAAGTGGTGACAGAGTCCCTTTAAGAAATTTGCATTGGGAAGGGGAGGGGGGGGGGGCGCCGTCTCAGTGGAGGGGGGGCGCCGTTTCAGTTTTTGCCTCAGGCAGTAGAAAGGCTAGGTGCGCCCCTATCAGCAAATGCAAATATGCACCGAATATGCCCTCCGCTGTCATGTTACCTGCTGAAAACAATACCAAAGCCGACGACCTGAGCTGAACAAATAAGAAAAAAAGGCCTCCTTACAAATTTCTAGAACCTTTTGGGAGACCATTCAACGAAAAAAAAAAAAGACGTGAGAGATAAGGAACAATAATATAATATAGTAATATCCATTATAATCATTTGCATTTATATTGCATCTCTATTCTAAGATCTCCCTGTGCTCCCAATCACATTATACCTTAAGCACATCTTGAAAAGGAGTTCATTTTGCAGACAGCTTGGGACAATTTTTTTTTTAAGCATCGAAATGAAAAAAAAAAATAAATGAAATATTATATGAATTTGGATTAAAATGGAGTGAATGGCTGCAGAGGGTAAAAGAAAGGAAGCATGAAATGGGTTGTCCGAGATTTTGATGTAGGATAGGTCATTAATGTCTGATCGATGGGGGTCGAAATCCTGGCAACCCCACCGATCAGGTGATTCAAGAGGCCGTAGCTCCATGGTGAGCTCTATGGCCTCTTCACAGCTTACCAAGTACAGCGCCGTACATTGTGTAGTGGTGGTGCTTGGTATTGCAGTTCAGACCCATTCACTTGAATGGAATTGAGCTGAGCCTAGGCCATATGAGCGATGAATGTGACATCCCTGGTGGGGGGTGCCAGAAGTCAAACTCTCACAGATCAGATATTGATGGGTAAGTCCTATTAGTGTTCAGCTAATAAAATGGATGTACTACTCTCCTCTTGGTTTCCTCCTTGGCTGGCTGTGTTCACCTCACATTTGTGGCTTCCATCAGAGGTATACTGTACATTGGGAGTATTCTCCAACAGGAGGCTTCAATGTATCTCACTGTATAGGCACATAGTGGAATATGTTTGCTGTAGACTTCCCTAAAAAAACACATATAGTGCAGTATACATTTTTTGTAGAATAACACTAATTGCATAGAATATACAACTGCAGGCTAAAAAATATAGTATGCAGAGGCAATACCAAAGAGGTATCTCACAAGGAAAGAGAACCATCTCACTAGCACCACCTTGTGGAAGTGGTACCCTATGAGTCAAAATCCAACTTTTCAAAAAGCCTTCAGATATGACAAGGGAATATAATCAGGTCACAAATCCTTCCGTAGACAGCGGCTTTGGGGTGCTTGTCCCTCATCAGCTTTGGTTGCAGCTTAGGCAGGGTGCTAACCAGCTGTGAATGGAGACTTACTGGAAGTGTTCCAGGCTATGGAGACTTATTGGCAGTGCTCTATGTGAAAATAGGATGAAAAGAGGTATCTCCCAAGGAAAAATAACCATCTCGCTAGCTCTACCTTGTGGAAGTGGCCTCCTATGTGTCAATATCTGACTTTTTAACAATCTTTGGGATATCACAAGAGAATATAGCCAAGCACCCTGCCTAAGCTACATCACAGGCATTGCACTCAGCAAGCCAGAAATCTGCTCCATACTGATGAGGGGCAACCACCCCAAAACAGCTGTCTACGGATGGATATTTGGCTTGGCTATATTCCCTTGAAATATATCAAGGCTTGTTTAAAAGTCAGATTTTGATTTCTACTGAGCCACTTCCACAAGGTGGCGCTAAAGAGGTGGTTGTTTTTCATTGGGAGATACCTCTTTGGATATTCTTTTCCCATGAAGGATTGCCAATAAGTCTCCATACCATGAAGAACTTCCAGTAAATCTCCATACAGGACTCGTCTCTTTAAGGAGACCCAGCACCTCTCACTTCATGAATATCAAAAATAAAACTCTTTTGGCATATGTTGGCTAAATTGGGGGCACTATGGATACATTTGGTGTAAGTACCAGGAGCTTTCCTGGCTCATATATTGAGTTAAAAGTAATATGGACATATTTAAAAGTTGACTCCAGCACAATACACAGCACAGAGACACTTAGTGAAGACAATGGATGGCGAATCGATGTATGGTACATGCAGCCTAATGGCATTCTAACAAACAGATTAAAGGAGTATTCCCATCTGAACATTTATGGAATATCTAAAGGGTATGTCATAAATTTCCTATAGATGCAGGTACAACCTTGGGACCCACTTCTTTCTAAAGAATGGGACCCTGTTGTGTGCCGCAGTGAATGGAGAGGTGGCAGCACATGCTTGGCTCTCCCCATTCACTGTTATTGGACTTCCAAAAATAGCTGAGTGCACCTATATAATAAATGTCCAGATGAGAGAACCCCATTAAGTTCACCCCTATACCGTCCAAAAACATATCTAAAATGTCCAGAAATGTGTGGGAAATTAGTATAATTCTCCAGCTTTGGTGGACTGGCTCACCTAGGATTGTAGCCAACTATATCTACCAGTGACAATGCCTGAGCAATTTCTCGGTGGCTAAATTACAGTATTATTGTTCAATACTGAAAACCTGGTTCTTACTACAGTGCAATTTTTTTCCCCCTGACCCTCGGTTTCAGTGACAAGACCATGAGGGCATTGTATGTTGGTCATTTTTAGACCAAGGTTCCTCCATGGGGTTAAAAATCTACTGTCAGGTAAGATTCCGCAGCATGTGACATCTTTAAAGAAGATTTCTACCCAAAACATAAGAATTGGCTATAGAGTTGTGAGGAGTTTGAAATACCTGCAGTCTTCTTACAGAAAAATATATTCTTTTATAGCTATGCTGTTGTGATAGCAGCCAATGCTCATCGACGCTCTGCTCCTACTGGTGAGAATGGTAGCCACATGACTTACCCTGCTTCCACCTCTGTTCCCGCAGCCCAAACATGCTTGCCCTCCGCTGCCCACAAGCAGTGGGGTCCAACATGTGTAACACCTCATGTGTCTCCTGTAGGCTGCACTCCACTGTCAGGTCCCCTGTCTCTGTCTCTGTCTCTAAGGCTCTTAAAGGGCCAGCGTGAATGCACCCTAGTCTCCTACTGCCACCTTAGGGTATTTAAGGCACCTTTCGCTAGGAGATGGTGCCGGAGCTTTAGGTTGTTCTAGCTAGCTAAATTTCTGAAAGGGTGTGCTGTTCTGTTTGTCTACTCATGTACTTAACCCTGCCCATTTACCCACTCTGAACCTCCACTGAATGACCTGACTACTGCCTGTTTACCATATTGACCCTTTACAGCTTGTCCTTACCTCATACTCGTTTCACGGAAATGTTAGCAGGTGCCTGTAAGGCTCAATGAGAGGACCTCAGATCTGAGTACATGCTCTGTGTACAGAGAATGCTGCAGCCACTGGTATGGAGAGGTCCAGTTGCACTGTCTGGTAGTTAGTTGGCAAGTTGGGGTGAGTGATGCTTTCAATTCATTAACCAACTTAGGAGACTAGATAGAGTTTGGAGCAGTGGCACATGCAGAACAGCGGAGCACTGAGCAGGGTCAGCAGACCACAGCCCTTCCTGCCCTCACACTTATAAGGATACAGAGGACCTGTGCTAGGCCAGATCTGGAGGAGCAAACCAGCCAGCTTGCCTCAGAGAGAAACTGTGTAGAAAATGGACTGTGGTAAGTAGAGACAGACACCATGGGCAAGAAGCTGTGGCTGGGATAGTCTCATCTGAGGACTATGAGCCTGTATGCCTGCTGCATAGAGAAGATCTGTGGCCTATAGTGTCAACTGTGAGAAGATCATGCCATGTAGAGAGAACCTGCCACCTATTTCAAGCATGATAGCCATCTTCTTCACTGTCACCAGAGGCCCCCGGGGCAGAGTTTTCGATTTCCATTAAGTTAAGAGCAACGCCAGAGAAACAAGTAAGCCTGACACCACCAATAGAGACTGAGAAGAAGTCTGTTGCTTCTAAAAAGGCTGCATGACTAACAAGCCTATTGCATCTAAAGAGGCCACAAAGCTTGATGTCTCCTGTGACATTCTTGTAACCATCAAGCTTGCTGCCCCACATGAGTTCAGTTAAATAATGTTCTACGTTGTAAATGTCCTCCTGATTCCTTCTGGTGAAAATCAGCCTGATAAAGTCAGACCCCCTTACAAAGTAGTAAATAAATGAGACGATATCCAGCCCTACACATTAGATTAATATTGGCAGATGTTGATGTAAATGGCAATGTGGTATGTTGAGTCCTATCATGCCTAATCCTTGGTTCTTCCGAAAGATAAGATAGGTGTCTGACAATGATTTCCCTCTCTTCTATAGAATATACATGATAGTCTGAGTTAAAGGGACTCTGCCAAGTTTAGAAGTTATCCCTTCTAATTCGATGGGGGACAGACAGCTGTGTTTGGCTATCTCTGGAAGTCCCATAGAGAATGAATGGAGCAGCAGAGCACATGCCCAACCTGCCGGTCCATCAAATCATGAGAACAGGACTCCCATTCTCAGGATTGGTGGTCATCCCAGTGGTCAGATCCCTAGCAATTAGTTAGTTATCCTCTATTCTGTTTACAAGGGATAACTTCTAATCTTGGCACCACCCCTTTAAGCTTGAATGTCAGCAGAAAAAAGCTATCTTATGTGTATAGCCGGCTTAACAGCTTTCACCAAAACCTAGTAATTATGCTATTTTTATTGATAGAGATATAGACACTTTTCTGACTTTTTTGTTTTGAAGAGACGACCATTTTTGCAAAAGTAATAACCATAAGTGGAGCCATTCGAAAGAAAGAAGCAATATCAGATACAGCCTGTGGACAAGAGGGGCACTGTTTTTGGATTGAAAAAGAAATAATGCAAGCCCCGTATCAACAGTGAATGGATCGGGACATAAAATCTTGAGAGCAGGAGTAATATGTTTATGTCATTCTGTTTACCCAGCAGGGATGCCAAGAGTTTGGATAGAGACAGGGTTTAACCATGACTTGATATTAAATGGAAAGCAAGTCAGATAAAACATAATATGAATCACAAACCGATAAAGCGTGACAACATTTAATTTAATCCTCTGTATATGACGCATCTGATTCACACTGAATTTATATGAGTTTTGTAATAGCCTCATTTGCTTTGCAGAGTGTTAGATTTCATCCATATACATCAGCGAAATGTAATGTGATCAACCAGTGCCGCCTCTGTTACAGCTGCAAGAAAAAGTAAGTGAAGCCTTTCAAATGACCTGGATTTGTGCAATGATCACTAACAAAATGTGGTCTGACTGTTATCTAAGTCACAACTATAGACAAACACATCTGAAGTAAAGTAACACACAAACAGCTATACTGAACTGTCCTTTATAGAGCACATTGAGTAAACACCCTCACAGTGCACGGATAAAAAAAAGTGAATGAACCCCTGACTTTAGTAACCTATACAGTTGCAAGAAAAAGTATGTGAACCCTTTGGAATGATATGGATTTCTGCACAAATTGGTCATAAAATGTGATCTGATCTTCATCTAAGTCACAACAATAGACAATCACAGTCTGCTTAAACTAATAACACACAAAGAATTAAATGTTACCGTGTTTTTATTGAACACACCATGTAAACATTCACAGTGCAGGTGGAAAAAGTATGTGAACCCTTGGATTTAATAACTGAACCTCCTTTGGCAGCAATAACTTCTACCAAACGTTTCCTGTAGTTGCAGATCAGACGTGCACAACGGTCAGGAGTAATTCTTGACCATTCCTCTTAACAGAACTGTTTCAGTTCAGCAATATTCTTAGGATGTCTGGTGTGAATCGCTTTCTTGAGGTCATGCTACAGCATCTCAATCGGGTTGAGGTCAGGACTCTGACTGGGCCACTCCACAAGGCGTATTTTCTTCTGTTTAAGCTATTCTGTTGTTGATTTACTTCTATGCTTTGGGTCGTTGTCCTATTGCAACACCCATCTTCTGTTGAGCTTCAGCTGGTGGACAGATGGCCTTAAGTTCTATAGCTAAACGTCTTGATAAACTTGGGAATTCATTTTTCCTTCGATGATAGCAATCCGCCCAGGCACTGACGCAGCAAAGCAGCCCCAAAACCATGATGCCCCCACCACCATATTTTACAATTGGGATGAGGTTTTGATGTTGGTGTGCTTTGCCTCTTTTTGTCCACACATAGTGTTGTGTGTTTCTTCCAAACAACTCAACTTTGGTTTCACCTGTCCACAGAATATTTTGCCAATACTGCTGTGGAACATCCAGGTGCTCTTGTGCAAACTGTAAACGTGCAGCAATGTTTTTTTGGACAGCAGTGGCTTCCTCTGTGGTATCCTCCCATGAAATCCATTCTTGTTTAGTGTTTTACGTATCGTAGATTCGCTAACAGGGATGTTAGCATATGCCAGAGACTTTTGTAAGTCTTTAGCTGACACTCTAGGATTCTTATTCACCTCATTGAGCAGTCTGCGCTGTGCTCTTGCAGTCATCTTTACAGGACGGCCACTCCTAGGGAAAGTAGCAGCTGTGCTGAACTTTCTCCATTTATAGACAATTTGTCTTACCGTGGACTGATGAACAGCAAGGCTTTTGGAGATACTTTTATAACCCTTTCCAGTTTTATGCAAGTCAACAATTCTTAATCGTAGGTCTTCTTTTGTGCGAGGCATCATTCACATCAGGCAATGCTTCTTGTGAAAAGCAAACCCAGAACTGGTGTGTGTTTTCTATAGCGCAGGGCAGCTGTAACCAACACCTCCAATCTCATCTCATTGATTGGACTCCAGTTGGCTGAAACCTCACTCCAATTAGCTCTTGGAGATGTCATTAGTCTAGGGGTTCACATACTTTTTCCACCTGCACTGTGAATGTTTACATGGTGTGTTTAAAATAAATCATGGTAACATTTAATTCTTTGTGTGTTATTAGTTTAAGCAGACTGTGATTGTCTATTGTTGTGACTTAGATGAAGATCAGATCACATTTTATGACCAATTTGTGCAGAAATCTATATCATTCCAAAGGGTTCACATACTTTTTCTTGCAACAGTAGATCCCCCTTCCACTCCACCAAATATTTCCGATAGATACACAAAAAATTAGCACAATGTTGAGAAGGAATTCTGGACCATTGCTCCTTGCAAATGTGTTTCAGTTCATTATATTTCTGGGATGCCTTGTGAGCAAATTAAGGATGAGCAAATCGATCCTTTAGAGTCATCAAGCATTGGTGGGTGGAAATCCTGGCTGATCCACGCCTGATTCAACTTGACAAAGGTCATTCTCTCCCCATTTTTGGTGGACAGGCGAGTTCTCCCTGTGGTAACTATGGCCTCCGCCACACTAAACACCCAATTTGATGCTACACTACTAGCCGGGCAGGACAGCTTTTCCAGGGCAAACTCTGCTAGTTGCGGCCACAAATCCAGTTTGGCTGCACAGTAGTCCAGCGGATCTTCAATGTGGGTTGGCAGGGTGCTGTCCAAGTATGCCACCACCTGCTGGTTCAGGTCCTGCTCCAGGTTTTCCTGCTGCTGCTGCTGCTGGTGAGTAGTTTATTCACTATGCGGGTGAAGAAAGCTACTCATCAGCGACTGTAGACTCAGGCTGCTGGTGCTGATAGAGCTGGTACTGCTCTTTCCACCCTACCCCTCCCCTACAGCAGCCATGGCAGTGGAACGTGACCGCAGAGGGCTCCCCCGGTCAGACCTGCGAGAGGATGGACGATGGCGTAGATAAGCAGCGGCCAACTGACTAAATAGGATGTCTCTGTACTAGTTCAGTTTGTCCTCCCTCTCAGTGGGTGTAAAAAAGGCCCCCTTTCTGGACAAGTAGCGAGGGTCCAACAAGGTGGAGAGCCAGAAGTCATCCCTCTGCCGAATGGTGACAATTCGGCTGTCACTACGCAAGCAAGTGATCATGCATCGGGCCATTTGTGCAAGTGACTCGGAGGGACTCCCTGCCTCCATCTCCACTGCATACTGCCACGGTGTGTTGGGGTCATCTGTCTCCTCTTCCTCATCGCCCTGTTGCTCCTCTAGCTGCTCCTCCTCCTCCTATCACCTGAGTAAAAAAAACACCCATTTCGCTACACATTGTCTGTGCTCCTATGTACTCCTTCCCCTCCTCCTACTCTTCCAGTTCAGCCCCCACAGGACTCATGTGGCCGTGCGATCTAGGCGCCACGTCTCCAGTCCTCTGACCAGCCCTTGTTACCACCATCTGTTCCAGCACATGAAGTAGTGGAATGACGTCATTCATCCCGTAGTCCTGGCAACTGACAAATAATGTGGCATCCTCAAAGGGCCTGAGCAAACGGCAGGTGTCACGTATGAGCTGCCACTGGCTGACATCGAAGTTACACAGGGGAGTACTCCTGTCCGCTTGGATCATCAGGAAATCGCTGATGGCCTTTCTCTCATATAGCCGGTCCAACCTATGGAGGGTGGAATTTCAACGTTTGGAAACGTTGCATATCAGCCTATGTTCTGCCGCTGAATCTCAAGGAGGTTGTGCTTTGCGGTGTACGAGTGGCTGAAGTTCATGCAAAGTTTCCTGGCCATTTTTAGGATGTCTTGCAGATGGGTGGAAGACTTCAGGAACCGCTTGAAAACCAGATTAAACCCGTGTGTCATGCAGGGTACATGGCTAAGCCCTCTTTGACGCAGTGCCGACACAATGTTTTTCCCGTTGTCAGTCACCATGGTTCCGATTTTGAGTTGTCGGGGAGAAAGCCAGGATTCAATTTCTTGCTGAAGGACATGGAGCGGTTTTATTCACCCAGAAAAACGAGGTGCAGAACAGTGTGACACCGCCGTGCCCTGCATATGTGGTATGCTGGAGGGGCACTGTGACTTGTCCCTGCAGTGGAGGCTGAGGACACGGTGGAGGATGAGAAGGCAGACCAACAGCGTGACAACGTGGAGGCGGAAGTGGTGTGATCTGGCCAAGTTGCTGGTGTGGCTGTGCCGGAACCACATTCATCCAGTGGGCCATAAAGGACGTGTACTGTCCCTGACCGTAGTTGCAGCTCCACACGTTAGCATTGCCATGTACTTTGGCAGACACCGACAGGATCAAGGACTGGCCCACCTTCTGTTCTACATATTTGTGCAGGGCTGGTACTGCCTTTTTCACAAAGAAATGACAGCTTGGGACTCTCCACCTCAGCTTGGCACAAGCCATCAGTTCTCTGAAAGGTGTAGAGTCCACCACTTGGAAAGGGAGGGACTGCAGCACCAGCAACTTGGACAGGAGCACGTTGGATGCGTGCACGCGTACTGCTGTCTCTTGGCAATTGCTTCAGTGATCGATTGCTGACAGAATGGCTGACGAGGAGTAGGAGGAGGAGGAGGAGGAGCAGGAGCATCTGGACCAGCAGAGGATGGGAATATCAGACAGCTCCCGTCGGCTGAGGTGGTGGAGCCTTGACTGGGTGAATCCGTGTGCGTGCCACTGGGTGATGCAGCGGTTGCTGCGGCAGACTGGACCACCACATCTGAGCCACGGTTCTGCCAGGCCACTGTTTGGCAATGCTGCATATGTTGACACAGGGCTGTAGTGTAGTGCAGGTGGTCTACCCCGGGCACGTTTGGCTCCCAACCTCCCACTGCTGCCACCCTGCTGACTTCTGGCCACCCTATCGACTTGCTGGCTCCGCTGCTGGCTCACGGGCAAGCTGCCACCCTCTACTCTTGATGATGATGAAGCCCCTTCTGCACCCGGCAACTAAAGTGCTATTGGCTTCATCATCATCGACTAGCGTCTGCACATCACTGATGTCCTCCTAACGGTCTCTGGGTCAGGAGCCTGACCGCTCGCGACACCACCTCCCACGCCACTCTCCTCATCACTACTTGCCCGCCTAGCGGCAGATGTCTCCTCCAGATCTTGGCCGGGCAGTAGCTGCTGACCGCCCTCTAGTAGCTCTTCCTCGCAGAAAAGTGGAACTGAGCATACAGCATATAATACTTCTCACGGTGAGGGAACAGAAAAGACAGAGGCAGGTTGAGGACAGGTGAGGGCACAGTGCCTGCTCCAGGGCCATGCCAACTAAGGGTTGTGTCTGACAAACCCACCGACTGTTGGCTGGGGGTGTCTGATGTCACTTGGGATGAAGTGGATGACCGAGTTAACCAATCAAGAACCGCTGGGTTGCTGGTCAAGACACAACCGCTAGATGACACCGGGAGCTCAGACCTCTCGCTGTGACTACTGCTGCCACACCCCCTTCTCTGCTGCGCCAGAAACATTTATGCCTTTGCCACTCCTCTGTGCATGGCCTGGCACTTCTCTGTCTGACATATTTTTAGCTGAACTAAATAAATTAAAAGCAAATTAAAACACCCCTAAGGCTCCATTCACATGTTCGCAAATGGGTCCGCATTTTGCGGAACGGGTGGGGACCCATTCATTCTCTATGGGGACGGAATGGATGCGGACAGCACACAGTGTGCTGTCCGTAACCGCATTTGCTGAGCGCGGCCCCGATCTTCCGCGGCTCCGCAAAAGTTAGAACATGTCCTATTCTTGTCCGCTGCTGCGGATAAGAATAGGCATTTCTATAGGGGTGCCGGGCGGGTGTGTTGCGGATCTGCAATTTGCGGGTCCGCAACACACCACGGACGTGTGAATGGAGCCTTAAAGCGATGAAAAAATATATTTTTTTTTACTGAAAAAGGCCACTTAACGCTTTCGCCACAAATAACTGCAACACTGAACTGCATGTATATTTTTCTTTTTGTACTGAAATATGCAACTAGACGATTTCACCACATATATCTGCAGAAGTGAAGTGCGTATATATTTTTCTTTTTCCACTGATAAAAGCCACTAAAGGCTTTTCAACATAGCACTTGCACCCCAAGAACAAATTGCTGGAATGACAGAGCTGCATAATGACTATTTGGATTCCCAAATAATCTTTCCCTGCACTTGTAAATCACTTTCCTATCACTGTCCCTAGCGCCTTCTGACGTCTCTCCCTGCACTAAGATGCTGTGAAATGATTCCTCCCTATCCTTTCCCTGCACTTGTAAATCACTTTCCTATCACTGTCCCTAGCGCCTTCTGACGTCTCTCCCTGCACTAAGATGCTGTGAAATGATTCCTCCCTATCCTTTCCCTGCACTTGTAAATCCTTTTTTCAGTTTATTTGTTCACAATGAGGTTTTTCCTATTGTTGTCCCTAGCGCCTTCTCACATCTGTCCCTGCACTATGAACGCTGGAAAATGGCAGAATCGTATTTCTAGGGCTGTGACATCACAGGGCTGGCTGCTGATTCGCTGCATGCAGGCATGTCAATCTGGGTGATCCCGCCTTCCCAGAGTTCCTTGCCCCATGTCCTCAGTCCTCACACCTGTAGCTGCCATTTTAGGAAAAATTGCAATTCGTTACCACGAAGCGCAAGGAAATTCGCATTCGTTGCGAATTGAATTTTTCCAGAAAAATTCGATTTACTCATCTCTAATTGCTGTCATTGCGTTAAGGAGCTTAAAGGGGGAGAGAGATAGAGCAAAAATTTGAAAAAAAACTAAAAAAACAGAAAGAAACACAAAAAAATAAAAAAATTGTCCTATTAGACCTCAATTTTCAGAAGCATTGGGTTAGATTAAATTCAGACTCAAATAAAAAATTTTGAAGGTCTTGTTAGACTCCGACCCGAAACAAACTTTGCTTATGCCTATTAATGACAAATTCACCTCTGCTACATGATTACCTATATCTTTATAGGATTGTGTAAGGCATTGTTGAGAACTATTATAGGACTACGGTGTCACATTGTCTCCACACTTAGTCATACCCTCTCGGCACATTGGATGTGACATTTCATTTCAGGCTGAGAATATCAGGATTTCATACTGTTAATAGGAGTGATAACTCGGGTGCCTTTTTGTTTTTGTTTTTTATGCTTTTTGTGACCACTCTAATGTTTGCTCTCCACTGAAATTTTCCATAATTGCTAAATTAAATCCTAACGTGTTCCAAGCAGTTATAGGACGTGGAGTCAACCCACGTAGGGCTGTGCGAAGTGAGATCTGACAGCAGAAATGAACCGTATTTCACTCCAGGAATGGTGAAGTGTCAGAAGTATTTATAGGGCCTTCTTAATCATCTGTGTATTACCTCTGGTTACGGGAATAAGAAATAAACGACGCCCAGACGTACTGGCTGCTCTGAGGCCTAGCAGACATCAACGCTGATAATACCCTTTTACTCACATCCAAATGTGATATTTGGCGTGGGCCTGGCGAGCCGGAATTCCTTCACTGCTGGTTCAATAGAATTTCTCTCTGTTACATTACAAATAATTGCAGAGGAAATTAATTTTATGGTAAGAAATTCTGTATAAGACACAAATTAAAAAAATAGCAGAGTACATTGAAGAGCTCCTGTCAGCAGGATCAACCCTATTTAATCAGCAATACTACCTGATAGGTATCGTTTTAGGGTACTTTCACACTTGTGTCAAAGTTTTCCGGTATTGAGTTCCGTCCTCGGGGCTCAATACTGGAAAAGAACTGATCAGTTTTATCCTAATGCATTCTAAATGGAGAGCAATCCGTTCAGGATGCATCAGGATGTCTTCAGTTCAGTCATTTTTTACGTTATTTGGATGGAGAAAAAAACGCAGCATGCGGCCAAAAATCCTAAACACTTGCCGGAATGCCGGATTTGGCTTTTTTTTTTTTCATTGGAATGTATTAGTGCCGGATGCGACATTAAAATTGCCGCATTGACGAATCCGGTCTTCCGGTCTGTGCATGCGCAGACCTTTAACCTCCTCAGGACCGCCGTACGCAGGATTGCGTCTTTGCGGCGGTCCTGTTGTTCTGGGTGGACGCGCCGGTGCGTCCTCTCGCGAGACGCGAGATTTCCTGTGAACGCGCGCACACAGGCGCGCGCGTTCACAGGATCGGAAGGTAAGCGAGTGGATCTCCAGCCTGCCAGCGGCGATCGTTCGCTGGCAGGCTGGAGATGTGATTTTTTTTAACCCCTAACAGGTATATTAGACGCTGTTTTGATAACAGCGTCTAATATACCTGCTACCTGGTCCTCTGGTGGTCCCCTTTGTTTGGATCGACCACCAGAGGACACAGGCAGCTCAGTAATATGTTGCACCAAGCACCACTACACTACACCCCCCCCCCCGTCACTTATTAACCCCTTATTAGCCCTTGATCACCCCTGATCACCCCATATAGACTCCCTGATCACCCCCCTGTCATTGATTACCCCCCTGTCATTGATTAGCCCCCTGTAAAGCTCCATTCAGATGTCCGCATGATTTTTACGGATCCACTGATAGACTGATCGGATCCGTAAAAATCATACGGACGTCTGAATGCAGCCTTACAGGGGAGTGATCAATGACGGAGGTGATCACCCCATATAGACTCCCTGATCACCCCCCTGTCATTGATCACCCCCCTGTAAAGCTCCATTCAGATGTCCGCATGATTTTTACGGATCCACTGATAGACTGATCGGATCCGTAAAAATCATACGGACGTCTGAATGCAGCCTTACAGGGGAGTGATCAATGACTGTGGTGATCACCCCATATAGACTCCCTGATCACCCCCCTGTCATTGATTACCCCTCTGTCATTGATCACCCCCCTGTAAAGCTCCATTCAGATGTCCGCATGATTTTTACGGATCCACTGATAGACTGATCGGATCCGTAAAAATCATACGGACGTCTGAATGCAGCCTTACAGGGGGGTGATCAATGACAGTTGGGTGATCACCCCATATAGACTCCCTGATCACCCCCCTGTCATTGATCACCCCCCCTGTCATTGATCACCCCCCTGTCATTGATCACCCCCCTGTCATTGATCACCCCCCTGTCATTGATCACCCCCCTGTCATTGATCACCCCTCTGTAAGGCTCCATTCAGATATTTTTTTGGCCCAAGTTAGTGGAATTTTTTTTTTTTTCTTACAAAGTCTCATATTCCACTAACTTGTGTCAAAAAATAAAATCTCACATGAACTCACCATACCTCTCACGGAATCCAAATGCGTAAAATTTTTTAGACATTTATATTCCAGACTTCTTCTCACGCTTTAGGGCCCCTAGAATGCCAGGGCAGTATAAATACCCCACATGTGACCCCATTTCGGATGCTGGGTGAGAGAAATATCTTGGCAAAAGACAACTTTTCCCATTTTTTTTATACAAAGTTGTCATTTGACCAAGATATTTATCTCACCCAGCATGGGTATATGTAAAAAGACACCCCAAAACACATTCCTCAACTTCTCCTGAGTACGGGGATACCAGATGTGTGACACTTTTTTGCAGCCTAGGTGGGCAAAGGGGCCCATATTCCAAAGAGCACCTTTCGGATTTCACTCCTCATTTTTTACAGAATTTGATTTCAAACTCCTTACCACACATTTGGGCCCCTAGAATGCCAGGGCAGTATAACTACCCCACAAGTGACCCCATTTTGGAAAGAAGAGACCCCAAGGTATTTCGTGATGGGCATAGTGAGTTCATGGAAGTTTTTATTTTTTGTCACAAGTTAGTGGAATATGAGACTTTGTAAGAAAAAAAAAAAAAAAGAAAAAAATCATCATTTTCCGCTAACTTGTGACAAAAAATAAAAAGTTCTATGAACTCACTATGCCCATCAGCGAATACCTTAGGGTGTGTACTTTCCGAAATGGGGTCATTTGTGGGGTGTTTGTACTGTCTGGCCATTGTAGAACCTCAGGAAACATGACAGGTGCTCAGAAAGTCAGAGCTGCTTCAAAAAGCGGAAATTCACATTTTTGTACCATAGTTTGTAAACGCTATAACTTTTACCCAAACCATTTTTTTTTTTACCCAAACATTTTTTTTTTTATCAAAGACATGTAGAACAATAAATTTAGAGCAAAATTTATATATGGATGTCGTTTTTTTTTGCAAAATTTTACAACTGAAAGTGAAAAATGTCATTTTTTTGCAAATCGTTAAATTTCGATTAATAACAAAAAAGGAAAAATGTCAGCAGCAATGAAATACCACCAAATGAAAGCTTTATTAGTGAGAAGAAAAGGAGGTAAAATTCATTTGGGTGGTAAGTTGCATGACCGAGCAATAAACGGTGAAAGTAGTGTAGGTCAGAAGTGTAAAAAGTGGCCTGGTCTTTCAGGGTGTTTAAGCACTGGGGGCTGAGGTGGTTAAAAATGTAAAAAAATAAAAATCCGGATCCGTCTACAAATAGTTTCCGTTTGCATGCAGATCGCCAGACCCGGCAGGCAGTTCTGGCGACAGAACTGCCTGCCGGAATCCAGCAACGCAAGTGTGAAAGTACCCTTAGCCATCAGGGTCAACCCTATCATGTAAAAATTGGTTTCAACATTCCCAAGAAAAAAAACGTATTTATGGAAATGAGTGTCTAAGCTCCTCCCTTTGGTACACTGAAGCCCACGTTTCCATAAAGAAGAAAAGTCTTTTTATTATTTTTTTCTCGGGAATGCCACCACCGATTTTCATAAGACAGGCATCATTTGAATCTGCAGGATCAACGCTACCAGACAGGATGCCTGGTTTAATAGGGCTGATCCTGCCGACAGGTTCACTTTGAGACATAAAGGGCAGTCCACAGGAAAGGCATTATTGAATAATTACCTAACTTTTTGTTTTATTGATCCCAGTGCTACTTTTACAGGGCCACACCGCCAATAAGGTGAAGTGAGGCGATCGCCTTGGGAGCTCTACATTCATCAGTATCGCCTATATAGGAGCATTTTATACTGGCACACATTATGGGGGACACTATAAGGACTGGGGCTATTATGTAGGGGCATTTATATAGGGGCATTTTATACTGGCACATTATGGGGGGTACTATGGGGAAGGGGAAAAGAGGAGAACTATGGGGACCTCTACTGGGGACACTATATAGGGGCATTATATACTGGCACACATTATAGGGGACACTATGAGGACATCTAATGGGGGCATTATATAGGGTCATTTTATACTAGCACACATTATGGGGGTACTATGGGGAAGGGGGAAGAGGAGCCCTTTGGGGGCATCTATTGGGTCCACTGTATAGGCGTATTTTACACTGGCACACATCGGGGAGCAGTGAGAGGGGGTATTTTTTGTACTGGAATACAGAACGGGGACATTTTTGTACTAGTTCATATTATTAGGGGGCAGTTTTTACATTGGTACACATTATAAGGGGGGCATTTTTTGTACTGGCACTCTCTTCAAGGGGGCATTTCTTGTACTGGCACACATTGGGGGCATTTTTCTACTGTCACATTATAAGATTAATTATTACTACTGGGGGCATGATGGTGAGCTTTATTATTACTGGGGGACTATGGTAAACATGATTACTAGTATGAGCATTAAGGAGCATTATTGCTTTTGGGGCACAGTGGGGACATTATTACTATTGGGGGCACTATTACTACTAAGTGCGCTCTGGCAGAGAATTCCTACTATTGGTGGAACTTTAGTGGAACTATTACTGTGGTGGGCACCCTGGCACAGTATAAGCTTAGCACAATTATTTTTGGGGAACATTATGCTTGTCAAAGACACTATTTGCTGGGTGCAGTTCTTTTTTTAGGGCACTGTGTGCCAATAATTATTGAAGGGGGCACTTTCTGTGTGGTACTAGTATTCAGAGGGATTGTTTCTGCAGGATAGTATTGAGGAGCATAGCAGACACAGTATTGGGGTGGCAGGATGGGGTGTTCAGAAGGTTGGAGGATGATGGAAAAGTAGGAAACTAAGATGTCTGTTTGTCAAACTCTGGTCTGAATGGAGAAGATGAGGAAAGAGAACATCTACATCAGAGGAGACATCACTGGATGTAAGAGGTATGTGGGGCTGTGTTACCCTGTATGTTTTGTAGTAATGTATGTAATGTTAGGAGGGAAGGGGTTAGGTTGAGAATTTTGCATGGAGATTGGGGGAGAGGAGAGGAACCATTTAAATTTTCATCTCAGGCAGCAGAAAGGCTAGGTGCACCCCTGTGCTTCTAACACTGCCATCACAGCGCAAGCATTACTATGTGGCATCTGGGCAACGGACGCGCTCTAAGCAGTAGCGGAGATGCAGACTGTGATTGTCTATTGTTGTGACTTAGATGAAGATCCGATCACATTTTATGACCAATTTGTGCAGAAATCCATATCATTCCAAAGGGTTCACATACTTTTTCTTGCAACTGTATCTATCTAATATCTATCTATCTATCTATCTATCTATCTATCTATCTATCTATCTATCTATCTATCTATCTATCTATCTATCTTATAGTTATCTAATATCTATCTATCTATCTATCTATCTATCTATCTATCTATCTATCTCATATCTTTTATCCATCTGTCTAAGGGCTCTTTCACACTTGCGTTATTGTCTTCCGGCATAGAGTTCCGTCGTCGGGGCTCTATGCCGGAAGAATCCTGATCAGGATTATCCTAATGCATTCTGAATGGAGAGAAATCCGTTCAGGATGCATCAGGATGTCTTCAGTTCCGGAACGGAACGTTTTTTGGCCGGAGAAAATACCGCAGCATGCTGCGCTTTTTGCTCCGGCCAAAAATCCTGAACACTTGCCGCAAGGCCGGATCCGGAATTAATGCCCATTGAAAGGCATTGATCCGGATCCGGCCTTAAGCTAAACGTCGTTTCGGCGCATTGCCGGAGCCGACATTTAGCTTTTTCAGAGTGGTTACCATGGCTGCCGGGACGCTAAAGTCCTGGCAGCCATGGTAAAGTGTAGCGGTGAGCGGGGGAGCAGCATACTTACCGTCCGTGCGGCTCCCCGGGCGCTCCAGAGTGACGTCAGGGCGCCCCAAGCGCATGGATCATGTGATCACATGGACACGTCATCCATGCGCATGGGGCGCTCTGACGTCACTCTGGAGCGCCCCGGGAGCCGCACGGACTGTAAGTATACCGCTCCCCCGCTCCCCACTACTACTATGGCAACCAGGACTTTAATAGCGTCCTGGGTGCCATAGTAACACTGAACGCATTTGGAAGACGGTTCCGTCTTCAAATGCTTTCAGTACACTTGCGTTTTTCCGGATCCGGCGTGTAATTCCGGCAAGTGGAGTACACGCCGGATCCGGACAACGCAAGTGTGAAAGAGGCCTAATCTAACTTAGTTTTACAGTCGCTGATTTTTAGGCCTCTTTCACACGGCCGTTTTTTTTTCCCGTTTACTGGCCGTTTTTTGCGGTCCGTATACGGTCCGTATACGGAACCATTGATTTCGATGGGTCCGCAAAAAAAACGGAATGTGTTCCGTATGCATTCCGTTTCCGTTTTTCCGTTCCGTTTTAACATAGAACATGTCCTATATTTGGCCGCAAATCACGTTCCGTGGCTCCATTAAAGTCTATAGGTCCGCAAAAAAACGGAATGCATACGGAAGTGCATCCGTATGTCTTCCGTATCCGTTCCGTTTTTTGCGGATCCATCTATTGAAAATGTTATGCCCAGCCCAATTTTTGCTATGAAATTACTGTATACTGTATTTGCCATACGGAAAAACGGAACGGAAAAACGGAACGGAAACGGAAACACAACGGAAACAAAAAACGGAACAACGGATCCGTTTAAAACGGACCGCAAAACACTGAAAAAGCCATACGGTCGTGTGCAATAGGCCTTAGTCAATAAAATAGCATCTTACAGCACGTGTAATTTTTCCTCTTTAAAATTCATTTAGCTCAGTAAAGTATTTTCTCCCCTTTAATTAATGGTGGCAAATTTTTAGAAAATTAGGCCCTAAATGATGCGGAAATTTATTTTTTTCACTTGAAAAATAAAAGTCCTTTTAATCGTTTTTTCCCCAAATGTTAACAAACATTACAGACAGAAATGTTCTCTATAAGAATGGAAGCAGGCAGCACTCTCAAATGTAAAAATAATCAATAACGTTTATTCACCCATGCAGGAAGCACAACGTTTCGGCTCTATACTTGAGCCTTTCTCAAGCTATCTATCTATCCATCTATCTATTAGGGATGAGCGAATTTCATATTTTAAAATTCATTTCGGTTCGGGTTGCGGTATAATGTGAATTGCGTTATGAATTCCGTTACCACGAACCATAGCACAATTCCATAACAGAATGCCTTTAGAGGCATTCCGTTATTCATTCCATCATAACAGAAGTCATGATAACGGATCTGTCCGGTTTCCATTATGGAGTCCTCTCCTGCATAACGTAAACAGGACGGATCCATTATTCAGGCCATAGACTTCTATTATGACGGAATGAATAACGGAATATCTCTAAAGGCATTCCGTTATGCATTCCGTCATGGAATTGCGTTATGGTCCGTGGTAATGGAATCCATAATGTAATTCACATTATACCACAACCCAAACTGAAAACAAATTTCCCTACTATCTATCTATCTATCTATCTATCTATCTATCTATCTATCTATCTATCTATCTATCTATCTATCTATCTATCCATATCTATCTATCTAATATCTATCTATCTATCTATCTATCTATCTATCTATCTATCTATCTATCCATATCTATCTATCTATCTATCTATCTATCTATCTATCTATCTATCTATCTATCTATCTACCTATCTATCTATCTATCTATCTATCTATCTATCCATATCTATCTATCTATCTATCTATCTATCTATCTATCTATCTATCTACCTATCTATCTATCTATCTATCTATCTATCTATCTATCTATCTATCTATCATCTATCTCATATCTATCTATCTATCTATCTATCTATCTATCTATCTATCTATCTATCTATCTATCTATCATCTATCTATCTATCTATCTATCTATCTATCTATCTATCTATCTATCCATATCTATCTATCTATCTATCTATCTATCTATCTATCTACCTATCTATCTATCTATCTATCTATCTATCTATCTATCTATCTATCTATCTATCATCTATCTCATATCTATCTATCTATCTATCTATCTATCTATCTATCTATCTATCTATCTATCTATCTATCTATCTATCTATCTATCTATCTCATATCTACAGTATCTATCTAATCCATCCATCTAATCTGTCTTTCAATCATCCGCCTTATTATTTTACATGATAATCACTAATTTAGCATAAATGGTGAATTAATTTCGGCGCAGTAAAAAAACAAAAACTCCATAAACTGTGGGTTACTGGATTTGGAGGTTACCAGGAGTCCCACTGCCGTCTTCCCCAATTTTCATTACTCAACCCGTTGAAGTCAGAGCTGCCTAAGCTTTAAACTATTTCACACTTCTATAAAGAAGAGCTCAGATTTCTATTCGATTGAGAACGCACTCGAGCAAATGGCAGCCAGCCATGAAATACATCTGATTTAGCTAACAAATGATGTTGCTGCCACCGCAATGAAATAGACTTATCCATTCAGTATACTGATTCTTTACAATCCCTGTCATTTCACCGCAGTCATGTGCTTATCTCTCCATACGGTGAGCGGCTGAGGTTTATTCACTGCTGTAGTATATGTATGTGGCGATAACCCCATGTGGCGGTGACTTCAGAGCCAATCACTTGCCACCATGGTCTATTTCTTGTAGCGTAATTCACAAATAACCTATTAGATCTTAAAGGGAGTCTGTCACCACTATAGGACCATATACAGCGCTTACATGGTCCTATAGCACACCCTATACATGAATATAATGGTACCTTTGTTATTTTCTTTAGACTTGCAGAAGCTGGAAAAACGAAGTTTAATTCATATGCAAATAAGTACTCGCAAGTGCCCAGGCTGCTCCACCCCAGCCTCTGCTTATGCCCACCCTCCTATTCCCTTGCGTCATCCTTCAGTCCAGCCGAGATCCCTCGCCTGCGCATTCCCTAGCCGGGGATGCGCACTAGTTAAAGCGATGCTGTGCCCACAATGGGCATCGCAGTGCGCATGCCCGGGCGAGGGAGTGCACAGATGCGGGATGTCGGCTGGACCGAAGGATGATACAAGGGAATAGGAGGGCGGGCATAGGCAGAGGCTGGGGTGGAGTAACAATGAAATGAGGCAGAGCAGCCTGGGCTCCTACACAGTGAACGCCGCACCTGGGCACTTCCAAATAACTATTTGCATATGAATTAAACTTAGTTTTTCCAGCTTCTGCAAGTGTAAAGAGAATAACAAAGGAACCACTACATTCATGTATAGGTGTGCTATAGGACAATGTAAGCGCTGTATATGGCCATATGGAGGTGACAGACTCCCTTTAATGATGATATACCCTATGTGTATAATAGCTGTCACAAGTTCTGTACAGTTGGCCCTCAGACTCATGTCCTCTGGTGGACCTAAGGAACCCCATTCTGATAAGGTATGGTGATAATCAAACAAGGGATTTTTCAACGTTGGCCATAGCAGCAAAGTTTTATCAGATCAACATTTCACTTCCCCTTAGTAGTCAGAATTGACATTATTTTTTAAGATACCAATTAGCTGTTTATTTGGTTGAAACCGTTTTGTCGCCATAAACCAAGTTTGCACAAAATGTGGCCCAGGGGTCACATCTCGATGGCACTACCATTCTTACACCTAGCTACCATCTCTAATGGCCAGCAAAGAATGTCATCTGTGTATTTATATCCAGGTCCTCTGATACTGTGCCTTAATAATATTGTTATGTAACTGTTATGTATTGTCTTTCCTGCACTGTGCCTGGTTGTCCAGGAGGTGGCAGTTTATCCCGCAAAGAGTACCTTTAGATAAAATGGAACTTACCATTCCATTCTACCCCTTTTGGGAAGAAGTGGGTGATTCCTGCTTCCTACCAAGGGAGAGTTTGGAGGAACTATAGTGGAGTCAAGAGTAGAGCAGTTGAGAAGCAGAGATTAGAGTTGGAGCTACAGAGTGAAGCAGCATGGTGTGGTAAGGGAGCGTTTGGGAAAGCAGCTCAGAGAGCAGCCCACTCCTGATATATAAAAGGACTTAGTACCTCTGAGAGGGAAAACTGTGCCAAAGACCCCTACTCAGCAAAACGGCCCACAGGATATCTCTCTCTCATAAGAAACATTAACTGAAGCTGATAGGAACCAAACTGAAGCCAGAGATTAGCACAGTAGCAGAGAGATAAAGCAAAGTATTCAAATTTACCTGTCAGTTTACTTTTAGCCTGCTGGAGCCAAGAGAAAGATCAAATATTGTTTGGGTGACGCAAGTCTATTGCAAGTTTAGTCAAGTAAAAACCGTTGAGATCTACCAAGTCTGGACTCTACCTACTCCACCAACTACAACTCCTTTGTTGATGCATAGCTTAACCCCAGGGAATGACAGTATCCAGGTAGGAGCACCATGACACAAACTATTAGGGCCACAACATACCTTTAGGCATTCCTAAACACAGGGACCTGATCGGTCCTTTGTAATTACACCTGCTCACCATTACAATTGATGCAGTGAGCAGGTAAATAGCGCTGAAGGTCTCTTCAAACAGCTGATGAATGGGGGTGGCGGGAGTCGGACCCCTGCTGATGTGATATTGATGACCTATCCTGAGAATAGGTCATCAATAACAAAAAGCAGACAACTCCTTCAACCTTATCTACAATAAGTAAAGTCTATGTGCTGTTCGCTTTTGTTCATTTCTGGATCTCAGGGGGCCCCCAAAAAACTCTACTCTGATGGGTTTGCACAGGGGAGGTGCATTAGACAGGGGTGTCCTATGTTGACCTTCCTTTTTGCCATCGTTATAGAGACTCTTGCTAGTTTGATTAGGTCTACCTCTACTTCTGTTTTAAGTCTCCCAGGATATACAGATAACCTGGAGCATTCTATCGATCCTATTATGAATGTAATTTCGGAGTTTGTGAATTGGTCTGTCCTCCTCTCTCTTGATCCAATCCCTTTACACATTTAATTAGAACATACACAATTACAAATTGTTCAGAGATTTAAAGTGTACCTCCAGTTATAAAAATAACTTTCCATATATTTGTACAGGTAAATATAGGAAACTTTGTAATATATCTTGATAAAGAAAAATACTTTGATCAGGCTGCTTTGCTCTTTCCAGCTTTCAACATTGATGTTTATTGGAAGAGGAGGGGGAGGAGGAGGTGGCCTTCTGGATGACCGACACAAACTGCAGTTTCTTAGCTCTGATACACTTTTGACTTTACTATATCTAGTAAGGTAAGGCTCTATCACTGTTTAGAGTGAGATAATAAATCACCTACTAGCTGGCAGCAGCCTCCTTGTTCCTCCACCTCTCTCCATAGACTTTTGTGTGTGAGGCTGGAGACAGAGATGGTAACTAATACAGATAGTAAGAAGCCCAAGAGGAAGCACAATTATTTAATAAGATATATTACAAAGTTTCTTACATTCATCTGTACTGGACAGGTACACTTGAAATATCTTGGGATCATGATTTTCCCTGGACCTCTAGATCACATTGATGACAAGATAGATGAACTTCTCTCCAAATTTTCTGGGAAAGTGAATACTTGCTATAAATGACCAATGTTTCCAAGGGGTAACTTCACAAAAATGATTCTGATGCCCCCAATACTGTATGTTCTTCATAACTCTCCTATATGGATTCATCAGATAATTTTCTTTACGGTGCAATTAGAGTATTAATGTGGAAGAGGCAGCAGATGAGGATTAAGATAGAGACCCTTCAGCAAAGTAAAGCTTCTGGAGGGTTGTCTATTCCATATCTCTGGTAATACTTTATTGTAGCACAGTTACAGCACATTAATAGGCCAGGGGTTAAGTGGGTGGTCTAAATTCTTCCAGGAAATTGATGGCCCTGACCGGTTTCCTACTGCTGCTCTGAAAACAGATTGGACTAGGAATTGGCTGCAGTTATTGCTCTTATGGTCAAAATCTCGGAAAAAGTCTGTAAACAAAATTCAAAGATCTCTTGCAAATTAATGGATTGACTTTTGTAACACCCTCATGGTGGAAGCTCAAACTACAAGAAATATTTTATTTGGAGAAGTTTTCTCCGTGGGAAGAGAAGGTAGTGCTATGCTTAGAGCAGGTACAGACCAACTCAACGAGCAATTAGGCTTGCTGCAGTCTTCATTCTGTCAGCTTTTGCAATAAAGATACTATTTACATACACAGTTTAGGGATGGCCCTATATAGTTTACTTACTACAATGATCCAGCTGGTAAGTATGAAAGGTAGTACCAAGACATAGTGCAAACTCCAAAGACATACTGATAGGGAACGTAGATTGTGAGCCCTATTGGGGGGAGGGTGATGTCTGTAAAGCGCTGCGGAATATGTCAGCGCTATATAAGTGCATATAATAAATAATAAAGAAATACAAGGGGTTTATTTCCTTGATGTATATGCACCTGCTATCCGACTTCTTGCAGAAGTTCCTTTTGAACTTACAAATAATAATAGAGCGGTGAGGAGGGGGCTTGGGCACTAACAGGACACATGCCTGGGCTCCTTTATATGAAAAGAATGCCTCCTTGGGCACCTTATTTGCTTAATTTACATACCTAACAAACAGATTTTTTCAGAAGATAGAAAACCTTAATCTCTGAAGGTTCACTTGGGAATAAGGTACTATGTGCCAATAGCCAGGGGTGCACCACCAATGAGGCCAGGTGAGGTGATCGCCTCAGGCAGCACCAGGTAGGGTCAAGAGAGGGGCAGCCGAAGGGCCATGGGCCGAAGGGAAGAAGGTAGGCTTACGAAATTGGCATTGGGGAGCCAATAGCCAAATGCTTTACTTCAATAGCCATAATGTAGGTGACAGATTCCCTTTAAAGGGGTTTTCCGGGCTCTTGATGTCCTATAATTAGGACAGGACATTAATATATGATCTGTGAGGGTATGACACATCGAACTCCTATGATCACATGTTCCTTGCAGCCTCTGGCGCTAGCCTGGAACTAGATCTTTGAATGGAACAGGAAGCACAGCGCCGTTCAAAGTGTAGTGGCCATGCTGGGTTACTGCAACTCAGCTCCCACTGAAGGGAATGTGAGCTGAGCTGCAGTAACCTGTCACAACCACTACGCTTTGAACGGCGCTGTGCTTCCTGTTCTATTCAAAGTGCTAATTCCAGCTCCAGAGGCTGCAAGGTACATGTGATCATAGGGGTGCGGTGTGTCAGACCTAGGAGAGCTTTGGAAGGAAATTTTGAGGATTATTACAACAATATTAGCTATAGCCGCCCTGGGTGATCCCAGAGTATGTATTCTAAGTATTATGGAAGACATTGGTGATTGACAGTGTAACAGCTTTAGGCATTTAGGGGGTCATTTATACGCTGATCTTAATTCCCATGCGCTGGCGGCAGATGCGCCAAAGTTATGTAGAGGCACAGGCCTCTACATAACTTTGGCGCTGAGCACAGGCCTCTACATAACTTTGGCGCTTGGTTCCGCCGGCCTTGCAACATAATTTAAACTACGCCAGCTCACTTGCTGGCATAGTTTAAGACCATTTTCCTTGCCATAAACTGGCGTAGAAAATGGTAAATGAGACGGGCTGGCCTGCCCTCTTCACTATCCGCATCACTCACCCTTTTTCTGCCACCTCTGAAAAGTGGCGTGCGCAGGGAAAAGGAGCTGATTTTGCTGAAAGCCCCTTTGTGACAAAAAGTGGCATATATTTCTTAATAAATGGCCCCTTCAATGTGTATTAATTCAGGCAAGGAAGACCATTTCTTGTCCCTCAATGAATGAATCTTATCAGAGTGGATGCGGGGGTCTACCTAAAAAGGAAATGTATCTCTAAATTTGAGGCTTTGTTGGGAGGATGGATTGATTTGCCAGGGCTGTCAATGCAGGTTCTGCTGGACACACACTGCATTTCAGCAAATGGAGCTCGGGATTTTGTCAGGTTTTATGG